>NC_069499.1:1550218722-1550578722 GCF_027579735.1 Bombina bombina
ATTAGCAAACGTGTGCATCTGCAACTCACTAAATATTGTAAACAATACAGTTATTTGCAATAAATCTCCAGACCTGAAATGAAAGGTCGTACAGAATCATGCACCACCACATCCTTTAATCTTTAGCACCTGTTTGCACTCACTTATTGCCCTATATAGCCCTCTACCCTGCACACCCCTGCTGGATATTGCACTAATATTTTATTGCTGCTCCTCCTGCCTATCCATCTATACCCAGTCACCACTGCCCATCCATCTAAACCCAGTCACCACTACCCATCCATCTAAACCCAGTCACTACTGCCCATCCATCTATACCCGCTCCCCCCTGCCCATCCATCTAAACCCAGTCACCAATACCCATCCATCTATACCCACTCCCTCTGCCCATCCATCTATACCCGCTCCCCCCTGCCCATCCATCTAAACCCAGTCACCAATACCCATCCATCTATACCCACTCCCTCTGCCCATCCATCTATACCCGCTCCCCCCTGCCCATCCATCAATACCCACTCACCCCTGCCCATCCATCAATACCCACTCACCCCTGCCCATCCATCTAAACCCAGTCACCAATACCCATCCATCTATACCCACTCCCTCTGCCCATCCATCTATACCCGCTCCCCCCTGCCCATCCATCTAAACCCAGTCACCAATACCCATCCATCTAAACCCAGTCACTACTGCCCATCCATCTATACCCGCTCCCCCCTGCCCATCCATCTAAACCCAGTCACCAATACCCATCCATCTATACCCACTCCCTCTGCCCATCCATCTATACCCGCTCCCCCCTGCCCATCCATCTAAACCCAGTCACCACTGCCCATCCATCTAAACCCAGTCACCAATACCCATCCATCTATACCCACTCCCTCTGCCCATCCATCTATACCCGCTCCCCCCTGCCCATCCATCAATACCCACTCACCCCTGCCCATCCATCAATACCCACTCACCCCTGCCCATCCATCAATACCCACTCACCCCTGCCCATCCATCTATGCCCGCTCACCCTTACCCATCCATCTATGCCCGCTCACCCTTGCCCATCCATCTATGCCCGCTCACCCTTGCCCATCCATCTATGCCCGCTCCCCCTGCCTATCCATCTATGCCCGCTCCCCCCTACCTGTCCATCTATACCCACTACCCCCTGCCTAGTCTGTTGCTCCCATCTAGCCCTCTATGTCCACTCCTCTTGCCTAGCCCTGCCTGCTTCCTTTGTGTAGCACTACATGCCTGTTCCTCGTGCTTGACCCTTCATGCCTGACCCTTGTGCCTTGCCCTACATGCCTAATCCTCATGCCTAGCTCTCCTTCCACCTCACCCTCCGTGCCTGCACCTTGTGCCTAGCCCTACTTGCCTGCTCCTCGTGCCTAGCCCTACATGCCTGCTCCTCGTGCTGTTGCCTGCTCCTCGTGCCTATCTCTCCTTGACGGTCCTCCCACCTCACCCTCTATGCCTGCTCCTCATGCCTAGCTAGCCCTACATGCCTGCTCCTCGTGCCTAACTAGCCCTACATGCCTGCTCCTCGTGCCTAGCTAGCCCTACATGCCTGCTCCTCCTGCCTAGCTAGCCCTACATGCCTGCTCCTCCTGCCTAGCTAGCCCTACATGCCTGCTCCTCATGCCTAGCTAGCCCTACATGCCTGCTCCTCGTGCCTAGCTAGCCCTACATGCCTGCTCCTCGTGCCTAGCTAGCCCTACATTCGTGCCTAGCTAGCCCTACATGCCTGCTCCTCGTGCCTAGCTCTCCTTGCCCACTCCTTCCACCTCACCCTCCATGCCTGCTCCTCGTGCCTAGCCCTATTTGCCTGCTCCTCATGCCTAGTTCTCCTTGCCGGTCCTCCCACCTCACCCTCTATGCCTGCTCCTCGTGCCTAGCTAGCCCTAAATGCCAGCTCCTCGTGCCTAGCTAGCCCTACATGCCTGCCCTCGTGCCTAGCTAGCCCTACATGCCTGCCCTCGTGCCTACCTAGCCCTACATGCCTGCTCCTCGTGCCTAACTAGCCCTACATGCTTGCTCCTCATGCCTAGCTCTCCTTGCATGCTCCTCCCACCTCACCCTCCATGCCCGCTCCTCCCACCTCACCTTCCATGCCCGCTCCTCCTATCTAATCCTCTATGCCCGCTCCTCCTGTCTAATCCTCTATGCCCGCTCCTCCTGTCTAAGCCTCTATGCCCGCTCCTCCTGTCTAAGCCTCTATGCCCGCTCCTACTGTCTAATCCTCTATGCCCGCTCCTACTGTCTAATCCTCTATGCCCGCTCCTACTGTCTAATCCTCTATGCCCGCTCCTACTGTCTAATCCTCTATGCCCGCTCCTACTGTCTAATCCTCTATGCGCGCTCCTACTGTCTAATCCTCTATGCCCGCTCCTACTGTCTAATCCTCTATGCCCGCTCCTACTGTCTAATCCTCTATGCCCGCTCCTACTGTCTAATCCTCTATGCCCGCTCCTACTGTCTAATCCTTTATGCCCGCTCCTACTGTCTAATCCTCTATGCCCGCTCCTACTGTCTAACTTTTAAAAATGATTTAACTTGCCAAACTCTTTAAACCTGCTCTTCACAGGCTAAACCCCCTATGACTACATCTAGGCCTTCCCCTTATGTACAACCCTGTAACCCAGCTTCCCTGAATAAATACTTCCCAAGTGTCGCCATCTATATACACACACTTTGCTAGGGGCTTGTGGACTACTCACTGTTTTTGGAGACTCGGACTTTTGCAAGTAATTTCTGAACAGTAGCAACATCTCCATTCTTCACAGCCTGGATCAACTCATTCTCTCGACCCATCGCCACTCAGGCTACAGAGTCATCTCCGGAAAATGACCACAAATATTCACACAGGGACTTCCAAAAAGATCCAAAACAGGCTTCCCCAAATTATATCCACTTAGCCACCTCAAAATTATATCCACAAAGCGGTTGTGCAGAAGTATATCCAAATAAGGATCCCTTAATATTTGTATAAAAATATATCAGCAGGCACCTCATCTACATTACATTAGGTAAGATAAAAACAAATGAAAATGATCCGATTCCTGTAGCAATCCTTAAATGATATCCTTATGGCAGGAATTTCACTCCAGATTATATCCACACACTGTAGGGAGACTGCAGTCTGTATTATTGACAGCGGTGAATTCATACAGAGAATGTCACATTTAAAAGCCCTTTCCTGCTAGTCTGAGGTCACTTGGTAAGACCTATCACATATAACAAGAAGGGCACAAGTGCCATATTGGCACAACAGCATGACATTGGGGTGCTCCATGGTAGGTTGGCTTGCTTGTAGGGTACAAACTCCTTGTGCCCTATTTTGAAGGATGTTTGCTCCCTGTTTATTTCCAGGCACTTTCTCTCCTTTTTTTACAGCTTCCTTCTCCTTTTCTGTTTCAAGATCTTTTCTGTCTCATAAGATCCAATATTGTTTGGTTGCTTTATAGGAGACCGTCTCCCTTTTTTGGAGAAACTCCATTTGTTTTCAGTGAGTGTTTAACTGAAGCAGTTGCAGTCCCTCTGAGATCACTCCTACTCAGTGACGTCTCTGAACAAGAGAAAACAAATATTTGTGTTACTACAATACTACGGCTTGTAACGCTGCAGGTGCAAGAAGCTTGGGACACGCAGGGGCTCGTTCTTTTATATAAGCTGCAGGCGTACATTACTGCTCACAAATATAGATCCCACCGCAGGCTGAACCAACAAACATATTTATACACACATTACTTTATTATTGATATATAAAAATAGGGTTTTTTATTTTAGACTTTGTCTCCTATAAACTCTGTCTCTGAGCAATAAAATGTTACATCCAAATAAGATTTTTAGGAGGCATCTACATTATACTTAATCTGGATGAGAGAGAAAAAGGAAAGGAGAGAGATTTCAGGTTATATTAGGAATATAATAGTTCAAAAAGAAAATAGTTTTTAGTGTGTTTTAATATTTTATTATGGCACTGTTTGCATGCAGCAAACAGGTTAAGCTCATAGTTAAAAAAAAAAAATATATGTCAGTTTTGGCACAGTCATGCACTACTGGGAGCTAGCTAAACACATCTTATGAGTTAATGGCAATAGGTATATGTGTATAGTTAGCAATCAGCAGCTAGCTCCCAGTATTGCATTGCTGCTCCTGAGACTACCTAGTTATGCTTTCCAACAAAGGATACCAAGAGAACAAAGTACATTTGATAACAGAATTAAAAAATGTCTCCTAATACTGCTTGTTCTATCTGTATAAAAAAAAAAGTTTAATTTAATTTGTTATGCCCCTTTAACATGGGGTGAGCTGGTAAGTTTCTCTATCCTGGCTAGTAAGTTTTTTCTACTTAATGGTAAACTATACAGAGTTTGTGTGTGTGTGTGTTCCCCCCCCCCCCCCTAATACTTTTATTTCCAAAGGAGAAAACATTTTGATAGAACGTTTGAGGCTCACAAGATTCCTGTAGCATATGCAAGTATGCTAAACGCACATACATCTGATATACATGCTTGAAGTACTAATGAACTCCTTTGTTACGTGATGACTCATAACAGGTTTAATTACTCTTTTTCAGAAGAAGTTTAGCACACGGTAGTGTTTTGCCAAAATAATTCTGAACACATTCAAAATGCACTAGCATGCAGTACAGATTTGTCTTATGTTCTTTTGTGGGCATCACACAACTGTTTGGCACTGCACCACTGTGAGCATTAGTAGGTAAAGGGTTAAGTCTGCCACCCTCTAGCTTATCCTTCCTCTCCTCCCTATGGATTCCTGGATTCCATTCACAAAAATCAGGGTCAGGAAGCATAATGACCCCCCCCCCCCCATTAGGCGGACACAAGTCTGAATAGCAGGAAACAGCATCAATGAACTGCAAGATTTGTCTGTAAGTTAAATAAAGAGTTAATGCCCCTGTACAAACACCTGAAATAACCCTCTATATTCTGGGAATGTAAGTGGCATTCCTATATACAAAGCCTGGAGGGTGCGGGGGAGTTATTGAGGCCTGCCAAGTCTGATTTAACCCCTCAAGTGCCACTTACTGCCATCCTGTAATATGTAATGAGTCTGACGTTGAAGGGGAGAGATGCGTTGCATAATGACAAATACGCCAAAAAGGCGTAGAGAAAAAGTTGTGTGTGAGAGATAATGTGTGCGAGGAGCTGGATTGTGTACATCTAAAGAGGGAAAGAGAGTGAGGTGATGCTCAAAAGAAATGTAACTCAGTGTACAGAAAGGGACAGAGGGCGAGAGGGACACAAAAGGCGAGAAGGGCAGCAAAAAGGAGACAGAGGGCGAGAGGGGCAGAGAAAAGGAGACAGAGGGGCAACACAATGATACAGAGGGCGAGAGGGGCAGAGAAAAGGAGAAAGGATGAGAGGGGCAGAGAAAATGAGACAGAGGGGCAACAAAATGATACAGAGGGAGAGAGGGGCAGAGAAAAGGAGAAAGAGGGCGAGAGGGGCAAAGAAAATGAGACAGAGGGGCAACAAAATGATACAGAGGGAGAGAGGGGCAGAGAAAAGGAGAAAGAGGGCGAGAGGGGCAGAGAAAAGGAGAAAGAGGGCGAGAGGGGCAGAGAAAAGGAAAGAGAGCGAGAGGGGCAGAGAAAAGGAGAAAGGACGAGAGGGGCAGCGAAAAGGAGACAGAGGGGCAACAAAATGATACAGAGGGAGAGGGGCAGAGAAAAGGAGAAAGGAGGGCGAGAGGGGCAGAGAAAAGGAAAGAGAGCGAGAGGGGCAAAGAAAAGGAGAAAGAGAGCGAGAGGGACACAAAAGGCAAGAAGGGCAGCAAAAAGGAGACAGAGGGCGAGAGGGGCAGAGAAAAGGAGAAAGGATGAGAGGGGCAGAGAAAATGAGACAGAGGGGCAACAAAATGATACAGAGGGCGAGAGGGGCAGAGAAAAGGAGAAAGGATGAGAGGGGCAGAGAAAATGAGACAGAGGGGCAACAAAATGATACAGAGGGCGAGAGGGGCAGAGAAAAGGAGAAAGGATGAGAGGGGCAGAGAAAATGAGACAGTGGGGCAACAAAATGATACAGAGGGCGAGAGGGGCAGAGAAAAGGAGACAGAGGGCGAGAGGGGCAGCGAAAATGAAAAAGAGGGCGAGAAGGGCAGAGAAAAGGAAAGAGAGCGAGAGGGATACAAAAGGCTAGAAGGGCAGCAAAAAGAGAAAGGAGGAGAGAGGCAGAGAAAAGGAGAGAGGGCAAGAGGGGCAGAGAAAGGATGCAGAGGGAGAGAGAGGCAAAGAAAGGAGACAGAGGGCAAGAAGGGGCAGAGAAAAGGAGAAAGAGGACGAGAGGGGCAGCAAAAAGGAAAAAAAATGCGAGAGGAGAAGCGAAAGGAGACAGAGGGAGAGAGGGGCAGTGAATGGCAACAGAGGGCGAGAAGAGCAACAAAAGGAGACAGAGGGCGAGAAGAGCAACAAAAGGAGACAGAGGGCGAGAAGAGCAACAAAAGGAGACAGAGGGCGAGAAGAGCAACAAAAGGAGACAGAGGGCGAGAAGAGCAACAAAAGGAGACAGAGGGCGAGAAGAGCAACAAAAGGAGACAGAGGGCGAGAAGAGCAACAAAAGGAGACAGAGGGCGAGAAGAGCAACAAAAGGAGACAGAGGGCGAGAAGAGCAACAAAAGGAGACAGAGGGCGAGAAGAGCAACAAAAGGAGACAGAGGGCGAGAAGAGCAACAAAAGGAGACAGAGGGCGAGAAGAGCAACAAAAGGAGACAGAGGGCGAGAAGGCAGAGCAAAGGAGAAAGGGCGAGAGGGGCAGAGAAAAGGAAAAAAAATGCGAGAGGGGCAGCGAAAGGAGACAGAGGGAGAGAGGGGCAGTGAATGGCGACAGAGGGAGAGAGGGGCAACGAAAGGATACAGTGGGCGAAAGGGACAGAGAAACCATGATTGAGAAAAGGATGTACCAGAAAAAAGAAGGCAGAGTAATATGGTAGAGATGCCATAAAAGAGGGCAGGCTGTGGGAACACAACAAGGTTAAAGCCATCTATATACCATATGCTGAGCAGAAAACATGCAAAGCTAAGTAAAAGAGAGTGGGTGACAGGTTAGGTGACACAAGTGAGGGCAGGGATAATGTCACAGGAAGGGGGTAAAGAAAGGGTATCAAAGAAGAGGTCAGGCTAAGAATGTGACTGAAGGCTTCATTCCACAGGAAAAAGCAGCTGGTGTCCCATAAAAGAGGTGACCTCTGGGACAAATGCTGGATATCCAATAAGAGGGCAGCACACCTTGTCCTATTTAATATGTAAATGTTTATTATTACCGTATATGCAGTAATAAAAACATCAATAAAAATACAGGATTGTTTACAAATGCCATAGCTTGACAGCAAACAAACAAAAAACTTAATATGCGACAATAAGTTAGCAAGTCTGTTAACAATAGGCAAAGTGCCACTGACTGCCTGCAAACTAGCAAGTCTGCTTACAAGTGGCACAGACTGGCAGCAAACTGTCAAATCTGCTTACAACGGTCAGCTAACAGATGAGATAAACATATGACACAAACTGGCAAACCTGTTAATAAGTGGCAGAGATTGGCATCACACAGAATAAAAAAGCTATGGCACGAGCTGGCAGCTTATCAAACACACTGCTAACAAGTGGCAGAGAATGACAGCAGTCTGGCAGAAAATAAGTGAGAGTGGCAACAACTGGCACCAGACAAGATAGCACAACTATATTTTACCAATTAATCTAAACCGATCATCTATTCTTGGCTGTGACAATGCTGTCACACAGGGGCTTGATGCCATGATACTCAGATTGCAAGCTCCTGGGCCACAGTGCTGCACAATATACACACACACACTGCACACTATACACACACACTCTGCACACTATAAACACACTCTGCACACTATATACACACACTGCATACTATACACACACTGCATACTATACACACACTGCATACTATATATATATATATATATATATATATATACACACACTCTGCACAATATATACACACACTGCACAATATATATATATATATATATATATATATATACACACACACTGCACACTATACACACACTCTGCACACTATATACACACTCTGCACACTATATACACACTCTGCACACTATATACACACTCTGCACACTATATACACACACTGCACACTATATACACACTCTGCACACTATATACACACACTGCACAATAAATATATATATATATATATATATATATATATATATATATATATATATATATATATACACACACTGCACACTATATACACTCTGCACAATAACAATATACACACTCTGCACAATATATATATATACACACACTGCTGAACTTGATGGAGGGGGCAGTGCTTCCCCTAACTAATCCCAGCCAACTCTCCCCTCCCTCTCCTCCTCCAGACAGATCCCTTTGATCTTAAGCAGATCATAAAGCCCAGAGTTGCTGTAGGGATCCAGCGTTCCCAATCTGGCTGTAACTTACCTATAACCGCAGCGGAGGGGGGTAAAAAGCCTCTTAACCTAAGATTCCAAATCACTTTTGTTCCAAACTTTGCAGATCTGCCAACCAGCTAGTTTTCCCCTTTCCCTGCAGGAAATCCCTCCCTTTCCTTGAGCATGCCCTCCTCCCTTCCTCTTTCCCTCCCCGTCTCTCATCTTCCCCTCCCTCCTCACAATCCTTATGGAGCTGGAGGACAGGCCCTGCTTGGCCCCACTCCAGTCTTGTGTAAGAGATTAGTGTTTACTTACCCACAGAGGTGCCCGTGAGGCCACTGCTAGGAGAAGAGGGCAGCTGTGCTAGGTGGTATAACTGCTGGGAGAAGAGGGCAGCTGTGCTAGGTGGTATAACTGCTGGGAGAAGAGGGCAGCTGTGCTAGGTGGTATAACTGCTAGGAGAAGAGGGCAGCTGTGCTAGGTGGTATAACTGCTGGGAGAAGAGGGCAGCTGTGCTAGGTGGTATAACTGCTGGGAGAAGAGGGCAGCTGTGCTAGGTGGTATAACTGCTGTTAGAAGAGGGCAGCTGTGCTAGGTGGTATAACTGCTAGGAGAAGAGGGCAGCTGTGCTAGGTGGTATAACTGCTGGGAGAAGAGGGCAGCTGTGCTAGGTGGTATAACTGCTGGGAGAAGAGGGCAGCTGTGCTAGGTGGTATAACTGCTGGGAGAAGAGGGCAGCTGTGCTAGGTGGTATAACTGCTAGGAGAAGAGAGCAGCTGTGCTAGGTGGTATAACTGCTAGGAGAAGAGAGCAGCTGTGCTAGGTGGTATAACTGCTAGGAGAAGAGGGCAGCTGTGCTAGGTGGTATAACTGCTGGGAGAAAAGGGCAGCTGTGCTAGGTGGTATAACTGCTAGGAGAAGAGGACAGCTGTGCTAGGTGGTATAACTGCTAGGAGAAGAGGGCAGCTGTGCTAGGTGGTGTAACTGCTGGGAGAAGAGGGCAGCTGTGCCAGGTGGTATAACTGCTAGAAGAGGGCAGCTGTGCTAGGTGGTATAACTGCTGGGAGAAGAAGACAGCTGTGCTAGGTGGTATAACTGCTGGGAGAAGAGGGCAGCTGTGCTAGGTGGTATAACTGCTAGGTGGTATAACTGCTGGGAGAAGAGGGCAGCTGTGCTAGGTGGTATAACTGCTGGGAGAAAAGGGCAGCTATGCTAGGTGGTATAACTGCTGGGAGAAGAGGGCAGCTGTGCTAGGTGGTATAACTGCTGGGAGAAGAGGGCAGCTGTGCTAGGTGGTATAACTGCTAGGAGAAGAGGGCAGCTATGCTAGGTGGTATAACTGCTAGGAGAAGAGGACAGCTGTGCTAGGTGGTATAACTGCTGGGAGAAAAGGGCAGCTGTGCTAGGTGGTATAACTGCTAGGAGAAGAGGACAGCTGTGCTAGGTGGTATAACTGCTAGGAGAAGAGGACAGCTGTGCTAGGTGGTATAACTGCTAGGAGAAGAGGGCAGCTGTGCTAGGTGGTGTAACTGCTGGGAGAAGAGGGCAGCTGTGCCAGGTGGTATAACTGCTAGAAGAGGGCAGCTGTACTAGGTGGTATAACTGCTGGGAGAAGAAGACAGCTGTGCTAGGTGGTATAACTGCTAGGTGGTATAACTGCTGGGAGAAGAGGGCAGCTGTGCTAGGTGGTATAACTGCTGGGAGAAGAGGGCAGCTGTGCTAGGTGGTATAACTGCTAGGAGAAAAGGGCAGCTGTGCTAGGTAGTATAACTGCTGGGAGAAGAGGGCAGCTGTGCTAGGTGGTATAACTGCTAGGAGAAGAGGGCAGCTGTGCTAGGTGGTATAACTGCTGGGAGAAGAGGGCAGCTGTGCTAGGTGGTATAACTGCTAGGAGAAGAGGGCAGCTGTGCTAGGTGGTATAACTGCTGGGAGAAGAGGGCAGCTGTGCTAGGTGGTATAACTGCTGGGAGAAGAGGGCAGCTGTGCTAGGTGGTATAACTGCTAGGAGAAGAGGGCAGCTGTGCTAGGTGGTATAACTGCTAGGAGAAGAGGGCAGCTGTGCTAGGTGGTGTAACTGCTGGGAGAAGAGGAGAGCTGTGCCAGGTGATATAACTGCTAGGAGAAGAGGGCAGCTGTGCTAGGTGGTATAACTGCTGGGAGAAGAGGACAGCTGTGCTAGGTGGTATAACTGCTGGGAGAAGAGGGCAGCTGTGCTAGGTGGTATAACTGCTGGGAGAAGAGGGCAGCTGTGCTAGGTGGTATAACTGCTGGGAGAAGAGGGCAGCTGTGCTAGGTGGTATAACTGCTAGGTGGTATAACTGCTGGGAGAAGAGGGCAGCTGTGCTAGGTGGTATAACTGCTGGGAGAAGAGGGCAGCTGTGCTAGGTGGTATAACTGCTAGGAGAAGAGGGCAGCTGTGCTAGGTGGTATAACTGCTGGGTGAAGAGGGCAGCTGTGCTAGGTGGTATAACTGCTGGGAGAAGAGGGCAGCAGTGCTAGGTGGTATAACTGCTGGGAGAAGAGGGCAGCTGTGCTAGGTGGTATAACTGCTAGGTGGTATAACTGCTGGGAGAAGAGGGCAGCTGTGCTAGGTGGTATAACTGCTGGGTGAAGAGGGCAGCAGTGCTAGGTGGTATAACTGCTGGGAGAAGAGGGCAGCAGTGCTAGGTGGTATAACTGCTGGGAGAAGAGGGCAGCTGTGCTAGGTGGTATAACTGCTAGGTGGTATAACTGCTGGGAGAAGAGGGCAGCTGTGCTAGGTGGTATAACTGCTGGGAGAAGAGGGCAGCTGTGCTAGGTGGTATAACTGCTAGGAGAAAAGGGCAGCTGTGCTAGGTAGTATAACTACTGGGAGAAGAGGGCAGCTGTGCCAGGTGGTATAACTGCTAGGAGAAGAGGGCAGCTGTGCTAGGTGGTATAACTGCTGGGAGAAGAGAGCAGCTGTGCTAGGTGGTATAACTGCTAGGAGAAGAGGGCAGCTGTGCTAGGTGGTATAACTGCTGGGAGAAGAGGGCAGCTGTGCTAGGTGGTATAACTGCTGGGAGAAGAGGGCAGCTGTGCTAGGTGGTATAACTGCTGGGAGAAGAGGACAGCTGTGCTAGGTGGTATAACTGCTGGGAGAAGAGGGCAGCTGTGCTAGGTGGTATAACTGCTAGGAGAAGAGGGCAGCTGTGCTAGGTGGTATAACTGCTAGGAGAAGAGGGCAGCTGTGCCAGGTGATATAACTGCTAGAAGAGGGCAGCTGTGCTAGGTGGTATAACTGCTGGGAGAAGAGGGCAGCTGTGCTAGGTGGTATAACTGCTGGGAGAAGAGGGCAGCTGTGCTAGGTGGTATAACTGCTAGGAGAAGAGGGCAGCTGTGCTAGGTGGTATAACTGCTGGGAGAAGAGGAGAGCTGTGCTAGGTGGTATAACTGCTGGGAGAAGAGGACAGCTGTGCTAGGTGGTATAACTGCTAGGAGAAGAGGACAGCTATGCTAGGTGGTATAACTGCTGGGAGAAGGGGGCAGCTGTGCTAGGTGGTATAACTGCTGGGAGAAGAGGGCAGCTGTGCTAGGTGGTATAACTGCTAGGTGGTATAACTGCTGGGAGAAGAGGGCAGCTGTGCTAGGTGGTATAACTGCTGGGAGAAGAGGGCAGCTGTGCTAGGTGGTATAACTGCTAGGAGAAGAGGGCAGCTGTGCTAGGTGGTATAACTATTGGGAGAAGAGGGCAGCTGTGCTAGGTGGTATAACTGCTGGGTGAAGAGGGCAGCTGTGCTAGGTGGTATAACTGCTGGGAGAAGAGGGCAGCTGTGCTAGGTGGTATAACTGCTAGGAGAAGAGGACAGCTGTGCTAGGTGGTATAACTGCTGGGAGAAGAGGGCAGCAGTGCTAGGTGGTATAACTGCTAGGAGAAGAGGGCAGCTGTGCTAGGTGGTATAACTTCTGGGAGAAGAGGGCAGCTGTGCTAGGTGGTATAACTGCTAGAAGAAGAGGGCAGCTGTGCTAGGTGGTATAACTGCTAGGAGAAAAGGGCAGCTGTGCTAGGTGGTATAACTTCTGGTAAAAGAGGGCAGCTGTGCTAGGTGGTATAACTGCTAGGAGAAGAGGGCAGCTGTGCTAGGTGGTATAACTGCTAGGAGAAGAGGGCAGCTGTGCTAGGTGGTATACTGCTAGGAGAAGAGGGCAGCTGTGCTAGGTGGTATAACTTCTGTTAAAAGAGGGCAGCTGTGCTAGGTGGTATAACTTCTGGTAAAAGAGGGCAGCTGTGCTAGGTGGTATAGTTGCTAGGAGAAGAGGGCAGCTGTGCTAGGTGGTATAACTGCTAGGAGAAGTGGGCAGCTGTGCTAGGTGGTATAACTGCTAGGAGAAGTGGGCAGCTGTGCTAGGTGGTATAACTGCTACAAGAAGAGGGCAGCTGTGCTAGGCGGTATAACTGCTGGGAGAAGAGGGCAGCTGTGCTAGGTGGTATAACTGCTATGAGAAGAGGGCAGCTGTGCCAGGTAATATAACTGCTAGAATAAGAGGGCAGCTGTGTTAGGTGGTATAACTGTTGGGAGAAGAGGGCAGCTGTGTTAGGTGGTATAACTGCTAGAAGAAGAGGGCAGCTGTGCTAGGTGGTATAACTGCTGGGAGAAGAGGGCAGCTGTGCTAGGTGGTATAACTGCTAGAAGAAGAGGGAAGCTGTGCTAGGTGGTATAACTGCTAGGAGAAGAGGGCAGTTGTGCTAGGTGGTATAACTTCTGGTAAAAGAGGGCAGCTGTGCTAGGTGGTATAACTGCTAGGAGAAGAGGGCAGCTGTGCTAGGTGGTATAACTACTAGGAGAAGAGGGCAGCTGTGCTAGGTGGTATAACTTCTGGTAAAAGAGGGCAGCTGTGCTAGGTGGTATAACTGCTAGGAGAAGAGGGCAGCTGTGCTAGGTGGTATAACTGCTACGAGAAGAGGGCAGCTGTGCTAGGCGGTATAACTGCTGGGAGAAGAGTGCAGCTGTGCTAGGTGGTATAACTGCTATGAGAAGAGGGCAGCTGTGCTAGGTGGTATAACTGCTGGGAGAAGAGGGCAGCTGTGCTAGGTGGTATAACTGCTAGAAGAAGAGGGCAGCTGTGCTAGGTGGTATAACTGCTAGGAGAAGAGGGCAGCTGTGCTAGGTGGTATAACTGCTGGTAAAAGAGGGCAGCTGTGCTAGGTGGTATAACTGCTGGGAGAAGAGGGCAGCTGTGCTAGGTGGTATAACTGATGGGAGATGAGGGCTGCTGTGCTAGATGGTATAACTGCTGGTAAAGGAGGGCAGCTGTGCTAGGTGGTATAACTGCTGGGAGAAGAGGGCAGCTGTGCTAGGTGGTATAACTGCTAGGAGATTAGGGCAGATGTGCTAGGTGGTATAACTGCTGGGAGAAGAGGGCAGCTGTGCTAGGTGGTATAACTGCTAGGAGAAGAGGACAGCTGTGCTAGGTGGTATAACTGCTGGGAGAAGAGGGCAGCAGTGCTAGGTGGTATAACTGCTAGGAGAAGAGGGCAGCTGTGCTAGGTGGTATAACTGCTGGGAGAAGAGGGCAGCTGTGCTAGGTGGTATAACTGCTAGGAGAAGAGGGCAGCTGTGCTAGGTGGTATAACTGTTGGGAGAAGAGGGCAGCTGTGCTAGGTGGTATAACTGCTAGGAGAAGAGGACAGCTGTGCTAGGTGGTATAACTGCTGGGAGAAGAGGGCAGCTGTGCTAGGTGGTATAACTGCTGTTAGAAGAGGGCAGCTGTGCTAGGTGGTATAACTGCTAGAAGAAGAGGGCAGCTGTGCTAGGTGGTATAACTGCTAGGAGAAGAGGGCAGCTGTGCCAGGTGGTATAACTGCTAGGAGAAGAGGGCAGCTGTGCTAGGTGGTATAACTGCTGGGAGAAGAGGGAAGTTGTGCTAGGTGGTATAACTGCTGGTAAAAGAGGTCAGCTGTGCTAGGTGGTATAACTGCTAGAAGAAGAGGGCAGCTGTGCTATGTGGTATAACTGCTAGGAGAAGAGGGCAGCTGTGCCAGGTGGTATAACTGCTAGGAGAATAGGGCAGCTTTGCTAGGTGGTATAACTGCTGGGAGAAGAGGGCAGCTGTGCTAGGTGGTATAACTGATGGGAGATGAGGGCTGCTGTGCTAGATGGTATAACTGCTGGTAAAGGAGGGCAGCTGTGCTAGGTGGTATAACTGCTGGGAGAAGAGGGCAGCTGTGCTAGGTGGTATAACTGCTAGGAGATTAGGGCAGATGTGCTAGGTGGTATAACTGCTGGGAGAAGAGGGCAGCTGTGCTAGGTGGTATAACTGCTAGGAGAAGAGGACAGCTGTGCTAGGTGGTATAACTGCTGGGAGAAGAGGGCAGCAGTGCTAGGTGGTATAACTGCTAGGAGAAGAGGGCAGCTGTGCTAGGTGGTATAACTGCTGGGAGAAGAGGGCAGCTGTGCTAGGTGGTATAACTGCTAGGAGAAGAGGGCAGCTGTGCTAGGTGGTATAACTGTTGGGAGAAGAGGGCAGCTGTGCTAGGTGGTATAACTGCTAGGAGAAGAGGACAGCTGTGCTAGGTGGTATAACTGCTGGGAGAAGAGGGCAGCTGTGCTAGGTGGTATAACTGCTGTTAGAAGAGGGCAGCTGTGCTAGGTGGTATAACTGCTAGAAGAAGAGGGCAGCTGTGCTAGGTGGTATAACTGCTAGGAGAAGAGGGCAGCTGTGCCAGGTGGTATAACTGCTAGGAGAAGAGGGCAGCTGTGCTAGGTGGTATAACTGCTGGGAGAAGAGGGAAGTTGTGCTAGGTGGTATAACTGCTGGTAAAAGAGGTCAGCTGTGCTAGGTGGTATAACTGCTAGAAGAAGAGGGCAGCTGTGCTATGTGGTATAACTGCTAGGAGAAGAGGGCAGCTGTGCCAGGTGGTATAACTGCTAGGAGAATAGGGCAGCTTTGCTAGGTGGTATAACTGCTGGGAGAAGAGGGCAGCTGTGCTAGGTGGTATAACTGCTATAAGAAGAGGGCAGCTGTGCTAGGCGGTATAACTGCTGGGAGAAGAGGGCAGCTGTGCTAGGTGGTATAACTGCTATGAGAAGAGGGCAGCTGTGCCAGGTAGTATAACTGCTAGGATAAGAGGTCAGCTGTGTTAGGTGGTATAACTGTTGGGAGAAGAGGGCAGCTGTGTTAGGTGGTATAACTGCTAGAAGAAGAGGGCAGCTGTGCTAGGTGGTATAACTGCTGGGAGAAGAGGGCAGCTGTGCTAGGTGGTATAACTGCTAGGATAAGAGGTCAGCTGTGTTAGGTGGTATAACTGTTGGGAGAAGAAGGCAGCTGTGTTAGGTGGTATAACTGCTAGAAGAAGAGGGCAGCTGTGCTAGGTGGTATAACTGCTGGGAGAAGAGGGCAGCTGTGCTAGTTGGTATAACTGCTAGAAGAAGAGGGAAGCTGTGCTAGGTGGTATAACTGCTAGGAGAAGAGGGCAGCTGTGCTAGGTGGTATAACTGCTAGGAGAAGAGGGCAGCTGTGCTAGGTGGTATAACTGCTGGTAAAAGAGGGCAGCTGTGCTAGGTGGTATAACTGCTGGGAGAAGAGGGCAGCTGTGCTAGGTGGTATAACTGATGGGAGATGAGGGCTGCTGTGCTAGATGGTATAACTGCTGGTAAAGGAGGGCAGCTGTGCTAGGTGGTATAACTGCTTGGAGAAGAGGGCAGCTGTGCTAGGTGGTATAACTGCTAAGAGATTAGGGCAGATGTGCTAGGTGGTATAACTGCTGGGAGAAGAGGGCAGCTGTGCTAGGTGGTATAACTGCTAGGAGAAGAGGGCAGCTGTGCTAGGTGGTATAACTGCTAGGAGAAGAGGGCAGCTGTGCTAGGTGGTATAACTGCTAGGAGAAGAGGGCAGCTGTGCTAGGTGGTATAACTGCTGGGAGAAGAGGGCAGCTGTGCTAGGTGGTATAACTGCTGAGAGAAGAGGGCAGCTGTGCTAGGTGGTATAACTGCTAGGAGAAGAGGGCAGCTGTGCTAGGTGGTATAACTGCTAGGAGAAGAGGGCAGCTGTGCTAGGTGGTATAACTGCTGGTAAAAGAGGGCAGCTGTGCTAGGTGGTATAACTGCTGGGAGAAGAGGGCAGCCGTGCTAGGTGGTATAACTGCTAGAAGAAGAGGGAAGCTGTGCTAGGTGGTATAACTGCTAGGAGAAGAGGGCAGCTGTGCTAGGTGGTATAACTTCTGGTAAAAGAGGGCAGCTGTGCTAGGTGGTATAACTGCTAGGAGAAGAGGGCAGCTGTGCTAGGTGGTATAACTGCTAGGAGAAGAGGGCAGCTGTGCTAGGTGGTATAACTGCTACGAGAAGAGGGCAGCTGTGCTAGGCGGTATAACTGCTACGAGAAGAGGGCAGCTGTGCTAGGTGGTATAACTGCTATGAGAAGAGGACAGCTGTTCTAGGTGGTATAACTGCTGGGAGAAGAGGGCAGCTGTGCTAGGTGGTATAACTGCTAGAAGAGGGCAGCTGTGCTAGGTGGTATAACTGCTAGGAGAAAAGGGCAGCTGTGCTAGGTGGTATAACTGCTGGTAAAAGAGGGCAGCTGTGCTAGGTGGTATAACTGCTGGGAGAGGTGGGCAGCTGTGCTAGGTGGTATAACTGATGGGAGATGTGGGTAGCTGTGCTAGATGGTATAACTGCTGGTAAAGGAGGGCAGCTGTGCTAGGTGGTATAACTGCTAGGAGAAGAGGGCAGCTGTTCTAGAAGGTATAACTGCTAGGAGAAGAGGGCAGCTGTGCTAGGTTGTATAACTGCTGGTAAAAGAGGGCAGCTGTGCTAGGTGGTATATCTGCTAGAAGAGAGCAGCTGTGCTAGATGGTATAACTGCTGGGAGAAGAGGGCAGCCGTCCTAGGTGGTATAACTGCTAGAAGAGGGCAGCCGGGCTGGTGTTATAATTGCTGGGAGTAGAGGGCAGCCGTGCTAGGTGGTATAACTGCTGGTAGAAGAGGGCAGCCGTGCTAGGTGGTATAACTGCTAAGAGAAGAGGGCAGCCGTGCTAGGTGGTATAACTGCTAGGAGAAGAGGGCAGCTGTGCCTGCAGTATAGTGTGTGGTGCTGGGGGAGAGGTAAGCATTGTTATGTGACATAGCCTGCAGTATAGTGTATGATGCCTGGGAGAGGTGAGCATTGTTATGTGACATAGCCTGCAGTATAGAGTATGTTGCTGGGGGAGAGGTGAGCATTGTTATGTGACATAGCCTGCAGTATAGTGTATGATGCTGGGGAGAGGTGAGCATTGTTAGGTGACATAGCCTACAATATAGTGTATGGTGCTGAGGGAGAGGTGAGCATTGTTATGTGACATAGCCTGCAGTATAGTGTATGGTGCTGGGGGAGAGGTGAGCATTGTTATGTGACATAGCCTGCAGTATAGTGTATGATGCTGGGGAGAGGTGAGCATTGTTAGGTGACATAGCCTGCAGTATAGTGTATGGTGCTGAGGGAGAGGTGAGCATTGTTATGTGTCATAGCCTGCAGTATAGTGTATGATGCTGGGGAGAGGTGAGCATTATTAGGTGACATAGCCTGCAGTATAGTGTATGGTGCTGGGGGAGAGGTGAGCATTGTTAGGTGACATAGCGTGCAGTATAGTGTATGGTGCTGGGGGAGAGGTGAGCATTGTTATGTGACATAGCCTGCAGTATAGTGTATGGTGCTGGGGGAGAGGTGAGCATTGTTATGTGACATAGCCTGCAGTATAGTGTATGATGCTGGGGAGAGGTGAGCATTGTTAGGTGACATAGCCTGCAGTATAGTGTATGGTGCTGAGGGAGAGGTGAGCATTGTTATGTGTCATAGCCTGCAGTATAGTGTATGATGCTGGGGAGAGTTGAGCATTGTTAGGTGACATAGCCTGCAGTATAGTGTGTGGTGCTGGGGGAGAGGTAAGCATTGTTATGTGACATAGCGTGCAGTATAGTGTATGGTGCTGGGGGAAGAGGTGAGCATTGTTATGTGACATAGCCTGCAGTATAGTGTATGGTGCTGGGGGAGAGGTGAGCATTGTTAGGTGAGCATTGTTATGTGTCATAGCCTGCAGTATAGTGTATGATGCTGGGGAGAGTTGAGCATTGTTAGGTGACATAGCCTGCAGTATAGTGTGTGGTGCTGGGGGAGAGGTAAGCATTGTTATGTGACATAGCGTGCAGTATAGTGTATGGTGCTGGGGGAAGAGGTGAGCATTGTTATGTGACATAGCCTGCAGTATAGTGCATGGTGCTGGGGGAGAGGTGAGCATTGTTAGGTGACATAGCCTGCAGTATAGTGTATGATGCTGAGGAGAGGTGAGCATTGTTAGGTGACATAGCTTGCAGTATAGTGTATGGTGCTGAGGGAGAGGTGAGCATTGTTAGGTGACATAGCCTGCAGTATAGTGTATGGTGCTGGGGGAGAGGTGAGCATTGTTATGTGACATAGCCTGCAGTATAGTGTATGGTGCTGGGGGAGAGGTGAGCATTGTTATGTGATATAGCCTGCAGTATAGTGTGTGGTGCTGGGGATGAGGTGAGCATTGTTAGGTGACCTAGCCTGCAGTATGGTGCTGGGGGAGAGGTGAGCATTGTTAGGTGACATAGCCTGCAGTATAGTGTGTGGTGCTGGGGGAGAGGTGAGCATTGTTATGTGACATAGCCTGCAGTATAGTGTGTGGTGCTGGGGGAGAGGTGAGCATTGTTAAGTGACATAGCCTGCAGTATAGTGTATGGTGCTGGGGGAGAGGTGAGCATTGTTATGTGACATAGCCTGCAGTATAGTGTGTGGTGCTGGGGGAGAGGTGAGCATTGTTTTGTGACATAGCCTGTGGTATAGTGTATGCTGCTGGGGAGAGGTGAGCATTGTTAGGTGACATAGCCTGCAGTATAGTGTATGGTGCTGAGGGAGAGGTGAGCATTGTTATGTGTCATAGCCTTCAGTATAGTGTATGATGCTGGGGAGAGGTGAGCATTGTTAGGTGACATAGCCTGCAGTATAGTGTATGGTGCTGGGGGAGAGGTGAGCATTGTTAGGTGACATAGCGTGCAGTATAGTGTGTGGTGCTGGGGGAGAGGTGAGCATTGTTATGTGACATAGCCTGTGGTATAGTGTATGCTGCTGGGGGAGAGGTGAGCATTGTTAGGTGACATAGCCTGCAGTATAGTGTATGGTGCTGAGGGAGAGGTGAGCATTGTTATGTGTCATAGCCTTCAGTATAGTGTATGATGCTGGGGAGAGGTGAGCATTGTTAGGTGACATAGCTTGCAGTATAGTGTATGGTGCTGGGGGAGAGGTGAGCATTGTTAGGTGACATAGCGTGCAGTATAGTGTATGGTGCTGGGGGAGAGGTGAGCATTGTTATGTGACATAGCCTGCAGTATAGTGTATGGTGCTGGGGGAGAGGTGAGCATTGTTATGTGACATAGCCTGCAGTATAGTGTATGATGCTGGGGAGAGGTGAGCATTGTTAGGTGACATAGCCTGCAGTATAGTGTATGGTGCTGAGGGAGAGGTGAGCATTGTTATGTGTCATAGCCTGCAGTATAGTTTATGATGCTGGGGAGAGGTGAGCATTGTTAGGTGACATAGCCTGCAGTATAGTGTGTGGTGCTGGGGGAGAGGTAAGCATTGTTATGTGACATAGCGTGCAGTATAGTGTATGGTGCTGGGGGAGAGGTGAGCATTGTTATGTGACATAGCCTGCAGTATAGTGTATGGTGCTGGGGGAGAGGTGAGCATTGTTAGGTGACATAGCCTGCAGTATAGTGTATGATGCTGAGGAGAGGTGAGCATTGTTAGGTGACATAGCTTGCAGTATAGTGTATGGTGCTGAGGGAGAGGTGAGCATTGTTATGTGACATAGCCTGCAGTATAGTGTATGGTGCTGGGGGAGAGGTGAGCATTGTTATGTGACATAGCCTGCAGTATAGTGTATGGTGCTGGGGGAGAGGTGAGCATTGTTATGTGATATAGCCTGCAGTATAGTGTGTGGTGCTGGGGGTGAGGTGAGCATTGTTAGGTGACCTAGCCTGCAGTATGGTGCTGGGGGAGAGGTGAGCATTGTTAGGTGACATAGCCTGCAGTATAGTGTGTGGTGCTGGGGGAGAGGTGAGCATTGTTATGTGACATAGCCTGCAGTATAGTGTGTGGTGCTGGGGGAGAGGTGAGCATTGTTATGTGACATAGCCTGCAGTATAGTGTATGGTGCTGGGGGAGAGGTGAGCATTGTTATGTGACATAGCCTGCAGTATAGTGTGTGGTGCTGGGGGAGAGGTGAGCATTGTTATGTGACATAGCCTGTGGTATAGTGTATGCTGCTGGGGGAGAGGTGAGCATTGTTAGGTGACATAGCCTGCAGTATAGTGTATGGTGCTGGGTGAGAGGTGAGCAATGTTATGTGACCTAGCCTGCAGTATAGAGTATAGTGCTGGGGGAGAGGTGAGCATTGTTATGTGACATAGCCTGCAGTATAGAGTATGGTGCTGGGGGAGAGGTGAGTATTGTTAGGTGACATAGCCTGCAGTATAGTGTATGGTGCTGGGGGAGAGGTGAGCATTGTTATGTGACATAGCCTGCAGTATAGTGTATGGTGCTGGGGGAGAGGTGAGCATTGTTATGTGACATAGCCTGCAGTATAGTGTGTGGTGCTGGGGGAGAGGTGAGCATTGTTATGTGACATAGCCTGCAGTATAGTGTGTGGTGCTGGGGGAGAGGTGAGCATTGTTAGGTGACATAGCCTGCAGTATAGTGTGTGGTGCTGCGGGAGAGGTGAGCATTGTTATGTGACTTAGCCTGCAGTATAGTGTGTGGTGCTGTGGGAGAGGTGAGCATTGTTATGTGACATAGCCTGCAGTATAGTGTGTGGTGCTGGGGGAGAGGTGAGCATTGTTATGTGACTTAGCCTGCAGTATAGTGTGTGGTGCTGGGGGAGAGGTGAGCATTGTTATGTGACATAGCCTGCAGTATAGTGTATGGTGCTGGGGGAGAGGTGAGCATTGTTAGGTGAGCATTGTTATGTGTCATAGCCTGCAGTATAGTGTATGATGCTGGGGAGAGTTGAGCATTGTTAGGTGACATAGCCTGCAGTATAGTGTGTGGTGCTGGGGGAGAGGTAAGCATTGTTATGTGACATAGCGTGCAGTATAGTGTATGGTGCTGGGGGAAGAGGTGAGCATTGTTATGTGACATAGCCTGCAGTATAGTGCATGGTGCTGGGGGAGAGGTGAGCATTGTTAGGTGACATAGCCTGCAGTATAGTGTATGATGCTGAGGAGAGGTGAGCATTGTTAGGTGACATAGCTTGCAGTATAGTGTATGGTGCTGAGGGAGAGGTGAGCATTGTTAGGTGACATAGCCTGCAGTATAGTGTATGGTGCTGGGGGAGAGGTGAGCATTGTTATGTGACATAGCCTGCAGTATAGTGTATGGTGCTGGGGGAGAGGTGAGCATTGTTATGTGATATAGCCTGCAGTATAGTGTGTGGTGCTGGGGGTGAGGTGAGCATTGTTAGGTGACCTAGCCTGCAGTATGGTGCTGGGGGAGAGGTGAGCATTGTTAGGTGACATAGCCTGCAGTATAGTGTGTGGTGCTGGGGGAGAGGTGAGCATTGTTATGTGACATAGCCTGCAGTATAGTGTGTGGTGCTGGGGGAGAGGTGAGCATTGTTAAGTGACATAGCCTGCAGTATAGTGTATGGTGCTGGGGGAGAGGTGAGCATTGTTATGTGACATAGCCTGCAGTATAGTGTGTGGTGCTGGGGGAGAGGTGAGCATTGTTTTGTGACATAGCCTGTGGTATAGTGTATGCTGCTGGGGAGAGGTGAGCATTGTTAGGTGACATAGCCTGCAGTATAGTGTATGGTGCTGAGGGAGAGGTGAGCATTGTTATGTGTCATAGCCTTCAGTATAGTGTATGATGCTGGGGAGAGGTGAGCATTGTTAGGTGACATAGCCTGCAGTATAGTGTATGGTGCTGGGGGAGAGGTGAGCATTGTTAGGTGACATAGCGTGCAGTATAGTGTGTGGTGCTGGGGGAGAAGTGAGCATTGTTATGTGACATAGCCTGTGGTATAGTGTATGCTGCTGGGGGAGAGGTGAGCATTGTTAGGTGACATAGCCTGCAGTATAGTGTATGGTGCTGAGGGAGAGGTGAGCATTGTTATGTGTCATAGCCTTCAGTATAGTGTATGATGCTGGGGAGAGGTGAGCATTGTTAGGTGACATAGCTTGCAGTATAGTGTATGGTGCTGGGGGAGAGGTGAGCATTGTTAGGTGACATAGCGTGCAGTATAGTGTATGGTGCTGGGGGAGAGGTGAGCATTGTTATGTGACATAGCCTGCAGTATAGTGTATGGTGCTGGGGGAGAGGTGAGCATTGTTATGTGACATAGCCTGCAGTATAGTGTATGATGCTGGGGAGAGGTGAGCATTGTTAGGTGACATAGCCTGCAGTATAGTGTATGGTGCTGAGGGAGAGGTGAGCATTGTTATGTGTCATAGCCTGCAGTATAGTTTATGATGCTGGGGAGAGGTGAGCATTGTTAGGTGACATAGCCTGCAGTATAGTGTGTGGTGCTGGGGGAGAGGTGAGCATTGTTATGTGACATAGCGTGCAGTATAGTGTATGGTGCTGGGGGAGAGGTGAGCATTGTTATGTGACATAGCCTGCAGTATAGTGTATGGTGCTGGGGGAGAGGTGAGCATTGTTAGGTGACATAGCCTGCAGTATAGTGTATGATGCTGAGGAGAGGTGAGCATTGTTAGGTGACATAGCTTGCAGTATAGTGTATGGTGCTGAGGGAGAGGTGAGCATTGTTATGTGACATAGCCTGCAGTATAGTGTATGGTGCTGGGGGAGAGGTGAGCATTGTTATGTGACATAGCCTGCAGTATAGTGTATGGTGCTGGGGGAGAGGTGAGCATTGTTATGTGATATAGCCTGCAGTATAGTGTGTGGTGCTGGGGGTGAGGTGAGCATTGTTAGGTGACCTAGCCTGCAGTATGGTGCTGGGGGAGAGGTGAGCATTGTTAGGTGACATAGCCTGCAGTATAGTGTGTGGTGCTGGGGGAGAGGTGAGCATTGTTATGTGACATAGCCTGCAGTATAGTGTGTGGTGCTGGGGGAGAGGTGAGCATTGTTAAGTGACATAGCCTGCAGTATAGTGTATGGTGCTGGGGGAGAGGTGAGCATTGTTATGTGACATAGCCTGCAGTATAGTGTGTGGTGCTGGGGGAGAGGTGAGCATTGTTATGTGACATAGCCTGTGGTATAGTGTATGCTGCTGGGGGAGAGGTGAGCATTGTTAGGTGACATAGCCTGCAGTATAGTGTATGGTGCTGGGTGAGAGGTGAGCAATGTTATGTGACCTAGCCTGCAGTATAGAGTATAGTGCTGGGGGAGAGGTGAGCATTGTTATGTGACATAGCCTGCAGTATAGAGTATGGTGCTGGGGGAGAGGTGAGTATTGTTAGGTGACATAGCCTGCAGTATAGTGTATGGTGCTGGGGGAGAGGTGAGCATTGTTATGTGACATAGCCTGCAGTATAGTGTATGGTGCTGGGGGAGAGGTGAGCATTGTTATGTGACATAGCCTGCAGTATAGTGTGTGGTGCTGGGGGAGAGGTGAGCATTGTTATGTGACATAGCCTGCAGTATAGTGTGTGGTGCTGGGGGAGAGGTGAGCATTGTTAGGTGACATAGCCTGCAGTATAGTGTGTGGTGCTGCGGGAGAGGTGAGCATTGTTATGTGACTTAGCCTGCAGTATAGTGTGTGGTGCTGTGGGAGAGGTGAGCATTGTTATGTGACATAGCCTGCAGTATAGTGTGTGGTGCTGGGGGAGAGGTGAGCATTGTTATGTGACTTAGCCTGCAGTATAGTGTGTGGTGCTGGGGGAGAGGTGAGCATTGTTATGTGACATAGCCTGCAGTATAGTGTATGGTTTTGGGGGAGAGGTGAGCATTGTTATGTTACATAGCCTGCAGTATATTGTATGATGCTGGAGGAGAGGTGAGCATTGTTATGTGACATAGCCTGCAGTATAGTGTATGGTGCTGGGGGAGAGGTGAGCATTATGTGACATAGCCTGCAGTATAGTGTATGGTGCTGGGGGAGAGGTGAGCATTGTTATGTGATATAGCCTGCAGTATAGTGTGTGGTGCTGGGGGAGAGGTGAGCATTGTTATGTGACATAGTCTGCAGTATAGTGTGTGGTGCTGGGGGAGAGGTGAGTATTGTTAGGTGACATAGTCTGCAGTATAGTGTGTGGTGCTGGAGGAGAGGTGAGCATTGTTATGTGACATAGCCTGCAGTATAGAGTATGGTGCTGGGGGAGAGGTGAGTATTGTTTGGTGACATAGCCTGCAGTATAGTGTGAGGTGCTGGAGGAGAGGTGAGCATTGTTAGGTGACATAGCCTGCAGTGTAGTGTATGATGCTGGGGGAGAGGTGAGCATTGTTATGTGACATAGCCTGCAGTATAGTGTATGATGCTGGAGGAGAGGTGAGCATTGTTATGTGACATAGCCTGCAGTATAGTGTATGGTGCTGGGGGAGAGGTGAGCATTGTTATGTGACATAACCTGCAGTGTAGTGTATGATGCTGGGGGAGAGGTGAGCATTGTTATGTGACATAGCCTGCAGTATAGTGTATGGTGCTGGGGGAGAGGTGAGCATTGTTATGTGACATAGCCTGCAGTATAGTGTATGGTGCTGGGGGAGAGGTGAGCATTGTTAGGTGACATAGCCTGCAGTATAGAGTATGGTGCTGGGGGAGAGGTGAGCATTGTTATGTGACATAGCCTGCAGTGTAGTGTATGATGCTGGGGGAGAGGTGAGCATTGTTATGTGACATAGCCTGCAGTATGGTGCTGGGGGAGAGGTGAGCATTGTTATGTGACATAGCCTGCAGTATAGTGTATGATGCTGGAGGAGAGGTGAGCATTGTTATGTGACATAGCCTGCAGTATAGTGTATGGTGCTGGGGGAGAGGTGAGCATTGTTATGTGACATAGCCTGCAGTATAGTGTATGGTGCTGGGGGAGAGGTGAGCATTGTTATGTGATATAGCCTGCAGTATAGTGTGTGGTGCTGGGGAGAGGTGAGCATTGTTATGTGACATAGCCTGCAGTATAGTGTGTGGTTCTGGGGGAGAGGTGAGCATTGTTATGTGACATAGCCTGCAGTATAGTGTATGATGCTGGGGGAGAGGTGAGTATTGTTAGGTGACATAGCCTGCAGTATAGTGTGTGGTGCTGGAGGAGAGGTGAGCATTGTTATGTGACATAGCCTGCAGTATAGTGTGTGGTGCTGGAGGAGAGGTGAGCATTGTTATGTGATATAGCCTGCAGTATAGTGTGTGGTGCTGGGGAGAGGTGAGCATTGTTATGTGACATAGCCTGCAGTATAGTGTGTGGTTCTGGGGGAGAGGTGAGCATTGTTATGTGACATAGCCTGCAGTATAGTGTATGATGCTGGGGGAGAGGTGAGTATTGTTAGGTGACATAGCCTGCAGTATAGTGTGTGGTGCTGGAGGAGAGGTGAGCATTGTTATGTGACATAGCCTGCAGTATAGTGTGTGGTGCTGGAGGAGAGGTGAGCATTGTTATGTGATATAGCCTGTAGTATAGTGTGTGGTGCTGGGGAGAGGTGAGCATTGTTATGTGACATAGCCTGCAGTATAGTGTATGGTGCTGGGGGAGAGGTGAGCATTGTTATGTGACATAGCCTGCAGTATAGTGTATGGTGCTGGGGGAGAGGTGAGCATTGTTATGTGACATAGCCTGCAGTATAGTGTATGGTGCTGGGGGAGAGGTGATCATTGTTAGGTGACATAGCCTGCAGTATAGAGTATGGTGCTGGGGGAGAAGTGAGCATTGTTATGTGACATAGCCTGCAGTGTAGTGTATGGTGCTGGGGGAGAGGGGAGTATTGTTAGGTGACATAGCCTGCAGTGTAGTGTATGATGCTGGGGGAGAGGTGAGCATTGTTATGTGACATAGCCTGCAGTGTAGTGTATGGTGCTGGGGGAGAGGGGAGTATTGTTAGGTGACATAGCCTGCAGTATAGTGTATGGTGCTGGGGGAGAGGTGAGCATTGTTATGTGACATAACCTGCAGTGTAGTGTATGATGCTGGGGGAGAGGTGAGCATTGTTATGTGACATAGCCTGCAGTATAGTGTATGGTGCTGGGGGAGAGGTGAGCATTGTTATGTGACATAGCCTGCAGTATAGTGTATGGTGCTGGGGGAGAGGTGAGCATTGTTAGGTGACATAGCCTGCAGTATAGAGTATGGTGCTGGGGGAGAGGTGAGCATTGTTATGTGACATAGCCTGCAGTGTAGTGTATGATGCTGGGGGAGAGGTGAGCATTGTTATGTGACATAGCCTGCAGTATGGTGCTGGGGGAGAGGTGAGCATTGTTATGTGACATAGCCTGCAGTATAGTGTATGATGCTGGAGGAGAGGTGAGCATTGTTATGTGACATAGCCTGCAGTATAGTGTATGGTGCTGGGGGAGAGGTGAGCATTGTTATGTGACATAGCCTGCAGTATAGTGTATGGTGCTGGGGGAGAGGTGAGCATTGTTATGTGATATAGCCTGCAGTATAGTGTGTGGTGCTGGGGAGAGGTGAGCATTGTTATGTGACATAGCCTGCAGTATAGTGTGTGGTTCTGGGGGAGAGGTGAGCATTGTTATGTGACATAGCCTGCAGTATAGTGTATGATGCTGGGGGAGAGGTGAGTATTGTTAGGTGACATAGCCTGCAGTATAGTGTGTGGTGCTGGAGGAGAGGTGAGCATTGTTATGTGACATAGCCTGCAGTATAGTGTGTGGTGCTGGAGGAGAGGTGAGCATTGTTATGTGATATAGCCTGCAGTATAGTGTGTGGTGCTGGGGAGAGGTGAGCATTGTTATGTGACATAGCCTGCAGTATAGTGTGTGGTTCTGGGGGAGAGGTGAGCATTGTTATGTGACATAGCCTGCAGTATAGTGTATGATGCTGGGGGAGAGGTGAGTATTGTTAGGTGACATAGCCTGCAGTATAGTGTGTGGTGCTGGAGGAGAGGTGAGCATTGTTATGTGACATAGCCTGCAGTATAGTGTGTGGTGCTGGAGGAGAGGTGAGCATTGTTATGTGATATAGCCTGTAGTATAGTGTGTGGTGCTGGGGAGAGGTGAGCATTGTTATGTGACATAGCCTGCAGTATAGTGTATGGTGCTGGGGGAGAGGTGAGCATTGTTATGTGACATAGCCTGCAGTATAGTGTATGGTGCTGGGGGAGAGGTGAGCATTGTTATGTGACATAGCCTGCAGTATAGTGTATGGTGCTGGGGGAGAGGTGATCATTGTTAGGTGACATAGCCTGCAGTATAGAGTATGGTGCTGGGGGAGAGGTGAGCATTGTTATGTGACATAGCCTGCAGTGTAGTGTATGGTGCTGGGGGAGAGGTGAGCATTGTTATGTGACATAGCCTGCAGTGTAGTGTATGATGCTGGGGGAGAGGTGAGCATTGTTATGTGACATAGCCTGCAGTATAGTGTATGGTGCTGGGGGAGAGGTGAGCATTGTTATTTGACATAGCCTGCAGTATAGTGTATGGTGCTGGGGGAGAGGTGATCATTGTTAGGTGACATAGCCTGCAGTATAGAGTATGGTGCTGGGGGAGAGGTGAGCATTGTTATGTGACATAGCCTGCAGTGTAGTGTATGATGCTGGGGGAGAGCTTAGCATTGTTATGTGACATAGCCTGCAGTATAGTGTATGGTGCTGGGGGAGAGGTGAGCATTGTTATGTGACATAGCCTGCAGTATAGTGTATGGTGCTGGGGGAGAGGTGAGCATTGTTATGTGACATAGCCTGCAGTATAGTGTGTGGTGCTGGGGGGAGAGGTGTGCATTGTTATGTGACATAGCCTGCAGTAAAGTGTGTGGTGCTGGGGGAGAGGTGAGCATTGTTATGTGACATAGCCTGCAGTGTAGTGTATTGTGCTGGGGGAGAGGTGAGCATTGTTAGGAATAGTGCATTATTTTGAAAAGGGAGGAGTATTGTTTTTTTTTTTTGTTTTTTTTGTTTTTTATATATTTATTTTGAATTCAGTACAGTGTACAATCAAATAAATCAGACCTTTTATGCCTCACAGGGCAAGGTAAAGCATATTGAAAAACAAGATATTACAGAATATAAAACATATATACTTTGTCACATTTGATTAATCATCTCAAAGGGGACATTAGTTGTACACTGAGCTGGGTTTTTTCTGTTTACCAATAAAAAAAAGGAGAAAAGAAAAACCAAAAAAAAAAGAAAGCAAGAAAGAACAAAAACAAGAACTGTAAACATGAACAAAGGAGGAAAGAAGAGGAAGAAGAGAGAGGAGAGAAAAAAAAAAAAAAAAGGAAAAAAGAAGGGGGACCTCTCGCCTCGACCCCTTTCTCTTAACCAGACTTGATATTAAATTTCTGAACTATTGGATATCCATGTATGTGGAAGGAGATTTAGCAAGACCATTTCAGCAAAGCTTACTGAGGATGTAAAAGGCGCTAAAATCTGTTTTTGTATAGGCCTGGGATAGGAGTTAATAATAGGAAACCACCCTAGAAGAAACTTTTTAATTTTGACTTCCGAGGCCTCCTTTAGATGATATGATTCAAAAATAATTTGATCTTGGATAGCGTATAAGATCTCGGATAGAACCGGCCCTTTTTTAACTTTCCATTTTTTAAGAATGCTCTGCCTTACAGCTAATATTGAGGTATTTAGAGAACGAGTCCAATGCCTGTCCGAACTAGTCGTTGATTCAACTAGAAGGATAATGTCCCGGAACGTGAGAGAGATAGTAACCCCGTATATAGTATTAAACCAAAATATAAATTTCAGCCAGAGCTGATTTACCTTAGGACAGGTCCAAAACATATGTAGTAAGTCCGCTTCCTTATACAGACACCTAGGGCAATGAGCTGATCTGGATGGATAGAATCGTGCTAATTTAACTGGATAGAGATAAAAATTGTTTATTAATTTCATATGCGATTCTTTCCATGTTGAGGGGACTTTACAGTTTTCTAAAGATTTAAAACTTTGTATAATTCTCTCGGGCTCTGTGTCCCCGATTGACCTATTCCAGTACTCGCTGATCTTGCTGAGGAAGCCTTGCGTTTGTTTGGAAAGCATAATGTCATAAATTAATGAGATCGAGGTGACACCTACTACAACTTTCTGTATTAAACCTCTGATATCGGACCATGCAACTGATAAGGGAAACCTCCAAGGCTGTGACACAATAAAATGACGTACCTGAAAGAACGCAAATAGATCCGATCTAGGTAATTGAAAAAGGGAAAACAAAGTCTCACCTTCTAATACTAGCTCATCTGCACCAATTAGTTGAGAAATTTTATTTAACCCTTTTTCAGCCCAATTCTTAAAAGTTTTCTGACGTAAGCCGGGGGGAAAAAGCGGATTACCCCTGATTGGAAGAAATTCTGAGATTGAAAAATCTATTTCCAAAAATCTACAGAACTTGTGCCATGCCAGGACTATATTCTTGATTGTAATTAGTGAGGAGACGTTGGAAGGCAGTTGACCTAGTTTACAGTGCAAGATTGCTGGTAATGCAAAGGGGTAAATCAGCAAGGACTCCTGTACTAGCGAAGCGAATGTATTTGTATTTGCCAGCCAGTCAATAGCGATTTTTACCATCGCTGCAATATTATAAAGGTTAATATCGGGCAATGATAGACCACCGGCCCATGATTTCTGCATTAATCTGGCTAGAGCAATGCGAGGTTTTTTATTTTGCCAAATAAATTTGGAAACAGCAGTGTAGAAATCTCTACGGTCCCTATTTGTAATGAACAAGGGCAAATTTTGTATCGGATAAAGAAGACGTGGAAATATGATGGTTTCAATTAGATTTACTCTCGCAGTGAGAGAAATCGGGAAAGAAGTCCATAATTTCAAATCTTGTTTGATTTTTTGGAATAGTGAAAGATAATTATCCGTATACCAGAATTTCGGGTTTTTATGTGACGTTAGACCCAAATATTTAATAGAATCTACTACTTTGAACGGATTACCCTGATAGCTTGTGACTATATTCCCAATATACATTAATTCACTTTTTTCTGTATTTACTTTGTATCCTGAGAACGAACTGAACTCCTCTAGTATCTGTCTCAAAATTGGAATAGATTGTTGTGTGTTTTCTAGAAAAACTAGAATATCATCAGCGTATAATAGTGTGATTAGACGTAGGGAACCCATTGCAATCCCCGCTAGACTGTTTCTTAGCCTTATCGCTAATGGTTCTAAAGCTACGTTAAATAGCAGGGGAGACAATGGGCATCCCTGCCTAGTGCCTCGCTGTAAGATTATTTTAGGCGAGATCATTCCGTTTACCAAAATATATGAGATTGGCTTCGCATAGACTCTATAAATAAATTGCAAAAAGTTTCCCTGTATCCCGAATTGTCTAAGTGAGGTGAAAAGATGATCCCATACAATCGAATCGAACGCTTTAACAGCGTCCAGGGTGAGAACTGCCCTATCTTTATGAATATCTGTACTGGGTTTTTGCTCCATGTTCCATGCGTAATCTATCAGCGTCATTAGCTTACGAATATTTTTGGAGGCATTCCTTTTGACCATAAAGCCCGTCTGATCTGGATGTAAAAGTTTTTGTAGGGCGAGAGAGAGTCGATTAGCTAAGATTGAGGTTAAGATCTTGTAATCACAGTTTAAAACTGATATCGGCCTGTACGATCCTGGATCCTCTGGATCCTTACCCTTTTTTAGTATCAGTGTAACGTTGGCCATTGAAAAATAGGATGATATGGGAATATTTAGAGTATAATATTCATTAAAGAGCTTCTCTAACACTGGTATTAGATCATCTTTAAGACATTTATAATATTCCGCGGGTAGTCCATCCGGACCAGGAGCTTTGTTAGGTTTCAATTTGTCAATGGCCTTGCTAATTTCCGCACTAGTAATTTGGTCGTTTAACAAAGTTAGTTCTTCCGACTGAATCCTAGGTACAACGATCTTAGACCAGAACATCTGTTGTGCTTCAGGATTAATTTTAACTGAAGAGTACAGGTCTTGATAATAGGAAGCAAAAACCCCCGAGATCTCTGCAGTCTCCAAGTATCTGGTCTTATTCTCTTTGATGGCTGATATTATATTCTTTCTCTTCCTAACTTTGGTAAGTTTAGCCAAATATTTGGCGGAGGAGCCATGAATGCCCTTGTAGTGCCTATTTATTCTTATCTCCTCAATTTGAGCCTGTGCTTTAAGAAAGAGATCTCTTTCCTTTCTAACAAGAAAATAGTCATCCCAATTATTTTGTGATGGGGTATTCTGAACTAGAATAAAAGCCTTCTTCACCCTCTCGGCCAAGGTTACCTCCCGTAGTTTAATCTTTTTCCTCCGTATATTAATGTAAGTTATAATGTCGCCTCTTAAGACCATTTTGGAGGCCTCCCAGAAGATTTCCACTTTATTTCCGAATTCGCTATTATTAGAAGCATATTCCAGCCATTTAGATTGTAGCCATAACCGAAACCTAGGATTAGAACATAAATATCTAGGAAACCTGAATACTGGTTTCTGCCTCCTGTCTGCTTTGCCTGTTGGGAATATTAGCGCAATTATTGCATGGTCCGATATCAGGACTTCCCCTATCGTCGCTTCGGAATGCCAAACAGCCAATGACTCAGAGATCAAGAATAGGTCAATCCTAGAAAATGTCTTGTGACCTTTAGATTCACAGGTAAATGTCGCACTGTCAGGGTTTTGAATCCTCCAAATATCTATTAGTTTTAATTTATGGCAAAGTCTCTGAAAGTATTTGGCACCTTGTCTATTGCTCACTATGTGTCAGGATTTAAGTCTTGCCGTATCCTGTAAGGCAAGGAATTTATTTTTAAGAACCTCAACTGCTGAGTTAAAAGAAATAAACTTAAAATACTATGTGTGTTGTTCAAAGAATACTGGGATTTATCATTAATTACTATCAGAGTAAAAGATAGTCCCAGACATCATAGTTCAGTTATTAGCAGGGGTTAATGGTGATTACACTACAGCTGCCACCTGTGAGTAAACACTAAACAATTGCAGCAGTGTAACACATAGAAACCCCAGTATGGATACATAGAAAAATATAATTACAAACTAGTTTGGAATTTCAGTAGTACAGGCAATAAAAAGAGATCAGGCAAAAAGCTAAATAATAAGTAACTAACTTTAGTGAGTATTTTAAGATAGCTAATTAAAGTTGGCTCAGATAGATTTAGCAATTGCAAATATATATGATAAACAAGAGTCTGGTATGCTCATATATGATTTGAGTCACAGGAGAGTGAATGTTAAGAGCAGGTCTTACTTGAGAAATTATTAGAGGGTCCGCAGGAATTAGGAGCTTGCAAGTCCTGGCAGTCTGGGAGACAGTGCAGCTGAACTGTGTGTTGCTGCTGTGTGAAGCAGGATGGCGTGTGACGTCACAGCTCTGTGAAATCCGGAACTGACAGGCAAAAGAGGCAGACACAGTTTGCAGAGAAGATAGGCTTGGCTGTAGCAGTCCTATAGCATAAGACTCCAATACTAAGCAACTAGGAGAGTGTGATAAGGAGTTATATAGGGCTGAAGCAGGATAGACACTCCCATATTTAAAGGGACATGACATGACACCCCCCTCAAGGAGCAGCTCCGCGGCTCATGGATGCGGGCGATCAGGATTCCGCTGATGGAACCTAGAGATCAACCAGGTCTGTCAGGATTTAAGTCTTGCCGTATCCTGTAAGGCAAGGAATTTATTTTTAAGAACCTCAACTGCTGAGTTAAAAGAAATAAACTTAAAATACTATGTGTGTTGTTCAAAGAATACTGGGATTTATCATTAATTACTATCAGAGTAAAAGATAGTCCCAGACATCATAGTTCAGTTATTAGCAGGGGTTAATGGTGATTACACTACAGCTGCCACCTGTGAGTAAACACTAAACAATTGCAGCAGTGTAACACATAGAAACCCCAGTATGGATACATAGAAAAATATAATTACAAACTAGTTTGGAATTTCAGTAGTACAGGCAATAAAAAGAGATCAGGCAAAAAGCTAAATAATAAGTAACTAACTTTAGTGAGTATTTTAAGATAGCTAATTAAAGTTGGCTCAGATAGATTTAGCAATTGCAAATATATATGATAAACAAGAGTCTGGTATGCTCATATATGATTTGAGTCACAGGAGAGTGAATGTTAAGAGCAGGTCTTACTTGAGAAATTATTAGAGGGTCCGCAGGAATTAGGAGCTTGCAAGTCCTGGCAGTCTGGGAGACAGTGCAGCTGAACTGTGTGTTGCTGCTGTGTGAAGCAGGATGGCGTGTGACGTCACAGCTCTGTGAAATCCGGAACTGACAGGCAAAAGAGGCAGACACAGTTTGCAGAGAAGATAGGCTTGGCTGTAGCAGTCCTATAGCATAAGACTCCAATACTAAGCAACTAGGAGAGTGTGATAAGGAGTTATATAGGGCTGAAGCAGGATAGACACTCCCATATTTAAAGGGACATGACACTATGTTTTTGCGTGAAAACCTGTCTATTGAGGGATCTAACATCATATTGAAGTCTCCACAAAGAATTAAATTATTGCCAATAAATGGGAACAACTTGCTTTGGATATTATCCCAAAAACGGAGTGAAAATTTATTGGGAGCATAAATACCGCAAATTATAAATTTTATGTTATTTATCATTATATGCAATAAGATAAATCTGGCCTCACTATCAATCTCAGTTCTTATAATCTTATAGTCTAATTGTTTGTGTAAGAGTATTGCTACTCCACATTTTTTATTAGAACCATTAGTGGAGATAACTTCCCCAACCCATTTCATCTTAAGTTTAGCTGCTTCTGACTCCTTAAGGTGTGTTTCTTGCAGACAGGCCATGTCAGGCTGCTTCTGAGCTAATGTTCTAAGGATCAATTTACGTTTCATAGGTGAACTAATGCCTCCCACGTTCCAAGAAAACATCCTAATTTCTGTTGTCATTTCTTACGTCTTGAGGAGACTCAGGGTCGAGTGAAAGGGGGGAGACAAAGAAGGAGAGGGGGGAAGCGAGAGAAGAGAAAAAAAAAAAATAAATAAATGAAAAAAAAAAAAAGAAAAAACACAATTCCATTGACATTTTGGATATCTAATTCTTAATAACACTTTGAACATTTTGAACAATGAACATAAATATTCCAATATTATCCTATTTCCTTTAAAAAATTAATTACCTCGGATGTTTCACTAAAGACCTGCCTCTTACTATTCTTGTTGATTATAATTTTGGCCGGATAGCTCAGCCAAGCATTGATGCCTCTGTTTATTAGTTGTGTGCAATACGGGGCCATGGCTTTTCTTCTGGCCGATGTCTCACTAGAAAAGTCTTGAAATAACATAATTCTATTGTTCCCAAAGAGTAATGATTCTTTTCTCTTTTTATAGAGACTGAGGATCTCAATCTTATCCTGGAATCTCAGGAGTTTGAGGATGACCATCCTTGGTCTAGTGACCTCCTTAGTGGTAGACTCATTAGTAGTGGGCTTCCTGGAACCCACTCTATGGACTCTCTCGATTATCAATGGTATCATTTGTGTGGGAATACCGAGAGCCTGTGGCAGAGTGGTTGATGCAAATATCATAAGATCCTCAAACTCCGGAGATTCCGGTAGACCAATAATTCTAATGTTATTGCGCCTGGACCGATCTTCAAGATCCTCCAGGCGCAATTGCATACTTTTTATTTTAGACTCATGTTCTTGTGTGACAGTATGTTGCGAATTTACCTGATCCTTTAATGTGGATATCCTATCTTCGGCTTCAGAGAGTCTTACTGCAAAGTGTTTTATTTCCAATGAGAGTGTCCCTAACTCAGATGAAATGACACCTAATTCTGTTTTTATGGAGTCAAATTGAGGTGTGAACAATGCTACTAACTGACTTGTAAGGGCATGGGTATCAATTGTTAAGGGTGAGATTTCAGTTATATTTTCTGTACTGTTATCTGCCGGCTTGGCCTTTTTATCTTTTGGTTTGGCTGGCATTTTGGGGGAATTAACTTTGGTTTGTGTGACAAATTTTTCCATTTATATTGTGAGAGGAAAAAAAAAGAAAAAAAAAAGTGAAAGAGAATCCAAAAAATAGGAATGTGATAGAAGAAAAGAACAAACGTGTAGTTATGGGTAGGAGGAAAAAAGTAAAAGAGAAGTGTAAGGGCAAACAAGGTGCCAAACAGGACCCTGCTAAGGGTTTCTAGTGGAAGAATGTGATATGTGTTATGAGGTGAAGATTCTTGTTTGACAGTTTAAGGGATATATTTTGTTAAGCAAAAAGTGAGAGTGTATGTGTAGTTAGTATTTTGTGTTGAATTCAGGGATAAATAGCTGATACTACCAACTAACTTAGTTAATTCCCTAGGGTAAACATACCCAATTCACACTGGCTAGAAATGCCAAGCCTAGCTGCTATAGTATGACAGAACCTTAACCTTAAATACTTATGGTTTAAAATTATTCTAAAGTCCTAAAGTTGAAATAGCAATTTTTAATCAATCTTTAGATAGTGCAAGAAGTTTGTCTGACTTTCCTTTTGATTTCAGAAACAACCATTTAAGCCAGACACTTTCTGAAGATTTTTATAGGACCTGCATTAGGCCCGATGTATTGAGATTACTGAACTAGGGTATATAAATAATCTTTAACCAGCTATGATTTTCAACCCACATTATATCTATGATCTGTAGAGTGGAGAATACAATAGGGGAAAGAGAATAATGTTCCGCCTTATTACTTCAATTATACATGATCTGAAAACTGGATAACATCGCAAGGAGAGGAACATAGAATGTTATATCTTATTACTATGGATTATATAGCTATGTTGTTATATTGTTGGGGGAAACAAAAAGATGACACATTGAAATTATTCAGAACAGTCAATCAAAGTATCTTCATATCACATAATCTATACTGCAAAAGAAAGTTTCCTTAGATTAAGCAATCACTGTATAACACTCATAAATCTTAAGTGCATATATACGTTAAATCTCTTATTCATTTAGTGCCCCCCCTTCAACTGTCTAAAAAGGAGAAATCCCCACTATTATCTGGCTTCCCTTCTAATATACAGCAATAAAGACCACTTTATACAACAGGTCTTGATTGGGACCCACCATGTGGTAATATTTACTATTTGGTTGATATATTAAATCAATATGATCCTAGATAGTGATTTAGAATAACATCTGTTCCTGAGTCAATACACAGTCCCATTACAATATTCTTCGAGACCACTAGGCCACACTTCATGAGGCACTCAAAAAAGCAAAACCAATCAAGAATTTGAATTTGCAATACTTATCAGGATAGCGTCTTTCAAGTGTCAGTAGTTATACCCTTGACTGTCAAAGATCCCACAGGTAAATATGATCCTTATCTGCTTCTGTCGCTCACCAGGGAGCGGCTGTGGGAATACGTCCAATACCGGCACCACTCTGGAACGGACCAAGTCGCCGCGGCGTACAGCCGGGAGCACCGTACAGTCTCCACAGAAGATGATCACCCCGGACCGGATGAGCACAGACACCGGCCACCGACACCGGTATCCCAGCCCACTCGGGGGCCTTCGAAGTGGACCACACCGGTAGTGTGTCCCCAATGCACAGGGGTTCCCAGGAAAAATCAGGTGCGTACCGGCCTCTGTGTAGCCCGCCCGGAGTTAGGCTAGTTCAGGTTGCAATAGAGTTCAGATTTAGAGTATCGTAGCTAATTACAGCTCACCAGGGAGCGGCTACGCTCAGCAGCATGCGGCTGTACGATCTTCATTGCCGCCGGGTCTCATGCGGCTAGATTAGGAGAAATCAGGTACGTACCGGCCTCTGTGTAGCCCGCCCAGAGTTAGGCTAATTCAGGTTGCAATAGAGTTCAGATTTAGAGTACCGTAGCTAATTACAGCTCACCAGGGAGCGGCTGCGCTCAGCAGCATGCGGCTATACAATCTTCATTACCGCCGGGTCTCATGCGGCTAAATTTATCTCCGGGTAACTTTATATCCAGGTGGTTTGTTGCGGAAAACAAGGCACTTGTGGGGCAGCAAGACAAGATATAGAAAGTTTAAAATTACAGCAGCCTGAAGAGCAGGTGCAGCCGTTTGGCTCAAATAGACTTCAGCTCTCGTGTGGGTCCAAGCCCAGCTGAGTGCCACACTCAATCGCCTGGGAGCACTACCAGGACAAGTGGCGGAGAGCGGGGAGCTGCTGGAATCGGCGTCCTCTCACAGCGCCAGCATGTAGCCTCTCTGCATGTCTCCTCCCCCAACGGAACAGGGAGGAGTATTGTTAAGCAGAACAGTCAGAGGATGGGGGACAATACTTGAGGGGGGATTGATCACATTATACAAATGACTGTACAGCATCACTGTGCATCTAGCTGATTTTACAACTGGTATAACTATTGGTTTTGGATGGATACAGAGAACCTGGTGTGTTAAGGAGCTGTAACTAAGAGCATTGAACAATAGAACTAGCCGTTTATAATTTGGTTTCTGTAATATCTTATCAGGTTGTGATGTTGTGTTATTGTTGTTCCAGAGATCAGTGACTGCACAGAGCAGTTATTCTCAGCACCATTAATGGGTCAGTAGAATCAGTTATGCTTCAAACCATCTTTACTTTTCTCTCCTGGACTCAGAAGATATGAGACTGTGTCTTTCTTGCATGTAAAACATTTTCATGTGATTCTGATCTTCAATTCTATATGAGGTTTTTATTGTGCTGAATATCATTAAATAAAAATTAAATACAGAAGCAGAGAGGGGAACCATAATGTATCACTTTACATAACATAAAGTCACCACTAGAGCAAGAGAGGGTTATATACAACAAATAAACCACTATGGATATTGTGTCACACATAGTACTTAAATATCACTAGCACAAGCCAAAAATAACAATCAGGTGCAAGTAAGAGCAGTCACATGACTAGGTACCGTAAGCATGGCACAGACAGTGGTCACATGACACGGTACTGTAAACATGGCACAGACAGTGGTCACATGACTAGGTACCGTAAACATGGCACAGACAGCGGTCACATGACTAGGTACCGTAAATATGGCACAGACATCGGTCACACAGATACAGGGGTTTATTCCCTTCCCTACATAATGTCTTGTGAGGTTTTTCTCATTTAGGACATTTCCTACTCACTTGAAAGCCTGAATATGTATATACTAGTGTGTCTGCAGAAGTATTAAAGGGATATTATTCTCTAAAAAAAAAATTCCCTCCTGCAAATGGGTTCTAAGTTATCAATTTTAGCTGAGTGTAATAAATTGTTTTCAAATAGCTTATTTAACTTTATTTTTGCATTTGAAATGGCTGTTTTTGTCTGTTGAAGCCTCAACCTGAAATGAAAATATGAATACTGCTTTATTGTCTGTAGAAAATCTATGTAAACAAGAGACAGCAGTAGCCCAAAGAGTTGTGTGAGAGAGAGTACTTGAAAATGAACATTTTAGTACCTATTACAGCTCCTTAACACACCATGCTATGTCAGTATTGGCCTTTGTGCATAGAGAATGAGAATGATGGATTTGTGTATAGAAAGATAAGATAAGGATGTCTGCTCTTCCTACAAGCTCAGCTCATTTAAATGGATTGTTTTGAGCAAGCAAACTCAGCTATTTCATATATACAAATAAACGTAAGGGGAACATTTCCAATACATGTTATAGTCTGCAGCTGGCATATTAAATCATTAGAAACACATTAAAGGGACATTCCATCCAAAATTGGAATCCACATGGATGCATTTCAGTTTTGAATAGAAGTATTTTTGTAATATAGATGTATTAGCAAAAATGCTTCTAATTAAAGCTATAGCTGTTTCAAATGTGTATTTAAGTATGCACCGTGCACCAGCATTTTAAGCACAGCACTTGCTCTGAGAACTGAAGGTGCTTGTACTATCTGGTAATGACTCATTTTGTTAGTTGCTGACATGATAGAAGCCCCACTGGTGCTCTGAGCAGCTGCAGTATTTAAAATCCTTTTGCACTGAGAATATCTAGCCATGCTTCACATGCACGTGCAGAGAAAAATGCTAACACTAAAACTGTGATAACTTTTACTAGAAGCATTTTTGCCAATACATGAACATTACAAATATGTAATTCATCTATGTGCATTTGAAATTTGATTGGAATGTCCCTTTAAGGGGGAAACAAATTTGACAGTAAACTGTCCCTTTAACTTGAATAATTCATTGCATGGAGAAAATGTGGTTTTTAATCAGCCCATCAGATAACAATTTTTGAGGAGCTGTGTGTGAAATTTATCTATTTCACCAGATTTCGCCTCATGTAGGTTTTTTATTTATTCATCATTAAAGGGCCATGATACCCAAATGTTTAAACACTTGAAAGTGATGCAGCATAGCTGTTAAAAGCTGACTAGAAAATATCACCTGAACATCTCTATGTAAAAAAGGAAGATATTTTACCTCAAAAGTTCCTCAGTAGCCACATCCCATTATAAAGGATTTCTAAGCAGCAAATCAGTATGTCTGTCCTGGGACAGCTTAGGGGATGAGCCTCGTGTACTCTCATATTATTTCCCTATTCAGATTAGGGAAGTTTACAATGAAATCTCATGAGAGTTAAGTGAAATCTCATGAGATCACAGTAAAAGAGTTCATGACCTCAGCACTGCTGATGCTGATTGGCTGCTGTTCATTTCTTAATTTTTTTTTTTTTTTACCTGCAGCTGAGCAGTAACTGAAGTATAACTTTTTACACAGAACTTACTCTGCTGAGCTGAGGAGATTGTGAGGTAAAAGATCTTCCTTTTTTACATAGAGATGCTCAGGTGATATTTTCCTGTCAGCTTTTTACAGTTATACTGCATCAGTTTCAAGTGATTTAGCATATGAGTAGTATGTCCCTTTAAACGATTTTGCACATACTCTGTTCACATGGTAATAATTTGTTAATAAAAAAAATACTTTTTACGTTAGTCTTTTAAAGTTAAACTATGGGTATTAATGGGATATAAATGTAAAAAAAAACGTTCATGATTTAGAGAGGGCATGGAATTTTAAAAGACTGTACAATTTACTTCTATTATCAAATATACTTTGTTTTCTTGGTAATCTTTGTTGAAGAGCATATTTATGTTAATGCATTTGTCTTCAGCACTCTATGGTTGTTTTGTAATAGAAGTTTTAAAAATGTAACACATTGTTTTAAATGCTGCTGCCCTCTAGTGTTCAACAATATAAAAACATCAAACACTACTATTTTAGGGCCAGTTTACGAGTGGAGGTTTATCGTGGGGTTTTGCACTCATCTGGCTTACCGCTCGTATTACGAGTTGAAAGTAAAAGCGATCGCTTGAGCGCAGTCGCGATTTACACTAAAATGAATATTGCGACTTCAGTGCTCTGGTTAACTGTTTTGCAAATCTAAAAATACATTACAGAGTACAGTTACACTAATAATAACACTGTCTGATAAAACATATTTAAAAAAATATTGGACACAAAAGTTATAAGGGCTCAAAGATATGAGATCTGAGAATATGAGATAGGGTGTTAACATTGAAATATATATATACACATCTCTAAAGATGTGTGTGTGTGTGTATTTACAGACATATATACACATAAATACATATGTACACATACATTGACATATATATATATTAGTGCATTGGAGCCCATTGCTGTTATGTAGATGAAGAAAACGTAAAAAAATATATTTATGCAATATTCATTTTTAATAAAGGTTATAACTATGTATTTGCTGTAAGTATTTCACATTCCAATGTTATGTACATAGCAGAGAATATGTTTTATGTATTTATAAATAGATATTCCTATATATAGATCTATCTGTATATACCGTATTGTTCCCTTAATTTGAAGCTTTTAATTTGTGATGTGGCCTATATGCGGGGCGCGGCCTGTAATCGGGTGCGTTGAACAGTATCGGCAATACTGTACATGCGCAGTACAGACGAACTTCCGGGGCACCCTGTGACCTTATGGGTATTGTAGTCCGTCGGAGTTGGGTAGGTTTGCAACGGCAGTGCTGACTTGGATTTTGTCTGATGAGCAGGACGCTCATATGCAGAAGCCGCCGCTGTGAAGATACGGTACACAGTGTGATACTGCGCACAGGCTTATGAATGAGCAGGTAGGAAGTGGGTGGAGCACATGATGTCCCATGTAAGTCAGTTTTACTGGAACATACGGATATTGTCAGGTAAGAAACTGCTTTTCTTTTCCCCCACAACATAACTGCTAAAAATGTACATAAAAAATAGCAGCTTGTATATTTATAATCATGTGTTCTATAAATATAAATATCATGAGAGATATGTAGAGATGAGTATTTATGAATAAATAGAACATATTTTTGGTATGTGAAGAACATTGGGAAGTGAAATATTTATATTTTCATGTCGGGTTAGCGCATCTGAGAATATGCAATAGGGTTTGCGCGAGAGTGGGGTGCTTTTCCCTTTGTTTTTTCTCCATTGACTTCTATGGGGGAATACGTGAACGCACATGCAATATTCTAAGTTTGTTTTTTTGTGCCCATCAGGTTTGTGCACAAGCGAAAAAAGTTTACTTTCAACTCATATGAGCACAACCAGCCGAGCGCAAAAAGCTTACTTCTAGCGCAATTGACGCTCGAACGGGAGCGTTAATTAGCACTCCGCTTGTAATCTGGCCCTTAGTGTTAGAGATGTGTGCACAACATTCTCTTGCTATCCTTTGCAGGCGTTAAACACATAGTTATAGGAAAACAATAGTGCAATAAGCATTTTCTTTTTTTTCTTTCTTTTTGTCCCTTTATCAGCAATTAAAATACATTTTTATATCATTTAACACTGTCTTTTTGTTAGCACAATGAACATGGATTTGCAAATCAAGTGCTGCACACCTTGAAAAGCCTGGTGGAACTCCTGTTCATTGTCTTTGCTGTGGCCAATTAGGGACAGGTATAAATAAGATTGTTCCCTGAGTAAGCAAGTTGTGTAGATTTTTGTAGATTCAGCTAAATTTCCCTGTCCTAAAAACTGAAACAATATTAAGATGTATTGTACAGCAAAAAAATAATAGATGTTTATTTAAAGGGACGGTAAAGTCAAAATGAAACTTTAAACATTTAGTGATAGAGCATGCAATTTTAAACAACTTTCCAATTTACTTATATTATAAAATTAGCTTCTTTCTCTTGATATCTTTGGTTGGAATAAACCTAGATAGGCTTATAGGAGCGTGCACATGTTTGTAGCACTCTATGGCAATAGTGTTTGTAACTATGTAAAACATTGCTGTAACCATTGTTGCAAACACTGGATGGTTAAAGACATGTGCACGCTCCTGAGCTCACCCAGGATTACTCTTTAACAAAGGATACCAAAAGGATAACAAAGGATACCAACTAAGTAAAACTGATAAAGTAAATTAAAAAATTGATAAAAATGTTGTGCTCTATCTAATTTATTTAAGTTTAATTTTGACGTTACTGTTCCTTTAAAGGTTGATTTAGTTTCCTTAAATGGAAGTGCAAAAAGGAAATGATCTACTATGTAAGCACATTTTATTATTGCATTATTTATTGCCTATAGCTGGGATCTATTCACAAAGAGATGAATTCTATTTCAGGTGAAATGTAGGTGAATTGTACAAATCAATAACTATGCATTGTACAGGGATAACTCGGCTCTTATTGCAGGTGATACTCACTGGGATTGGGCCTCATACAGTAATGCATAGTTAATGGTAAATGGTATCATTTATATTTATAATTAATATTACATAGAAAAGTCTATTCAAATTGTATGCTCTATCTGAATCATGATGGTTTAATTTTGACTTTCTAGTCCCGTTAAAGGGATATGAAACCATAAATGTTTCTTTCATGATTTAGATAGAGAATGCAATTTTAAAGACGTTTCCAATTTAATTTTATCAAAATTGATTTTTTCTCATGTTACTCTTTGTTAAAGAGATATCCAGATAGGTAGCGTGCACATGTCTGCAGCACTACATTACAGGAAATAGTGCAGAGATCTAGTGCTTTTGACAATGTATAATGTTGCAAAACTGCTGCCATATAGTGATGTAGACCCCTGCACGCTCCTGAGCTTACAGCTCTGCTTTTCAACAAAGGATAACAATAAAACTAATAAAAGTTGATAATAGAAGTAAATTGGAAAGAAAAAAATTGGGTTTTATATCCCTTTGAATTAAACATTTAAATCTCAGCTACTATATATCTCCTTACTGTACGACTTTTGGTATTCTTTGTTGAAAGCTAAATCTTGGTAGGCTCATATGCTCATTTCTAAGCCCTTGAAGGCCGCCTCTTTCACAGTTTTTCACAGCTAGACCACACTAGTTTGTGTGCCATATATAACATTGTGCTCCCTCAGGTGGAGTTATTAAAGAGTCATCACTGATTGACTATAATGGAAGTCTGACAAAAGAACTAAAATAAGGGGGCAGTCTGCAGAGGCTTAGATACAAGGTAATCACAGAGGTAAAAAGTATTAATATAACTGGGTAATAAAGGGATTATCTATCTTTTTAAACAATACAAATTCTAGAGTAGACTGCCCCTTGCATGCTCTATACAATTTAAGGGAGTATATCTGCAGTTATGTGTTTAAAACAAGGTACTTTTTCCTATCTCTTTATACTGAAAACGATTAGCTAAAACTGCAACAAAACTTTCTGTTTTAATCTTTATGAAATTTAGCAATCGGGTTGACTGACACCCCTTGCTAGCGGAGGATTGTCCGCGAATGTGCCATGCTCATTTGCATCCAATCAGTGCAATGTTAAATGCCGACAGCGTATTTGTTCGGCATTTAGCGATGTCCGCCCAGCACTTAATAAATCGTCCCCAAAATGTTATGTTTCCGATAAAGCATGCAATTTAAAAAAAACTTTCTAATATACTTCCATTATCAAAACGTGCAATTTTTTTAATACGCACACTTTCTGAGGACCCTACTGAGCATGTGCAAAAGTGTACATAAAGTATATGCATTTTGTAATTGGTTGATTGCTGTCACATGATACAAGAGGAAGGGACATTGGATTAAAGTGAAGGTCAATTTTCACGTGAAAGTGCCCGTTTTTAAAAAAAAAAAAAACTATTAAAAACAGGGGCACTTTCATTCATGAAAATTGACATGGCACCATATTTTAAAAATACTTACCTTGTTCTTCTGAAACGCCGGATCACCGTTCTGAAACGATGTCCCGTCTGCTTCTTCCTGGTTTACTTACCCAGCAATGATGAAACCGGCTTCCTCCAATCAGGGCATTGCCTCAGGCAATGGTTACCCCGGGAGGGAAGCCGTGATTGGAGGATGCCGGAATCGTCATTGCTGACGTATGAAGAGGCTTGCGACGGGCTGGTGAAGCACTGGAGCGGCTTCAAGAAGAAAAGGAAAGTATATTTTAAAAAAAAAACGTCTGAAATGTCAATTTTCATGAATGAAAGTGCCCTTGTTTTTAATAGTTTTTTAAAAAAAAACGGAAACTTTCACATGAAAATTGACATTCAATGCAAATTTCAACTTCAAATTAAGTTCTATTGCATTGCCTTTTTATTTTTATTTAATTCCACTGTATTTAGTGCTCCTTTAATATCTTATATTTGTCTGTATAGTACCGTAGTCTAGAGCAAGGGTAGGCAAGCTACAGCCTGGGTGACCAAATCATTCCTGCAACGTGTGTTTGTTTGTTTGTTTTTTATGGCCGCCCGCTTGGACTGGTTTTTACATTTTTAAATGGTTTTTAAAAAAAAAATCAAAAGAAAAATGTTTTGTGAAAATGATATGAAATTCAAATGTTAGTGTCAATAAATAAGGTTTTATTGGAGCACATCCACTCTCGTTTGTTTTTGTATTCCTATTGAGTAGATGCAAAGTAAGTGGGGCTCTCATCGCTTTGCACTGCTTGGCGCATTACTATTTAAGCCAGCACAATATTCCCAACTGAATGGAAAGCATTGGTATGAAAAAAATTTAAATTTAAAACAGAATCTCATCACAGCAGAAAACGTAAAGGGACACTCAAGTCAAAATTAAACTTTCATGATTCAGATAGAGCAGGCAAATTTAAACAACTTTCCAATTTGCTTCCATTAACAAAATGTGCACAGTCTTTTTATATTTACACTTTTTGAGTCACCAGCTCCTACAGGAACGCACAGAATATATGTACAGTATATGCATTTATGATTGCCTGATGGCTGTCACATGGTACGTATATGCATTTGTGATTGGCTGATGGCTGTCACATGATATAGGAGTGGGAACACACATAACTTTGAAATTTGTCAGAAAAAATTCATATATTAATGTAAATTGTTATTATTTAAAAGATAGATCATCTTTATTATTACCCATTCCCCAGCTTTGCATAGAGCCATAGCCAACACTTATATTAATATAATTTTTACCTATATGAGTACCTGCATCTAAGCCTCTGCAGACTGCCCCCTTATCTCAGTGCTTTTTACAATCTTGTATTTTAGCCAATCAGTACTAGTTCTTATATAACCATTATCATTCTCCACAGGAGCGAGCACATTGTTATCTACATGGCACATATGAACTAGCACTGTCTAGCTGTTGTGCAAGATTTAAAAAGCACTGAGAGAAGAGGCAGGGGCTTAGGAACAGGCAAACTTAAAGGTTATAGCGAATATTAAAGGGACAGTCTACACTAAAATTGTTATTGCTTAAAAAGATAGATAATGCCTTTACTACCTATTCCCAAGCATTGCACACCCAACATTGTTATATTAATATACGTTATAACTTCTAAACCTCTAAATGTCTGCCTGTTTCTAAGCCACAAAAGACAGCCTCTTATCACATGCTTTTTATTAGCTTTTCAACACAGGAGATTGCTAGTTCATGTGGGTCATATATAAAACATTATGTTCACCCCCGGGAGTTATTTAAGATTTAGCACAACATAGGGCTCGATTTATCAAGCCCCTACGGCTGCAAGTTCTCACAAGAACTTGCTCGCCGTGATTTATCAAGCAGCGGTCACCAGACCTCTAAGGTGGCGAAATTCAATCTCCACGGTCGAGTCCGACTGAGGAGATTGACAGCTCCTGCCCGTGCGTGATTGGCTGTGCGCGGGCAAAATTGCGCTCGTGTGCAATGGCGAATACCTGCGGGTAATTTCGCCCCCCACAGGCGAGCTGAGGCGTACAGGGACGCGTATAGGCGCCCCTGTACGCCTCAGCGTTAATAAATCTAGCCCATAGTACTAAATGCAAGTCACTAGATAATAAATAAAAAGTCATGCGATCAGAGGGCTGTCAGAAGGGGATTAGATACAAGGTAATCACAGAGGTAAAAAGTATATTAATATAACAGTGTTCATTATGCAAAACTGAGGAATGAGTAATAAAAGGATTATCTATCTTTTAAAACAATACAAATCCTATTGTAGACTGTCCCTTTAATATAACAATGTTGGTTATGAAAAGCTGGGGAATGTGTAGTAAAGGTGTTGTGTATATTTAAAAAAAAAAAAAAAAATCAAGTAGACTGTCCCTTTAAACAATAAAATCTGTTTAAATACTTTTATTGCAGCTATGACTATATAGGTTAGACAATCATCTTGATATTGCCAGTTGTTACAGATATCATTCGGATTTGTCACGATACCTACATCAGATATAGCACAAAGACACCTCTAGGTCAAGTATAAGCAGAAATAACAGCAGGAAATGGCTGGTAGCCTAACACCATTAGAACCATATGGATGGGGAACAGTCCACAGACAACACTGCTACATATCTAGGGCTATAGATCATGCAGTTAGTTGCTGTTGATTTATTTGAGCAGTGCACATTGTATTGGCAGTTGGAAGCAGATTGTGCCACCTCTTTATTGACGTCTTTCTTTGGCAGATATCATGATTCATCATATGCAATATAAACCAGTGGAAAGCTCCAGTTATTCCAGCAACAATTGTCCTTGAGAAACATATACAATGTTCGTTGTTGTGTGGGCTGTCATGTGGTTCTACCGGTAATACATTGTGTAGACTATATCAGCCTGCCAAACCAGGTCCAGACAAGGACAGAGTTACAGTGAACTGTTTGTTCTGAAAGGTTACAAGTTTCACAGATATCTTGTGTTACATAGTCTGCGGATTCTGGCCAATCACAGCCACAACTGTGTGCGTCAGTATTATATACTGTACACACACAGAAGAGGGACACGCTCATTCTGTCTGTATCACACACGCAGGGGAGGAGCTTCCTCAGTCTGTCAGTGTCACACACAGAAAAGGGGCTCCCTCAGTCTGTCACACACACAGTAGAGGGGCTCTCTCAGTCTGTCAGTGTCACACACACACAGAAAAGGGGCTCCCTCAGTCTGTCAGTGAGACACACACAGAAAAGGGGCTCCCTCAGTCTGTCAGTGTCACACACACAGAAAAGGGGCTCCCTCAGTCTGTCAGTGTAGCACACACATAGGAGAGGGGCTCCCTCAGTCTGTCAGTGTCACACACAGGAGAGGGGCTCCCTCAGTCTGTCAGTGTCACACACAGGAGAGGGGCTCCCTCAGTCTGTCAGTGTCACTCACACACATAGGAGAGGGGCTCCCTCAGTCTGTCAGTGTCACACACACAGGAGAGGGGCTCCCTCAGTCTGTCAGTGTCACACACACAGGAGAGGGCCTCCCTCAGTCTGTCAGTGTCACACACAAGAGAGGGGCTCCCTCAGTCTATCAGTGTCACACACACAGGAGAGGGGCTCCCTCAGTCTGTCAGTGTCACACACACGGGAGAGGGGCTCCCTCAGTCTGTCAGTGTCACACACAGGAGAGGGGCTCCCTCAGTCTGTCAGTGTCACACACAAGAGAGGGGCTCCCTCAGTCTGTCAGTGTCACACACATAGGAGAGGGCTCCCTCAGTCTGTCAGTGTCAAACACATAGGAGAGGGCTCCCTCAGTCTGTCAGTGTCACACACACAGGAGAGGGGCTCCCTCAGTCTGTCAGTGTCACACACACAGGAGAGGGGCTCCCTCAGTCTGTCAGTGTCGCACACACAGGAGAGGGGCTCCCTCAGTCTGTCAGTGTCACACACACAGGAGAGGGGCTCCCTCAGTCTGTCAGTGTCACACACAGGAGAGGGGCTCCCTCAGTCTGTCAGTGTCACACACATAGGAGAGGGCTCCCTCAGTCTGTCAGTGTCACACACACAGGAGAGGGGCTCCCTCAGTCTGTCAGTGTCACACACACAGGAGAGGGGCTCCCTCAGTCTGTCAGTGTCACACACATAGGAGAGGGCTCCCTCAGTCTGTCACTGTCACACACACAGGAGAGGGGCTCCCTCAGTCTGTCACTGTCACACACACAGGAGAGGGGCTCCCTCAGTCTGTCAGTGTCTCACACACAGGAGAGGGGCTCCCTCAGTCTGTCAGTGTCTCACACACAGGAGAGGGGCTCCCTCAGTCTGTCAGTGTCACACACACAGGAGAGGGGCTCCCTCAGTCTGTCAGTGTCACACACACAGGAGAGGGGCTCCCTCAGTCTGTCAGCGTCACACACACAGGAGAGGGGCTCCCTCAGTCTGTCAGTGTCACACACACAGGAGAGGGGCTTCCTCAGTCTGTCAGTGTCACACACACACACACACACAAGACAGGGGCTCCCTCAGTCTGTCAGTGTCACACACATAGGAGAGGGGCTCCCTCAGTCTGTCAGTGTCACACGCAAGACAGGGGCTCCCTCAGTCTGTCAGTGTCACACACACACAGGAGAGGGGCTCCCTCAGTCTGTCAGTGTCACACACACAGGAGAGGGGCTCCCTCAGTCTGTCAGTGTCACACACACGGGAGAGGGGCTCCCTCAGTCTGTCAGTGTCACACACAGGAGAGGGGCTCCCTCAGTCTGTCAGTGTCACACACAAGAGAGGGGCTCCCTCAGTCTGTCAGTGTCACACACATAGGAGAGGGCTCCCTCAGTCTGTCAGTGTCAAACACATAGGAGAGGGCTCCCTCAGTCTGTCAGTGTCACACACACAGGAGAGGGGCTCCCTCAGTCTGTCAGTGTCACACACACAGGAGAGGGGCTCCCTCAGTCTGTCAGTGTCACACACACAGGAGAGGGGCTCCCTCAGTCTGTCAGTGTCGCACACACAGGAGAGGGGCTCCCTCAGTCTGTCAGTGTCACACACACAGGAGAGGGGCTCCCTCAGTCTGTCAGTGTCACACACAGGAGAGGGGCTCCCTCAGTCTGTCAGTGTCACACACATAGGAGAGGGCTCCCTCAGTCTGTCAGTGTCACACACACAGGAGAGGGGCTCCCTCAGTCTGTCAGTGTCACACACACAGGAGAGGGGCTCCCTCAGTCTGTCAGTGTCACACACATAGGAGAGGGCTCCCTCAGTCTGTCACTGTCACACACACAGGAGAGGGGCTCCCTCAGTCTGTCACTGTCACACACACAGGAGAGGGGCTCCCTCAGTCTGTCAGTGTCTCACACACAGGAGAGGGGCTCCCTCAGTCTGTCAGTGTCTCACACACAGGAGAGGGGCTCCCTCAGTCTGTCAGTGTCACACACACAGGAGAGGGGCTCCCTCAGTCTGTCAGCGTCACACACACAGGAGAGGGGCTCCCTCAGTCTGTCAGTGTCACACACACAGGAGAGGGGCTTCCTCAGTCTGTCAGTGTCACACACACACACACACAAGACAGGGGCTCCCTCAGTCTGTCAGTGTCACACACATAGGAGAGGGGCTCCCTCAGTCTGTCAGTGTCACACGCAAGACAGGGGCTCCCTCAGTCTGTCAGTGTCACACACACACAGGAGAGGGGCTCCCTCAGTCTGTCAGTGTCACACACACAGGAGAGGGGCTTCCTCAGTCTGTCAGTGTCACACACACACACAAGACAGGGGCTCCCTCAGTCTGTCAGTGTCACACACATAGGAGAGGGGCTCCCTCAGTCTGTCAGTGTCACACACACACACAAGACAGGGGCTCCCTCAGTCTGTCAGTGTCACACACACAGGAGAGGGGCTCCCTCAGTCTGTCAGTGTCACACACACACAGGAGAGGGGCTCCCTCAGTCTGTCAGTGTCACACACACACAGGAGAGGGGCTCCCTCAGTCTGTCAGTGTCACACACACACACAGGAGAGGGGCTCCCTCAGTCTGTCAGTGTCACACACACGGGAGAGGGGCTCCCTCAGTCTGTCAGTGTCACACACACGGGAGAGGGGCTCCCTCAGTCTGTCAGTGTCACACACATAGGAGAGGGGCTCCCTCAGTCTGTCAGTGTCACACACACAGGAGAGGGGCTCCCTCAGTCTGTCAGTGTCACACACACAGGAGAGGGGCTCCCTCAGTCTGTCAGTGTCACACACACAGGAGAGGGGCTCCCTCAGTTTGTCAGTGTCACACACACACACACAGGAGAGGGGCTCCCTCAGTCTGTCAGTGTCACACACACAGGAGAGGGGCTCCCTCAGTCTGTCAGTGTCACATACACAGGAGAGGGGCTCCCTCAGTCTGTCAGTGTCACACAAACACAGTAGAGGGGCTCCCTCAGTCTGTCAGTGTCACACACACAGGAGAGCGGCTCCCTCAGTCTGTCAGTGTCACACACACAGGAGAGGGGCTCCCTCAGTCTGTCAGTGTCACACACACACACACAGGAGGGGGGCTCCCTCAGTCTGTCAGTGTCACATACACAGGAGAGGGCCTCCCTCAGTCTGTCAGTGTCACACACAGGAGAGGGGCTCCCTCAGTCTGTCAGTGTCACACACAGGAGAGGGGCTCCCTCAGTCTGTCAGTGTCACATACACAGTAGAGGGGCTCCCTCAGTCTGTCATTGTCACACACACAGTAGAGGGCTCCCTCAGTCTGTCAGTGTCACACACACAGGAGAGGGGCTCCCTCAGTCTGTCAGTGTCACACACACAGGAGAGGGGCTCCCTTAGTCTGTCAGTGTCACACACACACAGGGGAGGGGCTCCCTCAGTCTGTCAGTGTCACACACACAGGAGAGGGGCTCCCTCAGTCTGTCAGTGTCACACACACAGGAGAGGGGCTCCCTTAGTCTGTCAGTGTCACACACACACAGGTGAGGGGCTCCCTCAGTCTGTCAGTGTCACACACACAGGAGAGGGGCTCCCTCAGTCTGTCAGTGTCACATACACAGGAGAGGGGCTCCCTCAGTCTGTCAGTGTCACACACACAGGAGAGGGGCTCCCTCAGTCTGTCAGCGTCACACACACAGGAGAGGGGCTCCCTCAGTCTGTCAGTGTCACACACACAGGAGAGGGGCTTCCTCAGTCTGTCAGTGTCACACACACACACACACAAGACAGGGGCTCCCTCAGTCTGTCAGTGTCACACACATAGGAGAGGGGCTCCCTCAGTCTGTCAGTGTCACACGCAAGACAGGGGCTCCCTCAGTCTGTCAGTGTCACACACACACAGGAGAGGGGCTCCCTCAGTCTGTCAGTGTCACACACACAGGAGAGGGGCTTCCTCAGTCTGTTAGTGTCACACACACACACAAGACAGGGGGCTCCCTCAGTCTGTCAGTGTCACACACATAGGAGAGGGGGCTCCCTCAGTCTGTCAGTGTCACACACACACACAAGACAGGGGCTCCCTCAGTCTGTCAGTGTCAACACACACAGGAGAGGGACTCCCTCAGTCTGTCAGTGTCACACACACAGGAGAGGGGCTCCCTCAGTCTGTCAGTGTCACACACACACAGGAGAGGGGCTCCCTCAGTCTGTCAGTGTCACACACACACACAGGAGAGGGGCTCCCTCAGTCTGTCAGTGTCACACACACGGGAGAGGGGCTCCCTCAGTCTGTCAGTGTCACACCACACGGGAGAGGGGCTCCCTCAGTCTGTCAGTGTCACACACATAGGAGAGGGGCTCCCTCAGTCTGTCAGTGTCACACACACACAGGAGAGGGGCTCCCTCAGTCTGTCAGTGTCACACACACAGGAGAGGGGCTCCCTCAGTCTGTCAGTGTCACACACACAGGAGAGGGGCTCCCTCAGTTTGTCAGTGTCACACACACACACACACACACACAGGAGAGGGGCTCCCTCAGTCTGTCAGTGTCACACACACAGGAGAGGGGCTCCCTCAGTCTGTCAGTGTCACATACACAGGAGAGGGGCTCCCTCAGTCTGTCAGTGTCACACAAACACAGTAGAGGGGCTCCCTCAGTCTGTCAGTGTCACACACACAGGAGAGCGGCTCCCTCAGTCTGTCAGTGTCACACACACAGGAGAGGGGCTCCCTCAGTCTGTCAGTGTCACACACACACAGAGGAGGGGGGCTCCCTCAGTCTGTCAGTGTCACATACACAGGAGAGGGCCTCCCTCAGTCTGTCAGTGTCACACACAGGAGAGGGGCTCCCTCAGTCTGTCAGTGTCACACACAGGAGAGGGGCTCCCTCAGTCTGTCAGTGTCACATACACAGTAGAGGGGCTCCCTCAGTCTGTCATTGTCACACACACAGTAGAGGGCTCCCTCAGTCTGTCAGTGTCACACACACAGGAGAGGGGCTCCCTCAGTCTGTCAGTGTCACACACACAGGAGAGGGGCTCCCTTAGTCTGTCAGTGTCACACACACACAGGGGAGGGGCTCCCTCAGTCTGTCAGTGTCACACACACAGGAGAGGGGCTCCCTCAGTCTGTCAGTGTCACACACACAGGAGAGGGGCTCCCTTAGTCTGTCAGTGTCACACACACACAGGGGAGGGGCTCCCTCAGTCTGTCAGTGTCACACACACAGGAGAGGGGCTCCCTCAGTCTGTCAGTGTCACATACACAGGAGAGGGGCTCCCTCAGTCTGTTAGTGTCACACACACAGGAGAGGGGCTCCCTCAGTCTGTCATTGTCACACACACAGTAGAGGGCTCCCTCAGTCTGTCAGTGTCACACACACACACACACAGGAGAGGGGCTCCCTCAGTCTGTCAGTGTCACACACACAGGAGAGGGGCTCCCTCAGTCTGTCAGTGTCACACACACAGTAGAGGGGCTCCCTCAGTCTGTCAGTGTCACACACACAGGAGAGGGGCTCCCTCAGTCTGTCAGTGTCACACACACAGGAGAGGGGCTCCCTCAGTCTGTCAGTGTCACACACACGGGAGAGGGGCTCCCTCAGTCTGTCAGTGTCACACACACACACACACACACACAGGAGAGGGGTTCCCTCAGTCTGTCAGTGTCACACACACAAGAGAGGGGCTCCCTCAGTCTGTCAGTGTCACACACACAGGAGAGGGGCTTCCTCAGTCTGTCAGTGTCACACACACAGGAGAGGGGCTCCCTCAGTCTGTCAGTGTCACACACACAGGAGAGGGGCTCCCTCAGTCTGTCATTGTCACACACACAGGAGAGGGGGCTCCCTCAGTCTGTCAGTGTCACACACACAGGAGAGGGGCTCCCTCAGTCTGTCAGTGTCACACACACAGGAGAGGGGCTCCCTCAGTCTGTCAGTGTCACACACACAGTAGAGGGGCTCCCTCAGTCTGTCATTGTCACACACACAGGAGAGGGGCTCCCTCAGTCTGTCAGTGTCACACACACACAGGAGAGGGGCTCCCTCAGTCTGTCAGTGTCACACACACAGGAGAGGGGCTCCCTCAGTCTGTCAGTGTCACACACACAGTAGAGGGGCTCCCTCAGTCTGTCAGTGTCACACACACAGGAGAGGGGCTCCCTCAGTCTGTCAGTGTCACACACACAGGAGAGGGGCTCCCTCAGTCTGTCAGTGTCACACACACAGTAGAGGGGCTCCCTCAGTCTGTCAGTGTCACACACAGAAAAGGGGCTCCCTCAGTCTGTCAGTGTCACACACACAGGAGAGGGGCTCCCTCAGTCTGTCAGTGTCACACACACAGGAGAGGGGCTCCCTCAGTCTGTCAGTGTCACACACACAGGAGAGGGGCTCCCTCAGTCTGTCAGTGTCACACACACACAAGAGAAGGGCTCCCTCAGTCTGTCAGTGTCACACACACAGGAGAGGGGCTCCCTCAGTCTAACAGTGTCACACACACAGGAGAGGAGCTCCCTCAGTCTGTCAGTATCACACACACAGGAGAGGGGCTCCCTCAGTCTGTCAGTGTCACACACACAGGAGAGGGGATCCCTCAGTCTGTCAGTGTCACACACACATAGGAGAGGGGCTCCCTCAGTCTGTCAGTGTCACACACACAGGAGAGGGGCTCCCTCAGTCTGTCAGTGTCACACACACACATAGGAGAGGGGCTCCCTCAGTCTGTCAGTGTCACACACACAGGAGAGGGGCTCTCTCAGTCTGTCAGTGTCACACACACACATAGGAGAGGGGCTCCCTCAGTCTGTCAGTGTCACACACACAGGAGAGGGGCTCCCTCAGTCTGTCAGTGTCACACACACACACAGGAGAGGGGCTCCCTCAGTCTGTCAGTGTCACACACACACAGGAGAAGATCTCCCTCAGTCTGTCAGTGTCACACACAGAAAAGGGGCTCCCTCAGTCTGTCACACACACAGTAGAGGGGCTCCCTCAGTCTGTCAGTGTCACACACACAGGAGAGGGGCTCCCTCAGTCTGTCAGTGTCACATACACAGGAGAGGGGCTCCCTCAGTCTGTCAGTGTCACACACAGAAAAGGGGCTCCCTCAGTCTGTCACACACACAGTAGAGGGGCTCCCTCAGTCTGTCAGTGTCACACACACAGGAGAGGGGCTCCCTCAGTCTGTCAGTGTCACATACACAGGAGAGGGGCTCCCTCAGTCTGTCAGTGTCACACACACACAGGAGAGGGGCTCCCTCAGTCTGTCAGTATCACACACACAGGAGAGGGGCTCCCTCAGTCTGTCAGTGTCACACACACACACAGGAGAGGGGCTCCCTCAGTCTGTCAGTGTCACACACACACACAGGAGAAGATCTCCCTCAGTCTGTCAGTGTCACACACACACAGGAGAAGATCTCCCTCAGTCTGTCAGTGTCACACACAGAAAAGGGGCTCCCTCAGTCTGTCACACACACAGTAGAGGGGCTCCTTCAGTCTGTCACTGTCACACACAGGAGAGGGGCTCCCTCAGTCTGTCAGTGTCACACACACAGGAGAGGGGCTCCCTCAGTCTGTCAGTGTCACACACACACAGGATAGGGGCTCCCTCAGTCTGTCTGTGTCACACACACAGGAGAGGGGCTCCCTCAGTCTGTCAGTGTCACACACACAGGAGAGGGGCTCCCTCAGTCTGTCAGTGTCACACACACAGGAGAGGGGCTCCCTCAGTCTGTCAGTGTCACACACACACAGGAGAGGGGCTCCCTCAGTCTGTCAGTGTCACACACACAGGAGAGGGGCTCCCTCAGTCTGTCAGTGTCACACACACAAGGAGAGGGGACTCCCTCAGTCTGTCAGTGTCACACACACAGGAGAGGGGCTCCCTCAGTCTGTCAGTGTCACACACACAGGAGAGGGGCTCCCTCAGTCTGTCAGTGTCACACACACAGAGGAGGGGCTCCCTCAGTCTGTCAGTGTCACACACACACAGGAGAGGGGCTCCCTCAGTCTGTCAGTGTCACACACACAGGAGAGGGGCTCCCTCAGTCTGTCAGTGTCACACACACAGGAGAGGGGCTCCCTTAGTCTGTCAGTGTCACACACACAGGAGAGGAGCTCCCTCAGTCTGTCAGTGTCACACACACAGGAGAGGGGCTCCCTCAGTCTGTCAGTGTCACACACACAGGAGAGGGGCTCCCTTAGTCTGTCAGTGTCACACACACAGGAGAGGGAGCTCCCTCAGTCTGTCAGTGTCACACACACAGGTAGAGGGGCTCCCTCAGTCTGTCAGTGTCACACACACAAGGAGAAGGGCTCCCTCAGTCTGTCAGTGTCACACACACAGGAGAGGAGCTCCCTCAGTCTGTCAGTGTCACACACACACAGGAGAGGGGCTCCCTCAGTCTGTCAGTGTCACACACACAGGAGAGGGGCTCCCTCAGTCTGTCACTGTCACACACACAGGAGAGGGGCTCCCTCAGTCTGTCAGTGTCACACACAGGAGAGGAGCTCCCTCAATCTGTCAGTGTCACACACACACACACAGGAGAGGGGCTCCCTCAGTCTGTCAGTGTCACACACACAGGAGAGGGGCTCCCTCAGTCTGTCAGTGTCACACACACAGGAGAGGGGCTCCCTCAGTCTGTCAGTGTCACACACACACACACACACACACACAGGAGAGGGGCTCCCTCAGTCTGTCACAAACACACAGGAGAGGGGCTCCCTCAGTCTGTCAGTGTCACACACACACACACAGGAGAGGGGCTCCCTCAGTCTGTCACACACACACAGGAGAGGGGCTCCCTCAGTCTGTCAGTGTCACACACACAGGAGAGGGGCTCCCTCAGTCTGTCAGTGTCACACGCACACAGGAGAGGGGCTCCCTCAGTCTGTCAGTGTCACACACACAGGAGAGGGGCTCCCTCAGTCTGTCACACACACAGGAGAGGGGCTCCCTCAGTCTGTCACTGTCACACACACAGGAGAGGGACTCCCTCAGTCTGTCAGTGTCACACACACAGTAGAGGGCTCCCTCAGTCTGTCAGTGTCACACACACAGTAGAGGGCTCCCTCAGTCTGTCAGTGTCACACACACAGTAGAGGGCTCCCTCAGTCTGTCAGTGTCACACACACAGGAGAGGGGCTCCCTCAGTCTGTCAGTGTCACACACACAGGAGAGGGGCTCCCTCAGTCTGTCAGTGTCACACACACAGGAGAGGGGCTCCCTCAGTCTGTCAGTGTCACACACACAGGAGAGGGGCTCCCTCAGTCTGTCAGTGTCACACACACAGGAGAGGGCTCCCTCAGTCTGTCAGTGTCACACACACACGAGAGGGGCTCCCTCAGTCTGTCAGTGTCACACACACAGGAGAGGGGCTCCCTCAGTCTGTCAGTGTCACACACACAGGAGAGGGGCTCCCTCAGTCTGTCAGTGTCACACACACAGGAGAGGGGCTCCCTCAGTCTGTCAGTGTCACACACACACAGGAGAGGGGCTCCCTCAGTCTGTCAGTGTCACACACACAGGAGAGGGGCTCCCTCAGTCTGTCAGTGTCACACACACAGGAGAGGGGCTCCCTCAGTCTGTCAGTGTCACACACACACAGGAGAGGGGCTCCCTCAGTCTGTCAGTGTCGCACACACACAGGAGAGGGGCTCCCTCAGTCTGTCAGTGTCACACACACAGGAGAGGGGCTCCCTCAGTCTGTCAATGTCACACACACAGGATAGGGTCTCCGTCAGTCTGTCAGTGTCACACACACAGGATAGGGGCTCCCTCAGTCTGTCAGTGTCACACACACACAGGAGAGGGGCTCCCTCAGTCTGTCAGTGTCACACACACACAGGAGAGGGGCTCCCTCAGTCTGTCAGTGTCACACACACACACAGGATAGGGGCTCCCTCAGTCTGTCAGTGTCACACACAGGAGAGGGGATCCCTCAGTCTGTCAGTGTCACACAAACACAGGAGAGGGGATCCCTTAGTCGGTCAGTGTCACACACACACAGGATATGGGCTCCCTCAGTCTGTCATTGTCACACACACAGGAGAGGGGCTCCCTCAGTCTGTCAGTGTCACACACACACAGGAGAGGGGCTCCCTCAGTCTGTCATTGTCACACACACAGGAGAGGGGCTCCCTCAGTCTGTCAGTGTCACACACACACAGGAGAGAGGCTCCCTCAATCTGTCAGTGTCACACACACACAGGAGAGGGGCTCCCTCAGTCTGTCAGTGTCACACACACACAAGAGACGGGCTCCCTCAGTCTGTCAGTGTCACACACACAGGATAGGGGCTCCCTCAGTCTGTCAGTGTCACACACACACAGGAGAGGGGCTCCCTCAGTCTGTTAGTGTCACACACACAGTAGAAGGGCTCCCTCAGTCTGTCAGTGTCACACACACAGGATAGGGGCTCCCTCAGTCTGTCAGTGTCACACACACAGTAGAGGGGCTCCCTCAGTCTGTCAGTGTCACACACACACAGTAGAAGGGCTCCCTCAGTCTGTCAGTGTCACACACACAGGATATGGGCTCCCTCAGTCTGTCAGTGTCACACACACACAGTAGAGGGGCTCCCTCAGTCTGTCAGTGTCACACACACAGGAGAGGGGCTCCCTCAGTCTGTCAGTGTCACACACACACAGGAGAGGGGCTCCCTCAGTCTGTCAGTGTCACACACACACAGGAGAGGGGCTCCCTCAGTCTGTCAGTGTCACACACACACAGGAGAGGGGCTCCCTCAGTCTGTCAGTGTCACACACACACATAGGAGAGGGGCTCCCTCAGTCTGTCAGTGTCACACACACAGGAGAAGATCTCCCTCAGTCTGACAGTGTCACACACACAGGAGAGGGCCTCCCTCAGTCTGTCACTGTCACACACATAGGAGAGGGGCTCCCTCAGTCTGTCAGTGTCACACACACACACAGGAGAGGGGATCCCTCAGTCTGTCAGTGTCACACACACACAGGAGAGGGGATCCCTCAGTCTGTCAGTGTCACACACACACACACACACACACACACAGGATAGGGGCTCCCTCAGTCTGTCAGTGTCACACACAGGAGAGGGGATCCCTCAGTCTGTCAGTGTCACACAAACACAGGAGAGGGGATCCCTCAATCTGTCAGTGTCTCACACACACACAAGAGACGGGCTCCCTTAGTCTGTCAGTGTCACACACACACAGGATATGGGCTCCCTCAGTCTGTCATTGTCACACACACAGGAGAGGGGCTCCCTCAGTCTGTCAGTATCACACACACAGGATATGGGCTCCCTCAGTCTGTCAGTGTCACACACACACAGTAGAGGGGCTCCCTCAGTCTGTCAGTGTCACACACACACAGGAGAGGGGCTCCCTCAGTCTGTCAGTGTCACACACACACAGGAGAGGGGCTCCCTCAGTCTGTCAGTGTCACACACACACATAGGAGAGGGGCTCCCTCAGTCTGTCAGTGTCACACACACAGGAGAAGATCTCCCTCAGTCTGACAGTGTCACACACACAGGAGAGGGGCTCCCTCAGTCTGTCACTGTCACACACATAGGAGAGGGGCTCCCTCAGTCTGTCAGTGTCACACACACACAGGAGAGGGGATCCCTCAGTCTGTCAGTGTCACACACACACAGGAGAGGGGATCCCTCAGTCTGTCAGTGTCACACACACACACACACACAGGATAGGGGCTCCCTCAGTCTGTCAGTGTCACACACAGGAGAGGGGATCCCTCAATCTGTCAGTGTCTCACACACACACAAGAGACGGGCTCCCTTAGTCTGTCAGTGTCACACACACACAGGATATGGGCTCCCTCAGTCTGTCATTGTCACACACACAGGAGAGGGGCTCCCTCAATCTGTCAGTGTCTCACACACACACATAGGATATGGGCTCCCTCAGTCTGTCATTGTCACACACACAGGAGAGGGGCTCCCTCAATCTGTCAGTGTCACACACACACACACATAGGATATGGGCTCCTTCAGTCTGTCATTGTCACACACACAGGAGAGGGGCTCCCTCAATATGTCAGTGTCTCACACACACAGGAGAGGGGCTCCCTCAGTCTGTCAGTGTCACACACACACAGGAGAGGGGCTCCCTCAGTCTGTCAGTGTCACACACACACAGGAGAGGGGCTTCCTCAGTCTGTCAGTGTCACATACACACAGGAGAGGGGCTCCCTCAGTCTGTCAGTGTCACACACACAGGAGAGGGGCTCCCTCAGTCTGTCAGTGTCACACACACACAGGAGAGGGGCTCCCTCAGTCTGTCAGTGTCACACACACAGGAGAGGGGCTCCCTCAGTCTGTCAGTGTCACACACACACACACACAGGAGAGGGGCTCCCTCAGTCTGTCAGTGTCACACACACACACAAGAGACGGGCTCCCTCAGTCTGTCAGTGTCACACACACAGGAGAGGGGCTCCCTCAGTCTGTCAGTGTCACACACACACACACACAGGAGAGAGGCTCCCTCAGTCTGTCAGTATCACACACACACACAGGAGAGAGGCTCCCTCAGTCTGTCAGTGTCACACACACACAGGAGAGGGGCTCCCTCAGTCTGTCAGTGTCACACACACAGGAGAGGGGCTCCCTCAGTCTGTCAGTGTCACACACACAGGAGAGGGGCTCCCTCAGTCTGTCAGTGTCACACACACAGGAGAGGGGCTCCCTCAGTCTGTCAGTGTCACACACACACAGGAGAGGGGCTCCCTCAGTCTGTCAGTATCACACACACAGGATATGGGCTCCCTCAGTCTGTCAGTGTCACACACACACACAGGAGAGGGGCTCCCTCAGTCTGTCAGTGTCACACACACACAGGAGAGGGACTCCCTCAGTCTGTCAGTGTCACACACACACAGGAGAGGGGCTCCCTCAGTCTGTCAGTGTCACACACACACAGGAGAGGGGCTCCCTCAGTCTGTCAGTGTCACACACACACAGGAGAGGGGCTCCCTCAGTCTGTCAGTGTCACACACACACAGGAGAGGGGCTCCCTCAGTCTGTCAGTGTCACACACACAGGAGAGGGGCTCCCTCAGTCTGTCAGTGTCACACACACACAAGAGAGGGGCTCCCTCAGTCTGTCAGTGTCACACACACACAAGAGAGGGGCTCCCTCAGTCTGTCAGTGTCACTCACACACAGGATATGGGCTCCCTCAGTCTGTCAGTGTCACACACACACAAGAGAGGGGCTCCCTCAGTCTGTCAGTGTCACACACACAGGATATGGGCTCCCTCAGTCTGTCAGTGTCACACACACACACAGGAGAGGGGCTCCCTCAGTCTGTCAGTGTCACACACACAAAGGAGAGGGGCTCCCTCAGTCTGTCAGTGTCACACACACACAGGAGAGGGGCTCCCTCAGTCTGTCAGTGTCACACACACACAGGAGAGGGGCTCCCTCAGTCTGTCAGTGTCACACACAGGAGAGGGGCTCCCCCAGTCTGTCACACATACAACACTAGTGCATTTACAATTGCTTTTTTATGCCATAGAGAATTACCATGATGTGAGATTGCCATTGTATGTTGTGTGATTTAGTCTGCGTATTAAACTCACACTTTCTGGTGGAGAAATTCTAGCAGGACAAGTAATTGTATAAATAAAAAGTAAATTCCTGTGTCACAATACCTAGAGATTACTAATTTATATAAACAGTTCCACCTATAGAGAGGAGACAGACAAGAAAAGTCAGAAGAAATAAAAAAAACTGATTGGAAGAGGAAGGTATCGACAGTGAAAGTTGTGAATAAATTTATGAAACTGCTAGAATAAATAGGAGTGCATGTTTATTTTACTACAATAAGTGTCTATATGTGTGAAGACATAAATGCTTATTCCAAAGTAAGTCAATTTTGCATTTTAAAAAAAGAAAACAATATTTAATGTATGTGAAAAAATACCCCATTTTATGCAATGAAGGTTGCTGCAGAATGCTCAGAAGAATCTGTGCTATAAAATAAATGTAGATACAATTTCCAGACAATGCAGATGACTGAGGAGCAAACAATATACGTTATTTCTGTATTTAAAGGGACATCAAACACATTTTGTTAATGGTTCAGATAGATCACGTAATTTTGAATAACTGTCCAATGTATTTCTATTATCTAGTTTGTTTAGTTTTCTTTATATCCTTTGTTGAAAAATATACCTAAGTAGGCTCAGAGGCTGCTGATTGGTGGTGTATATGCCTTTTGTCATTGGCTGTCAGCTAGCTCCTAGTAGTACAATACTTTTTTTCAACAAAGGATACCAAAAGAATGAAGCCAATTAAATAATAGATATAAATTGAAAAGTTGTTTAAAATTGTATGATCTATCTGAATCATGAAAAATTGGGGTTCATGTCCCTTTAAGCTGCTGGTCACAACTTTAAAGTGATATGAAACCCTAAACATTTTCTTTTGTGATTCAGACAGCGTATAGCAATGTATGACATTTTCTAATTTACTTCTATTGTCAAATTTGTTTGGTTCCCATGATATTCTTTATTGAAGCAATACCTGGGTTGGTGGCTGGAGCACTAAATAGCAGGAAATAGTGCTACCATCTAATTCTCTTGCAAATGGATAACATGCTATTGGTTTTCCTCTGTTCAGACCTGCTTTCTTATGGTAACATCTTGCAGGTGCCAATTGGTGAAGCTCTGTATTTTCATACTGGGTGCCGCCATTTTGGAGCTTGCAAATTCTTGCATCCTAGGACACAAGTAGTGAGGTTCCCGGCTTTTTAATAACTTTATTGTGTGCTTCAGGTTAGAACACACAATAAAGAGTGAGAGGTTTACACTTTTGCAGTTTTTATTCATATATAAAAAATGTCACATGAATATTACAGGACAATCCAGCCACTGCAGAAATGTAAAGTTCCTGCTCTGTATTATACATGCAGGTCAAAATTAAACTTTTATGATTCAGATAAAACATACAATTTTAAAATACTTCTATCTAAATTGCTTCATTCTCTTGATATCCTTTGTTGAAAAGCATATTTAAATAGGCTCAGTAGCTGCTAATTGGTGGCTGCACATAGATGCTTTGTGTGATTGGCTCACCCATGTGCACTGATATTTCTTCAACAAAGGATATCTAAAGAATGAAGCAAATTAGATACTAGAAGTAAACCCATTTGTTTTCCTTTCATGGTTTAGATAGAGTATACAATGTTAAGCAACTTTCTGATTTGCTCCTATTATGAATTTTTCTTCGTTACCTAGGTATCTTTAGAAAGTTGCTCTATCGGAATCATAAAAGAAACAATTTGGGTTTAGTATCCAGTCATGCAATCACATCTTGTTCATTTAGCAGTGCAGCCACAAATTCCTCTGCCATTGGTGCAATTCTGATTGCTAACTCCACTGTTTCCCTCAATGACCAGCAGTAGGAAAAAACTTAAAGCGATGGTAAACCTTAACAAATCAAATGCCATAATTTTAATCTTTGCCATTAAAAACATAATTTATGCTTACCTGATAAATGTATTTCTCTTGTGGTGTATCCAGTCCACGGATCATCCATTACTTGTGGGATATTCTCATTCCCAACAGGAAGTTGCAAGAGGACACCCACAGCAGAGCTGTCTACATAGTCCCTCCCCTAACTGCCATATCCAGTCATTCGACCGAAAACAAGCAGAGAAAGGAGAAACCATAGGGTGCAGTGGTGACTGTAGTTTAACCCCTTAACAACCACAGCACTTTTCCATTTTCTGTCCGTTTGGGACCAAGGCTATTTTTACATTTCTGCAGTGTTTGTGTTTAGCTGTAATTTTCCTCTTACTCATTTACTGTACCCACACATATTATATACCGTTTTTCTCGTCATTAAATGGAATTTCTAAAGATACCATTATTTTCATCATATCTTATAATTTACTATAAACATTTTTATAAAATATGAGGAAAAAATGGAAAAAAACACACTTTTTCTAACTTTGACCCCCAAAATCTGTTACACATCTACAACCACCAAAAAACACCCATGCTAAATAGTTTCTAAATTTTGTTCTGAGTTTAGAAATACCCAATGTTTACATGTGCTTTGCTTTTTTTGCAAGTTATAGGGAAATAAATACAAGTAGCACTTTGCTATTTCCAAACCACTTTTTTTTTAAATTAGCGCTAGTTACATTGGGACACTGATATCTTTCAGGAATCCCTGAATATCCCTTGACATGCATATATTTTTTTTTAGAAGACATCCCAAAGTATTGATCTAGGCCCATTTTAGTATATTTCATGCCACCATTTCACTACCAAATGCGATCAAATAAAAAAATTTGTTCACTTTTTCACAAATTGTTTCACAAACTTTAGGTTTCTCACTGAAATTATTTACAAACAACTTGTGCAATTATGGCATACATGGTTGTAGATGCTTCTCTGGGATCCCCTTTGTTCAGAAATTGCAGACATATATGACTTTGGCATTGCTTTTTGGTATTTAGAAGGCCGCAAAATGCCACTGCGCACCACACATGTATTATGCCCAGCATTGAAGGGGTTAATTAGGAAGCTTGTAGGGAGCTTTTAGGGTTAATTTTAGCTTTAGTATAATGTAGTAGACAACCCAAAGTATTGATCTAGGCCCATTTTGGTATATTTCATGCCACCATTTCACCGCCAAATGCTAACAAATAAAAATAAAGCGTTACATTTTTCACAATTTTAGGTTTCTCACTGAAATTATTTACAAACAGCTTGTGCAATTATGGCATAAATGGTTGTAAAAGCTTCTCTGGGATCCCCTTTGTTCAGAAATAGCAGACATATATGGCTTTGGCTTTGCTTTTTGGTAATTAGAAGGCAGCTAAATGTCGTTGCGCACCACACGTGTATAATGCCCAGCATTGAAGGGGTTAATTAGGGAGCTTGTAGGGAGCTTACAGGGTTAATTTTAGCTTTAGTGTAGGTATCAACCTCCCACATGACACATCACACCCCCTGATCCCTCCCAAACAGCCCTTTTCCCTCCCCCACCCCACAATTGTCCCCGTCATCTTAAGTACTGGCAGTAAGTCTGCCAGTACTAAAATAAGAGTTTTTTGGGGATTTAAAAAAAAAAAAAAAGAAGATAATTCTGCTCTGTAGGATCCCCCCTTAGCCCCCAACTTCCCTGATCCCCCCCAAACAGCTCTCTAACCCCCCTCTCGGCCTTATTATGCGCCATATTGGGTACTGGCAGCTGTCTGCCAGTACCCAGTTTGAAATCAAATATGTTTTTTATAACATTTTATTATTTTGTTATTTTAAAAATAGTATTTTCTGTAGTGTAGCTGCCCCCCCTCAACCCCCAACCTCCCACCCTCCCAGATCGTTAACATTTGTAATGTTCCCACCCTCTCTCCCACCGAGTACCACCTTACAGTGTTCCATAGTGTAGGGTTCCCACCCGCCCGCGCACCCGCTCCCGTGCACGCGCGCGCACTCGATCCCGCCCCCCTTCCCCACCGATGGCCGCCCACCCACCAATGAACAGGGCCATTGATGGCCGATGCAGAGAGGGCCACAGGGTGGCTCTCTCTTCATCGGACGGCTAAAAAATGTTATAGCAGGATGCCTCAATATCGAGGCATCACTGCTATAACATGAAAGCAGTTGGAAGTGATCAGGATCGCTTCCACTGCTTTCAAAGACCAACGACGTACGGGGTACGTCCTTGGTCATTAACTGCATTTTTTTGCAGGACATACCCCATACGTCGTTGGTCGTTAAGGGGTTAAAATTAAAAAATACCTGCCTTAAAATGACAGGGCGGGCCGTGGACTGGATACACCACAAGAGAAATACATTTATCAGGTAAGCATAAATTATGTTTTCTCTTGTAAGGTGTATCCAGTCCACGGATCATCCATTACTTGTGGGATACCAATACCAAAGCTAAAGTACACGGATGAAGGGAGGGACAAGGCAGGTACTTAAACAGAAGGAACCACTGCCTGTAAAACCTTTCTACCAAAAATAGCCTCCGAAGAAGCAAAAGTATCAAATTTGTAGAATTTTGAAAAAGTATGAAGCGAAGACCAAGTCGCCGCCTTGCAAATCTGTTCAACAGAAGCCTCATTTTTAAAGGCCCATGTGGAAGCCACAGCTCTAGTAGAATGAGCTGTAATCCTTTCTGGAGGCTGCTGGCCAGCAGTCTCATAGGCTAAGCGGATTATGCTTCTTAGCCAAAAAGAAAGAGAGGTTGCCGAAGCCTTTTGACCTCTCCTCTGTCCAGAGTAGACAACAAACAAAGCAGATGTTTGACGAAAATCTTTAGTAATTTGTAAGTAAAACTTTAAAGCACAAACCACGTCCAGATTGTGTAATAGACGTTCCTTCTTTGAAGAAGGATTAGGACACAAAGACGGAACAACAATCTCTTGATTGATATTCTTATTATATACCACCTTAGGTAAAAACCCAGGCTTGGTACGCAGAACTACCTTATCTGCATGGAAGATCAGATAAGGAGAATCACATTGTAAAGCAGATAACTCGCAAACTCTACGAGCCGAGGAAATAGCTACCAAAAAAAGAACTTTCCAAGATAAAAGTTTGATATCTATGGAATGAAGAGGTTCAAACGGAACCCCCTGAAGAACTTTAAGAACCAAATTTAAGCTCCAAGGTGGAGCAACAGGTTTAAACACAGGCTTGATTCTAACTAAAGCCTGACAAAATGCCTGAACGTCTGGGACATCCGCCAGACGCTTGTGCAAAAGAATAGATAGCGCAGAAATCTGTCCCTTTAAGGAACTAGCTGACAATCCTTTCTCCAATCCTTCTTGGAGAAAAGATAATATCCTGGGAATCCTGACCTTACTCCATGAGTAGCCCTTGGATTCACACCAATAAAGATATTTACGCCATATCTTATGATAAATTTTCCTGGTGACAGGCTTTCGTGCCTGAATCAAGGTATCAATGACTGACTCGGAGAAACCACACTTTGATAAAATCAAGCGTTCAATCTCCAGGCAGTCAGCCTCAGAGAAATTAGATTTGGATGGTTGAAAGGACCTTGAAGTAAAAGGTCCAGTCTCAGCGGCAGAGTCCATGGTGGAAAGGATGACATGTCCACCAGATCTGCATACCATGTCCTGCGTGGCCACGCAGGCGCTATCAAGATCACCGATGCTCTCTCCTGCTTGATTTTGGCAATCAGGCGAGGGAGCAGAGGAAACGGTGGAAACACATAAGCCAGGTTGAAGGACCAAGGCGCTGCTAGAGCATCTATCAGTGTTGCCTTGGGGTCCCTGGACCTGGATCCGTAACAAGGAAGCTTGGCGTTCTGGCGAGACGCCATGAGATCCAGTTCTGGTTCGCCCCAACGATTAACCAATTGTGCAAACACCTCCGGATGGAGTTCCCACTCCCCCGGATGAAAAGTCTGTCGACTTAGAAAATCCGCCTCCCAGTTCTCTACACCTGGGATATGGATAGCTGATAGGTGGCAAGAGTGAATCTCTGCCCAGCGAATTATCTTTGAGACTTCTAACATTGCTAGGGAACTCCTTGTTCCCCCTTGATGGTTGATGTAAGCCACAGTCGTGATGTTGTCCGACTGAAATCTGATGAACCTCATTGTCGCTAGCTGAGGCCAAGCCTGAAGAGCATTGAATATCGCTCTTAGTTCCAGAATGTTTATTGGAAGGAGTGACTCCTCCTGAGTCCACGATCCCTGAGCCGTCAGGGAGTTCCAGACTGCACCCCAACCTAGAAGGCTGGCATCTGTCATTACAATTGTCCAATCTGGCCTGCGAAAGGTCATACCTTTGGACAGATGGACCCGAGATAGCCACCAGAGAAGAGAATCCCTGGTCTCTTGATCCAGATTTAGTAGAGGGGACAAATCTGTGTAATCCCCATTCCACTGACTGAGCATGCAGAGTTGCAGCGGTCTGAGATGTAGGCATGCAAACGGCACTATGTCCATTGCCGCTACCATTAAGCCGATTACTTCCATGCACTGAGCCACCGAAGGGCGAGGAATGGAATAAAGAACACGGCAGGAATTTAGAAGTTTTGATAACCTGGACTCCGTCAGGTAAATTTTCATTTCTACAGAATCTATCAGAGTCCCTAGGAAGGAAACTCTTGTGAGGGGGGATAGAGAACTCTTTTCCTCGTTCACCTTACACCCATGCGACCTCAGAAATGCCAACACTATGTCCGTATGAGACTTGGCAATTTGGAAGTTTGACGCCTGAATCAGGATGTTGTCTAAATAAGTGGCCACTGCTCTGCCCGTGGACTTAGGACCAACAGAAGCGACCCCAGAACCTTCGTAAACATTCTTGGGGCTGTAGCTAACCCAAAGGGAAAAGCTACAAACTGGTAGTGCCTGTCTAGGAAGGCAAACCTGAGAAACCGATGATGATCTTTGTGTATCGGAATGTGCAGATAAGCATCCTTTAAATCCACTGTAGTCATGTATTGACCCTCCTGGATCATAGGTAGGATGGTACGAATAGTCTCCATCTTGAATGATGGAACTCTGAGGAATTTGTTTAAGATCTTTAGATCCAAAATTGGTCTGAAGGTTCCCTCTTTCTTGGGAACCACAAACAGATTTGAGTAAAATCCCTGTCCCTGTTCCTCCTTTGGAACTGGATGGATCACTCCCATAACTAGGAGGTCTTGTACACAGTGTAAGAATGCCTCTCTCTTGATCTGGTTTGCAGATAATTGTGAAAGGTGAAATCTCCCTTTTGGGGGGGAAGCCTTGAAGTCCAGAAGATATCCCTGGGATATAATTTCCAACGCCCAGGGATCCTGGACATCTCTTGCCCACGCCTGGGCGAAGAGCGAAAGTCTGCCCCCTACTAGATCTGTTACCGGATAGGGGGCCGTTCCTTCATGCTGTCTTAGAGGCAGCAGCAGGCTTTTTGGCCTGCTTACCCTTGTTCCAGGTCTGGTTAGGTCTCCAGACCGTCTTGGACTGAGCAAAAGTTCCCTCTTGTTTTGCATTAGAGGAAGTTGATGCCGCACTTGCCTTGAATTTTCGAAAGGCACGAAAATTAGACTGTTTGGCCCTTGATTTGGACCTATCCTGAGGAAGGGCATGACCTTTTCCTCCAGTGATATCAGCAATAATCTCCTTCAAACCAGGCCCGAATAGGGTCTGCCCCTTGAAGGGAATGTTAAGCAGCTTAGATTTTGAAGTAACGTCAGCTGACCATGATTTAAGCCATAGCGCTCTGCGCGCCTGGATAGCAAAACCAGAATTTTAGTCAAATGAACAATGGCATCAGAAACAAAAGAATTGGCTAGCTTAAGTGCTCTAAGCTTGTCAAGTATTTCATCCAATGGAGTCGCTACCTGTAAAGCCTCTTCCAGAGACTCAAACCAGAACGCCGCAGCAGCAGTGACAGGAGCAATGCATGCAAGGGGCTGTAGGATAAAACCTTGTTGAATAAACATTTTCTTAAGGTAACCCTCTGACTTTTTATCCATTGGATCTAAGAAAGCACAACTGTCCTCGACAAGGATAGTAGTATGCTTTGCTAGAGTAGAAACTGCTCCCTCCACCTTAGGAACTGTCTGCCATAAGTCCCGTGTGGTGGCGTCTATTGGAAACATTTTTCTAAAAATAGGAGGGGGAGAGAACGGCACACCTGGTCTATCCCATTCCTTAGTAATAATTTCCTTTTAGGTATTGGAAAAACATCAGTGCACACCGGCACTGCATAGTATTTATCCAGTCAACACAATTTCTCTGGCACTGCAATTGTATCACAGTCATTCAGAGCAGCTAAAACCTCCCTGAGTAACACGCGGAGCTGTTCAAGCTTAAATTTAAATGTAGAGATATCAGAATCAGGTTGCATCATCTTCCCTGAGTCAGAAATATCACCCACAGAAAGAAGCTCTCCTTCTTCAGCTTCTGCATATTGTGAGGCAGTATCAGACAATAGCTCTTAAAGCGTCAGTATGCTCTGTATTTCGTCTAACTCCAGAGCTATCTCGCTTTCCTCTAAATTCAGGTAGTCTGGCTAATACCGCTGACAGTGTATTATCCATGACTGCCGCCATGTCTTGTAAAGTAAACGCTATGGGCGCCCTAGATGTACTTGGCGCCATTTGAGCGCGAGTCCCTTGAGCGGGAGTCAAAGGATCTGACACGTGGGGAGAGTTAGTCGGCATAACTTCCCCCTCGTCAGATTCCTCTGGTGATAAATTTTTTAAAGACAGAATATGATCTTTATTGCTTAAAGTGAAATCAGTACATTTGGTACACATTCTAAGAGGGGGTTCCACCATGGCTTTTAAACATAATGAACAAGGAGTTTCCTCTATGTCAGACATGTTTATACAGACTAGCAATGAGACTAGCAAGCTTGGAAAACACTTTAAATCAAGTTAACAAGCAAATATAAGAAACGGTACTGTGCCTTTAAGAGAAACAAATTTTGTCAGAATTTGAAAAACAGTGAAAAAAGGCAGTAAATCAAACAAAATTTTTACAGTGTGTATAATAAGCTAACAGAGCATTGCACCCACTTGCAAATGGATGATTAACCCCTTAGTTCAAAAAACGGATAAAAAAAAACGATATAGACGTTTTTTAACAGTCACACCAAACTGCCACAGCCTTGCTGTGGGCCTACCTTCCCCAACAAACGATTTTGGAAAGCCTAAGAGCCCTTTAGAGATGTCCTATAGCATTCAGGGGACTCCTGGAGGAAGCTGGATGTCTCAGTCTGTAAAAGTTACTGCGCAAAAAAGCCCTAAATTAGGCCCCTCCCACTCATAGTAACACAGTGGAAAGCCTCAGGAAACTGTTTCCAGGCAAATTTAAGCCAGCCATGTGGAAAAAACTAGGCCCCAATAAAGTTTTATCACCAAAGTATAAAAAACGTTTAAACATGCCAGCAAACGTTTTATATTGTAAATATAAAAGAGTATTACCTCAGAAAGTAAGCATGATACCAGTCGCCATTAAATCACTGTATTCAGGCTTACCTTACATAAATTTGGTATCAGCAGCATTTTCTAGCCTTCACATCTTCTAGAAAAAACTTAACTGTACATACCTCATAGCAGGATAACCTGCACGCCATTCCCCCGCTGAAGTTATCTCTCTCTTCAGTCATGTGTGAGAACAATGGATCTTAGTTACAACCTGCTAAGATCATAGAAATCACAGGCAGATTCTTCTATTTTTCTGCCTGGAACAAAATAGTACAACTCCGGGAACCATTTAAAAATAATAAACTCTTGATTGAAGCAAAATAACAGCTACATTTCACCACTTCTCTCTTACTACCTCCATGCTTGTTGAGAGTTGCAAGAGAATGACTGGATATGGCAGTTAGGGGAGGGACTATGTAGACAGCTCTGCTGTGGGTGTCCTCTTGCAACTTCCTGTTGGGAATGAGAATATCCCACAAGTAATGGATGATCCGTGGACTGGATACACCTTACAAGAGAAAAGGGTTACATTTGATCTTATAGTAATGCTTCTATTGCAATGTTATGACAGCCCACTTGGATTAACTTTTTTTTTCGACAGTTCTAGTTAACATCCAATCAGCGTGTGTGTCATTTGACAATATTGAAGTCCAGCCCATTTAAAGCCCTTAGAAAGCCTATGTAGCGAGTGGGTGTGACTGCTCTATACATCACAGCCCAGCCTAAAGAGGAAATGAAGAGAGGCGGAGAAACAGACACTACCAATTAGGATTATGAATCTTTTATTATAAAATATATATACACTTTTTAAAAAAAAACAATTATGTGGTTTTACTTGCAAACGGTTATATTTTTTATTGCAACATTCTTATAGTCTGAAATTCACCATCACTTTAACAGCAGCAGATTATGTTTAGGTGTAAATGAGGGAGAGGAGGTGTTCTATCAGAATAGCAAGCATATCGGATCAGCAAACGGAAGTGATGTTCCGTCAGCTGTCTGGCCGAAAATACTCACTGCGCAGGTGCTCCTCCGCGTAATGGCATTCCAATGCCTGCACGTCACAAATTACTATCGACCCATTAGATTCTTGGACGCTGTTTAAAGCGCATGCACTAACAACATAGCCATCAGTTTGTTGGGCACTTAGAGAGCACATGCGTGAAATACTAACAAGTTTACAAACTGCATATAAAGGTGTTTGCAAATGCCTATGTTTGAAAGTGCAAATCAAATAAAATGTAAGGAATTAAATAAATATATATATATATATATATATATATATAAACATGCCCAATAGCTGCAGGTTTAATAAATATATATGAAGACATTTGTAAACGTGTTAGAATTTTGCACATGCTTTCTCTAATAAGTGTCCGACAATCTGATGGCTATGTTAGTGCATGCGCTTTAAACAGCGTCAAAGAATCTGATGGGTAGATAGTAATTTGTGATGTGCAGGCATTGGAATGCTATTAAACGGATGAGCGCATGCGCTGTATTTTTGGCCAGACAGCTGACGGAACGTCACTCCCGTTTGTTGATCTGATATGTTTGCTATTCTGATAGAACAGAGGCAACTCTTGTTATCTTCATTGACAAATTTTGCATTGGAAGCCAGCCTTCCTGGGAATTAGAAGTTGCTCAATTTTCAGAGCTAAAATTACATGAAAAGGGACAAAATAAAGAATAAAACTATACTGGAAAATTGTTTTATTACTCATAACTAAACATTTTATATAAAAATCTCAAGGTGTTGTTATTGTATCTTTAATTTTCTAAGCACAAAATAATTCCATGTTGATCTTTGTGTTGTACCTGCTAATCACTTTCTCAACATTTTAAAATCTTCATAATAAAAGGGAAATGTGAATGAGTGCATTTCGGTTTTAAATAGAGACTGTTTTGCAATATATTTTTTTTTAGCAAATATGCATTTAGGAGATGCTACTAGAGACGTGTGGATATGCTACTTATGTTTTGCTTAGTTCCAGGGGCAGAATTACCATTGGTGCACCAGGGCCCAAGTGTTAGGGGGACCCCTAGTAGCAACTCTATACACAGGAAGGTGCAGAATGTGTACAATACTAATGCAGAAGAGCTTTTTATTAGTGTAGGTCATACCTCCCTCATTTCAAAAGAGGGACCCCCCCCCCCTCCTGCGGCAAAAATTTGAAATGTGGTGGGCAGGAACAGGGGCTTAAAAAAAAATCATAAGACCAAAGTAATATAAATAAAATTCTAAATAAAGTCATATATTTTAATACTCTTAGGCAGGAAATCAAACACAAGCTCAAACCACTGGTATAGCTATGTGAGCTCTGTATTTAATTAGCCTTTGCAGAGACTGTGCTAAATATTTTTATCTTAATTGGACATTTAATAATAGATTCTTTAAAACTGCTCTCTGCTTTCCTCATTAATATTCTAAATTCTGGCCTTTAAAGTTAGCAAAAATGCACAGTAACTCACTACATAGCATACACTTATACAGGCAGATACACACACTCCATAGCATACACTTACACATGCAGACACACACTACATATCATTAGTGATGTCGCTAACCTAAAAATTTCGGTTCGCGAACGGCGGACTCGAACTTCCGCAACTGTTCGCGAACCGCCATAGACTTCAATAGACAGGCAAACTTTAAAACCAACAGGGACTCTTTCTGGCCACAATAGTGATGGAAAAGTTGTTTCAAGGGGACTAACACCTAGACTGTGGCATGCCGGAGGTGGATCCATGGCAAAACTCCCACGGAAAATTACATAGTTGATGCAGAGTCTGGTTTTAATCCATAAAGGGCATAAATCACCTAACATTCCTAAATTGTTTGGAATAACGTGCTTTAAAACATCAGGTATGATGTTGTATCGATCAGGTAGTGTAAGGGTTACGACCAAACTCCCCGTGTAACGCACCGCAAACAGTCCATTTGCACAACCACCAGATAGATAGATTTGATAGATAGATAGATAGATAGATACATAGATCAATAGATGCAATATACATATGATAGATACAAATTACATAGATCAATAGATGCAATATACATTTGATAGATACGAATTACATAGATCAATAGATGCAATATACATTTGATAGATACGAATGATAGTTAGATAGATTTGATAGATAAATAGATAGATTTGATAGATATATAATTTCACCAGACAGAGAATTACAAGACGTGCGGTCTGTGACCCATGGTAAGGTTCCCAGAGGCAGTTGCGGCGCCAGGGGACGTGTATATGGCATGGATTTTCGGAACCGGGAGATGTAAAAAGATGCTTGGTTGGTCCTCCTGCTTCAAATTTGGGACACTGCCCGTGCAATCTATTGTGCCACCAGATATGAGTTGTGTGTTAAGTAGTACTATTCTTAGCAGTTTAATACCTGTTACTCCCCCTATCGGGGGAGGTGTATATGGCATGGATTTTAGGAAGCAGGAGATGGAAAAAGATGCTTGGTCGGTCCTCCTACTTCAAATTTGGCCGAAACACAAGTGGCTGTCACAAAACAGTCCGGCCACGAGATAGATAGATTTGATAGATAGATGCATAGATTACATAGATCAATAGATGCAATATACATTTGATAGATATGAATTACATAGCTCAATAGATGCAATATACATTTGATAGATACGAATTACATAGATCAATAGATGCAATATACATTTGATAGATATGATTGATAGTTAGATAGATTTGATAGATAAATAGATAGATTTGATAGATATATAATTTCACAGACAGTTCACAGACAGAGAATTACAAGACGTGCGGTCTGGGACCCATGGTAAGGTTCCCAGAGGCAGTTGCGGCGCCAGGGGAGGTGTATATAGCATGGATTTTAGGAAGCGGGAGATGGAAAAAGATGCTTGGTCGTTCCTCCTACTTCAAATTTGGCCAAAACACAAGTGGCTGTCAGTGTCACAAAACAGTCCGGCCACGAGATAGATTTGATAGATAGATACATAGATTACATAGATCAATAGATGCAATATACATTGGATAGATACGAATTACATAGATCAATAGATGCAATATACATTTGATAGATACGATTGATAGATAGATTTGATAGATAAATAGATAGATTTGATAGATATATAATTTCACAGACAAAGAATTACAAGACGTGCGGTCTGGGACCCATGGTAAGGTTCCCAGAGGCAGTTGCGGCGCCAGGGGTGGTGTATATGGCATGGATTTTAGGAAGCGGGAGATGGAAAAAGATACGCGGTCATTCCTCCTACTTCAAATTTGGCCAAAACACAAGTGGCTGTCAGTGTCACAAAACAGTCCGGCCACGAGATAGATAGATTTGATAGATAGATACATAGATTACATAGATCAATAGATGCAATATACATTGGATAGATACAAATTACATAGATCAATAGATGCAATATACATTTGATAGATACGATTGATAGTTAGATAGATTTGATAGATATATAGATTGATTTGATAGATATATAATTTCACGGACAGAGAATTACAAAGACATGCGGTCTGGTCTGGGACCCATGGTAAGGTTACTTCCTTTTGCACAATCGAGTACAGGTTGGGGTCGGGGATTGCCTTTTGTGCAAAGAAATTGTGGTTGGGTACCTTCCACTGCGGTGTCCCCTATCAGGGGACGTGTATATGGCATGGATTTTCGGAACCGGGAGATGGAAAAAGATGCTTGGACACCCAGTACAGGTCGTTCTCCTTCAGCCTTTTTAGACAAGGGTCCACGACCCTCAACAGGCACGACAGCATGAAAGACCACATATGCCATGAGTCATGACTTCCTTTTGCACAATCGAGTACAGGTATGGCATCGATTTTAGGAACCCGGAGATAATTTTTAGGAACCGGGAGATGGAAAAAGATGCTTGGACACCCAGTACAGGTCATTCTCCTTCAGCCTTTTTATACGAGGGTCCCCGACCCTCAACAGGCAAGACAGCATGAAAGACCACATATGCCATCCTTTTGCACAATCGAGTACAGGTATGGCATCGATTTTAGGTACCCGGAGATAATTTTTAGGAACCGGGAGATGGAAAAAGATGCTTGGACACCCTCGTTCTCCTTCAGCCTTTTTATACGAGGGTCCCTGACCCTCAACAGGCACGACAGCATGAAAGACCACATATGCCATCCTTTTGCACAATCGAGTACAGGTATGGCATCGATTTTAGGAACCCAGAGATAATTTTTAGGAATCGGGAGATGGAAAAAGATGCTTGGACACCGAGTACAGGTCGTTCTCCTTCAGCCTTTTTATACGAGGGTCCCCGACCCTCAACAGGCACAACAGCAGGAAATACCACATATGCCATCCTTTTGCACAATCGAGTACAGGTATGGCATCGATTTTAGGAACCCGGAGATAATTTTTAGGAACCGAGAGATGGAAAAAGATGCTTGGACACCCTCGTTCTCCTTCAGCCTTTTTATACGAGGGTCCCTGACCCTCAACAGGCACAACAGCAGGAAATACCACATATGCCATCCTTTTGCACAATCGAGTACAGGTATGGCATCGATTTTAGGAACCCGGAGATAATTTTTAGGAACCGGGAGATGGAAAAAGATGCTTGGACATCGAGTACAGGTCGTTCTCCTTCAGCCTTTTTATACGAGGGTCCCCGACCCTCAACAGGCACAACAGCATGAAATACCACATATGCCATGACTTCCTTTTGCACAATCGAGTACAGGTATTGCATCGATTTTAGGAACTCGGAGATAATTTTTAGGAACCGGGAGATGGAAAAAGATGCTTGGACACCCAGTACAGGTCGTTCTCCTTCAGCCTTTTTATACGAGGGTCCCCGACCCTCAACAGGCACGACAGCATGAAAGAACACATATGCCATGACTTCCTTTTGTACAATCGAGTACAGGTATGGCATAGTTTTTAGGAACCCGGAGATCATTTTTAGGAACCGGGAGATGGAAAAAGATGCTTGGTGGGTCCTCCTACTTCAAATTTGGGGCACTGCGCGTGCAATCTACTGTGTCACCAGATATGAGTGGTGTGTTAAGTAGTACTATTCTTAGCAGTTTAATCCCTATTATGTGCCTTTTTTTTGGTTTTGGTTTTGGTTTTGAAGCCACAGTGCAGCACCAGAGGCCAGAAAAATTAGGCATGTACACATGCCTGCAGCGGCAAGAAAAATTGATGTTTGTTTGACAGTTAGAAATTGCCCTAAAACATTGCGGCTTGAACCCTAGTTGTTGGCTGATAAGTCACGCAAGTCATCCGGCATTCGAAGATAAAATACAGCAGCGTGTGTACCATTTTTAGCCCAAGGCAGCTCATCTCATCAGGCCTTTTTTACTCGAATGTATCGCCCAATGTCAGTTGTGGTGACATTTTATCACTGGAATATTCACTTAGCTGTTATTGGGATCCCTTCCCCCAGGTACACCTTTCTCTCTGAACTATAGACACTCCCATTGGTCTTTTTGAGTGGCATTTGATAAGCCACTCCCTTTTGAATTGGGTTATAAAATACTGTAACACCAGAGCCTCTGTCTCTTCTATTGTATCCTGCTCCTGCTAAAAGATGGATGATGTTGGACACAGAGAATCTGGCTAAGTATTTCTGGGATAATATTCTGTGTAGCACAATTGGGGTTAGTTTAGTAGAAATGTTGCCCTGTATCTTAAAATGTGGACTGTATCTGTAAAATAGATTTATATATATATACCTGTAAATATTTATCTTATTATTAACATATATTGATTCCTAAATAAACTGTTTGACAAATAATGGAGGACCCTCATAGAGTTTATTTCACAATTTATCTGTGTTGGTTTTAGTGGTACCACCATAGAGATTTAGTATATTATATTTAGTAGAAAGTAGAGATATTTTAAATTAATAGATAACCACATCAGTCCCTTCGGGATTCATCCCTCATTCATTTTAATAAAGGTGAGATAATCAAGACTTTTTTGACCTAGGCGACTTCTCTTCTCAGTGACAATACCTCCTGCTGCACTGAAGGTCCTTTCTGACAGGACACTTGAAGCGGGGCAGGCCAGAAGTTCGATTGCAAATTGGGATAGCTCAGGCCACTGGTCAAGCCTGCACACCCAGTAGTCAAGGGGTCCATCGCTCCTCAGAGTGTCGAAATCCGCAGTTAATGCGAGGTAGTCTGCTACCTGTCAGTTGAGTCGTTCTCTGAGGCTGGATCCCGAAGGGCTGTGGCGATGCATAGGAGTTAAAAAGGTCCGCATGTCCTCCATCAACAACACGTCTGGAAAGCGCCCTGTCCTTGCCGGCGTGGTCGTGGGAGGAGGAGGATTACTTTCATCTCTTCCCCTGTTAGATTCCCGTTGTGCTGTGATATCACCCTTATACGCTGTGTAAAGCATACTTTTAATTTATTTTTGAACTGCTCCATCCTTTCCGACTTGCGGGAATTCGGTAACATTTCAGTCACTTTATGCTTATACCGGGGGTCTAGTAGCGTGGACACCCAGTACAGGTCGTTCTCCTTCAGCTTTTTTATACGAGTGTCCCTCAACAGGCACGACAGCATGAAAGACCCCATTTGCACAAGGTTGGATGCCGAGCTACTCATGTCCAGTTCCTCATCCTCACTGATCTCACTGAAGGTATCTTCTTCCCCCCAGCCACGTACAACACCACGGGTACCAGATAGGTGACAACAACGAGCACCCTGGGATGCCTGTTGTGCTTGGTCTTCCTCCTCAAAGCCACATTCCTCCTCTGACTCCTCTTCCTCACAATCCTCTTCCTGCGTTGCCACTGGTCCAGCAAGCGATGCTGATAAGGCTGTTTCTGGTGGTGATGGAGACCACAACTCTTCCTCTTCACGCTCATCTACGGCCTGATCCAGCACTCTTCGCAGGGCACGCTCCAGGAAGAAAACAAATGGTATGATGTCGCTGATGGTGCCTTTGGTGCGACTGACTTGGTTTGTCACCTCCTCAAAAGGACGCATGAGCCTACAGGCATTGCGCATGAGCGTCCAATAACGTGGCAAAAAAATACCCAGCTTTTTCTTGTTGTAGCAGGCGGTCAAACATTAGGAGTGTTGAATTCCAACGTGTCGGGCTGTCGCAAATCAAGCGCCTCACTGGCAGGTTGTTTCGCCGCTGGATATCTGACAAGTGCGCCATGGCCATGTAGGAACGCCTGAAATGGCCACACACCTTCCTGGCCTGCTTCAGGACGTCCTGTAAGCCTGGGTACTTATGCACAAAGCGTTGTACAATCAGATTACACACATGTGCCATGCATGGCACATGTGTCAACTTGCCCAATTTCAATGCCGCCACCAAATTACTTCCGTTGTCAGAAACCACTTTGCCGATCTCCAGTTGGTGCGGAGTCAGCCACTGATCCACCTGTGCGTTCAGGGCGGACAGGAGTGCTGCTGCGGTGTGACTCTCTGCTTTCAGGCAAGTCGACCCCAAGAAGGCGTGACACTGCCATATCCGGGATGTTGAATAGTACCTGGGGAGCTGGGGGGGTGCCGTTGATGTGGAGCAAGACGCAGCAGCAGAAGAGGACTCAGCCGAGGAAGAGGTTATGGAAGAGGATGGAGTAGGAGGAGTAGAGGAGGTAGCAGCAGGCCTGCCTGCAAGTCGTGGCGGCGTCACCAACTCCTCTGCAGAGCCACGCATTCCATGCTTGTCAGCCGTCAGAAGGTTTACCCAATGCGCAGTGTAGGTGATATACCTGCCCTGACCATGCTTTGCAGACCAGCTATCAGTGGTCAGATGGACCCTTACCCCAACACTGTGTGCCAGACATGCCATTACTTCCTTTCGCACAATCGAGTACAGGTTGGGGATTGCCTTTTGTGAAAATAAATTTCGGCCGGGTACCTTCCACTGCAGTGTCCCAATAGATACAAATTTTTTGAACGCCTCAGACTCCACCAGCTTGTATGGTAAAAGCTGGCGGGCTAAGAGTTCAGACAAGCCAGCTGTCAGACGCCGGGCAAGGGGGTGACTTTGGGAAATTGGCTTCTTACACTCAAACATGTCCTTGACAGACACCTGACTGTGGGCAGATGAGCAGGAACTGCCATGGAAGAGAGACTGAGTGGCGGATGGTTGAGAGGGGGCAAGGAGTACAGCAGTGTCTGACGTGGCTGAAGATGCTGGACCAGGAGGAGGATGGCGGCTTTGAGTTTGTGTGCTGCTTCTACTCATGTGTTCATCTCATCGGCGTTTGTGATGTGAGACCATGTGCCTTCGCAAAGCAGTTGTACCTAGGTGGGTGTTGGACTTCCCACGACTCAGTTTCTTTTGGCACAGGTTGCAAATGGCATCGCTGTTGTCAGAGGCAGACACACACAAAAAATGCCACACTGCTGAGCTCTGCGATGACGGCATTCTGGTGGTGGCAACAGCATGCGTTGATTGGCGTGCTGTCTGGCTGACCCCGGGTGCCGATGCATGCTGTCTGACTGTGCCACTATCTCCTTGCGATGACCTCCCCCTGCTTCCAACTCGTCTCCTCCTCCTCCTCTCTGTCTCCCCATCTGAACTTTCCCCCTCTTCTTCTTCTCTTCTAGCGGGCACCCACGTGACATCCACGGACGCATCATCAACCGCTTCACTTGTATCCGACAAATCAACAAAGGAAGCAGCAGTGGGTACAACATCACCATCATCATCACACCATATGTCCATGTCTGTAATGCTGCCTGACTGAGACATATCACTGTTATCTACATCCTCTGTCAATGATGGTTGCGCATCACTCATTTCTTCCAACTGATGTGTCAATAACTCCTCTGACAGATCAAGTGAAGCGGCTGTGGTGCTAGTGTTGGTGGTGGCGGCAGGCGGGCGAGTGGCACTGGTCATTTGAGAGGTGCCCGAAGCTAAGCTGGAGGTGGATGGTGCGTCAAGGTTACGAGCGGAAGCTGTAGAAGATTGGGTGTCCTGTGTTAGCCAGTCAACTAGGTCCTCCTCAGAACTTTTCGCGTTCATGGCACGTGGCCTCTGAACAAAGGTCAAAGGGAATCACAGCACCACGACGGCACCTGCGGGGTGGCCTGCCTCTGCCTGTCATTTTTTTTTTAAATGTAGACTTACACTACTATTAAACAAAATATGAGTGGTGCCACTGGGCAAGTGGGCACAGTATACGCTGTGAGCCTGACACAAAAAAGCAGACTGATGTTTCACAATCCAAAAAGTTTATTTTTTTTAAATGTACACTTACACTACTATTAAACAAGATATGAGTGGTGGCACTGGGCAAGTGGGCACAGTATACGCTGTGAGCCTGACACAAAAAAGCAGACTGATGTTTCACAGTCAAAAATGTTTATTTTTTAAATATTTAAACTACTGTTACAACAAATATGAGTGGTGCCACTAACTTTGCAAGTGGGCCAGGTAAACACACGCTGGCAGGCAGGCAGGCAGGCAGGCAGGCAGGCAGGCAACTTCAATTAGATTACACTAGCAGACTGATGTTTCACAGTAAAAAAAAAAATTTGTTATAAATATTTACACTACTGTTATAACAAATATGATTGGTGGCACTTAGCAAGTGGGCCTGGCACACACGCTGGCAGGCAGGCAGGCAACTGCAATTAGATTACACTAGCAGACTGATGTTTCACAGGCAAAAAAGTTTTTTTTTTAAATATTTACACTACTGTTATAACAAATATGATTGGTGGCACTAGTTGGCAAGTGGGCCTGGCACACACGCTGGCAGGCAGGCAGGCAACTGCAATTAGATTACACTAGCAGACTGATGTTTCACAGTCCAAAAAGTTTTTTTTTTAAATATTTACACTACTGTTATAACAAATATGATTGGTGGCACTAGTTGGCAAGTGGGCCTGGCACACACGCTGGCAGGCAGGCAACTTCAATTAGATTACACTAGCAGACTGATGTTTCACAGTCAAAAAAGTTTTTTTTTAAATATTTACACTACTGTTACAACAAATATGATTGGTGCCACTAACTTGGCAAGTGGGCCTGGCACACACGCTGGCAGGCAGGCAACTTCAATTAGATTACACTAGCTGACTGATGTTTCACAGTCCAAAAAGTTTTTTTTTATAAATATTTACAATACTGTTATAACAAATATGATTGGCGGCACTAGTTGGCAAGTGGGCCTGGCACACACGCTGACAGGCAGGCAGGCAGGCAACTGCAATTAGATTGCACTAGCAGACTGATGTTTCACAGTCAAAAAAGTTTTTTTTTTAAATATTTACACTACTGTTACAACAAATATGAGTGGTGCCACTAACTTGGCAAGTGGGCCTGGCACACACGCTGGCAGGCAGGCAACTTCAATTAGATTACACTAGCAGACTGATGTTTCACAGTCCAAAAAGTTTTTTTTTTAAATATTTACACTACTGTTATAACAAATATGATTGGTGGCACTAGTTGGCAAGTGGGCCTGGCACACACGCTGGCAGGCAGGCAGGCAAATGCAATTAAATAACACTAGCAGACTGATGTAAAACATTTTTTTTTTAAATTTACACTAATGTTACAACAGATATGAGTGGTGGCACTGAGGAAGTAGGCGCAATATATGCTGTGAGTCTAACACACAGGCTGGCACTAGTGGCAGGCTGGCATGGCAACTAAAATTAAATAACACTAGCAGACTGATGTAAAAGTTTTTTTTTTTTTAAAAGTTACACTAATTTTACAACAGATATGAGTGGTGGCACTGAGGATGGAAGTAGGCACAGTATATTCTGTGAGCCTGACACACAGGCTGGCACTAGTGGCAGGCTTGCCTGGCAACTAAAATTAAATAACACTAGCAGACTGATGTAAAAGTTTTTTTTTTTAAAGTTACACTAATGTTACAACAGATATGAGTGGTGGCACTGAGGATGGAAGTAAGCACAGTATATGCTCGCTGTGAGCCTGACACACAGGCTGGCACTAGTGGCAGGCTGGCCTGGCAACTAAAATTAAATAACACTAGCAGACTGGTGTAAAAAAAATTTTTTAAAAAAATTACACTAATGTTACAACAGATATGAGTGGTGTTACTGAGGATGGAATTAGGCACAGTATATGCTGTGAGCCTGACACACAGGCTGGCCGCACTAGTGGCAGGCTGGCCTAGCAACTAAAATTAAATAACACTAGCAGACTGATGTAAAAAAAAAATTTTACAAAATTTACACTAATGTTACAACAGATATGAGTGGTGGCACTGAGGATAGAAGTAGGCACAGTATATGCTGTGAGTCTGACACACAGGCTGGCACTAGTGGCAGGCTGGCCTGGCAACTAAAATTAAATAACACTAGCAGACTGATGTAAACATTTTTTTTTTTTAAATTTACACTAATGTTACAACAGATATGAGTGGTGGCACTGAGGATGGAAGTAGGCACAGTATATGCTGTGAGTCTGACACACAGGCCTGCTGGCAACTGAAATTAGATTACACTAGCAAACTGATGTAAAAGTTTTTTTTTTTAATTTACACTAATGTTACACCAGATATGAGTGGTGGCAGTGAGCAAGTAGGCACACTATATGCTGTGAGCCTCACACACAGGCTGACAGGCAGGCACATGCAATTAGATAAAAAAAAAAAAAACGACTGAAGTTCTAGTCCTAAAAAGGGCTTTTTGGGGTGCTGTCCTTACAGCAGAGATCAGATGAGTCCTTCAGGACTGTAGTGGACACTGAATACACTAGCCTAGCTGGCTGAAATGTGTCTGCAGACTGTGAGATACAGGGTCAAAGTTTACTCAATGATGACGAATAGGGGGCGGATCGAACATCACATATGTTCGCCCGCCGCAGCGAACGCGAACAAGCTAAGATCGCCGAGAACTGTTCTCCGGCGAACTGTTCGCGACATCACTACATATCATACACTTATACAGGCAGATACACACACACTACATAGCATACACTTATACATACAGATACACACACACACTAGATAGCATACACTTAAACATACAGATACACACACACACTACATAGCATACACTTACACATGCAGATACACACTACATATCATACACTTACACATGCAGATACACACACACTACATAGCATACACTCACACATGCAGACACACACTACATATCATACACTTATACAGGCAGATACACACACTCAGATACACACACACACTACATAGCATACACTTATACATGCAGATACACACACACACTACATAGCATACACTTACACATGCAGACACACACTACATATCATACACTTACACATGCAGACACACACTACATAGCATACACTTATACATACAGATACACACACTACATAGCATACACTTATACATACAGATACACACACACACTGCATAGCATACACTTATATATGCAGATACGCACACACACACTACATAGCATACACTTATACATACAGATACACACACTACATAGCATACACTTATACATGCAGATACACACACACACTACATAGCATACACTTACACATGCAGACACACACTACATATCATACACTTACACATGCAGACACACACTACATAGCATACACTTATACATACAGATACACACACTACATAGCATACACTTATACATACAGAAACACACACACACTGCATAGCATACACTTATACATGCAGATACACACACACTCTACATAGCTTACAATTTTACATGCAGATACACACACTACATAGTATACACTTACACATGCAGATACACACACACACTACATAGTATACACTTATACATGCAGATACACACACTTCATAGCTTACATTTATACATGCAGACACACACACTACATAGCTTACACTTACACATGCAGATACACACACACTACACAGCATACACTTACACATGCAGATACACACACACACACACACACTACATAGTATACACTTATACATGCAGATACACACACTTCATAGCTTACATTTATACATGCAGACACACACACTACATAGCATACACTTATACATGCAGATACACACACACACACACACTACACAGCATACACTTATACATGCACATACACACACACTACATAGCATACACTTACACATGCAGATACACACACGCTACATAGCATACACTTATACATGCACATACACACACACTACACAGCTTACACTTATACATGCATATACACACATACACACTTATAGATACAGATAGACACACACACTACATCATATATGGGAATCTGTAACTCATTGTAAGGGGTTGGCAAGCACATTAGCTGGCAGTCTGAGGCTGCCACTGTTCGTTACCCTGGTGTTAGCACTGCTCATTGTATAAAACTGAAGGCATGCTAGTATTATCACCAGGGGTTAGACGTCATCACTACCAGAGGTTAGAGAGGTCACCATTACCTGAGGTCAGAGGGTATACAGCTTAACCCACACACCATTAATTTTCCACAAATAATCTAACAGGTATATAACCCTGGGAGAGAAAAGCCAGCTGCTTCTGAGTATGTACATACAAAGAAAGCGGGTCTCAAGAGAAAGTTGAAATCCAAAGCACCTTTATTGTGAGCAACATAGAAAGTAAAATAATAGAACATAAAATAACTACATGTAGACTAAGTGGTCAGACGCGTTTCGGCTCACGCCTTCATCTGTGACCTGTACATTATACTCTGCTAAGCATGTATATACCCTAAGGGTATTTCTGATTGGTTGATTGGTGCACAGAACAATCAGTTAATTAAAGCTGAAAGAACACCCTCTTGAAATTTTAACCCCTGGAAAAATGCATGTTACAAAAATTGCATGTTGTAAACAGACAGATTATCATCAATAAAAGCTTATGTGCAAGGAAAGAAAAAAAGGGGAAGAAATAGTAATGATACAAAAACAAAAGCAAAAGCAAAAACTAGGGGCAAAATCTAAAACATAAAACATAAAACATAAAATATAAAATATAATAAAGCAAAAAAGTTTACTTATATACAACAAAGAATAATAATAATAAGCAATACAATGATAGTAATAGCTACTAAAAAATGTGTGTACAGAGGTGCCTGCTAAAACACCGCTCAGACATCTAAAATTTAATTTAATTAATTTTATTATCAAATGTTATATTTAATTAATATTAATTAATTTTATTTTTATTTAATTTTTGTTTAAATTTTATTTAATTTTTGTTATGTTGATTGCAGGCTCTCAATGTGTAAACCTATAATAGTGAGCACAAAAGAAGAGAAAAGAAGAAAAATAGAACTTGACTAGGGGGAAGGTTTCCTGGACTATTAACATATTATGTCACAAAATATTTAAGGACATTTTAAACTGTATAAGTTGTCACTTGAACCATCATCCCCTTGCCAAGTCAAAACCCTTCTTAATCATAAAACTTGATCACTGAATCTTAAGTTTTATACCACATTGAGAGAACTGCAAAAAGCCATAGATTCTCATAGCGAGTGTTTCTCAGCAGTGATTGGTCTGGAACATATATTATATGTACTATAGTATTGAACTTATAAAGAGGTTTTAATACGTTTAAGCCCCTAATAACCCCTATTATAGGGAACCCCACTCTTATCACCGACCTTCCCCGGAGAGAAAGTGATGATAATAAAGTAAGTCACTTAAAGACACAGAATTATCTCCTATGGTGTCCATAGCGCCAGGATAAACTGAGTGCACAGTACTAAGGGTCGGGATAACGTGGGTACCTTTTAATTCTTCCTACCAGGATATCCACTCTGATGAGTGGTTCCATAAGCCGAGCTCTGAAATTGTATTGATGCTATTGAGTATGTGCCCAATAAAATTTAAAAAAATATATATATATATTTTTTTAGGCATGGGGCAATGCGGGACAGATGGCTAGCAACCCGGGACAGACCCCCAAAATCAGGACTGTCCCACGAAAATCGGGACAGTTGGGGGGTATGGTGTAGGTTGCAGGTCTATCTATCCACCTTCAAAATCATTCTACAAAGTAATATGTTTATTACTACTGAATTACCTTTGGAGGGCACAAAGAATGTTTTTACTTTACTTAAAGGGACACTGAACCCAATTTTTTTCTTTCATGATTCAAATAGAGCATGCAAATTTAAACAACTATCTTATTTACTCCTATAATCAATTTTTCTTCGTTCTCTTGCTTTCTTTATTTGAAAAAGAAGGCATCTAAGCTATTTTTTGGTTCAGAACCATGGAAAGCACTTGTTTATTGGTGGGTGAATTTATCCACCAATTAGCAAAAACAACACAGTGTGTTCACCAAAAATGGGCCGGCATCTAAACTTACATTCTTGCATTTCAAATAAAGATACCTAAGAGAATGAAGAGAATTTGATAATAGGAGTAAATTAGAAAGTTGCTTAAAATTGCATGCTATAGAACATGCCCTTGAGGGGAGGAGCTCAGGTTTATGGTCGTGTGAATAACGTTATACCTAGCAGCACCAAAGGAAAGAGACTCTACCTTGTTTGTGCTGAACCCTCTGCTTACGAACGGGGAACGAGACCTGTTCAATATCGGAAGGTCTTTTACATTTGAAGTCTCCTTTGCACCTATCCCTGTTGCACCCACTGGGGTTGGAAAGTGAACTACCTGCTTTACACCCTTACCTTGCAGTAATCCGGACAGACGCTTGAATCCTCTGGCGTGCTGTGGCGCTCCGATACAGACCCAGAGCTTCCTTCCTGGCTGGAGCCTAGCTGACTCTGCATCAACCCGCGGGGCTTCTTGCGGAGAAAGAGAGGCTAAGAGACTGTTAGATCTGCACTTTCCTCGATCATGTAGTCCCCTCCCACCGGTGCTGCGTGAGGGGCTCAGATCGCTACTTGCTCTCAGAGATCTTCCTCGGGCTCTAGGCGGTCTCTCCCCCGCTCTTCCTCTGTCCTCAGCGCTGGTGTTGATTCCGAGCAGCCGGATAACTTTTCTCATCTCCAGCAGATCAGATCAAGCGTCCCCCCTCCCACCGGTGCTGCGTGAGGGGGGTCACACTGGAGAAAGGCTCTCTCTCCTTCACGGTCAGGATACAAGACATCAGTGGGTAAAGTTGCAAATCACTGGGCAATTGAAACATACTTCCCTACCCTCCTTCCCCCCTTTACACAGATATACTTTCATAGATAAAAACAAGTATTGGCAAAGGGTGAAAAGGAAGGATATAGGGAAGGGAGTAGGAGCTCAGCATTTAACACGGTCCCTAAGGTTAAGACAGGACAAAATCATCTTGGAAGACAGAATCCCACTGTAAGATACTGGACTTCCTTAAAGGGACATAATACTCATATGCTAAATCACTTGAAAGTGATGCAGTATAACTGTAAAAAGCTGACAGGAAAATATCACCTGAGCATCTCTATGTAAAAAAGGAAGATATTTTACCTCACAATCTCCTGAGCTCAGCAGAGTAAGTTCTGTGTAAAAAGTTATACTTCACCTGCTCCCAGCTGCAGGTAAAAAAAAATAAAAAATGAAGAAATGAACTGCAGCCAATCATCATCAGCAGTGCTGAGGTCATGAACTCTTACTGTGATCTCATGAGATTTGACTTAACTCTCATGAGATTTCATAGTAAGCTTCCTTTACCTGATTGGTGAAATAATATGAGAGTTCACGAGGCTCATCCTTTCAGCTGTCCCAGGACAGACACACTAAAATGCTGCTTAGAAATCCTTTATAATGGGAGGTGGCTACTGAGGAACTTTTGAGGTAAAATATCTTTCTTTTTTACATAGAGATGTTCAGGAGATATTTTCTAGTCAGCTTTTTACAGCTATGCTGCATCACTTTCAAGTGTTTAAACATTTGGGTATTATGGCCCTTTAAGCAATTGCAATGCGAGTTAGTATCTCCTAGTGATTTGTTACTAAGAATGATGGCAGGTTATTTTAGCAAACAGTCTAGTTGTATCAATTTACATTTATAGGAGAGTCAGTTTAACTGTAGATTTTCAAGTTCAAACACCTATCAACAAAAGAAAAAAAAAAAAAAAACACAAAAATTGGCAGTTCGCTACCCCTGTTTTTTTACCATTTGTTTTCTGTATCTATTAGTATATGCGGTAGTCAACAAGTCAAATAGCAAAGTTCATGGAGTAGCTCACTCTTCTACAATATATGCAAGTAAAACAATTACCCTTTTTCTCTAGTATAGAGAAGAGAGAAAAAAAACATTCTTTCCCTTCCTTTTAGTGAACAGGAAGAAAACAAGAAAACAAAGCAGGAGAAAAAAAAAAAACCCTTCCTAATCTTAGGGTCAGTTACAATGTATGTTAAACAGACTAAAAACCTTTTACCTCATAAAAAGGAAGTGGGAATATTTTCCATAGTCTTTTTCCTTCTATATATTAGAAAGAGGTGCAATTGTCCTATTTTCTAGAAGCTTGAGCATCTTATAGAATCTTATTACTTGAAGTATGGATTACTACATATATCTGTGGCTCTGATGAAATCACATATACTCCATACTTGTTAAATTAGAGTATCTGTCTCTTTTCTTTCCTGTGTTTTTCGCTCTGTGTGCTCTGTGATTTATTTCTCTCACATCCCTCACACTATCACATCCTCACTCTTTTTAATTTTTTTTTTTCTCACTCCCCCCTTTTTTTCTTTTTTTTCCCCCTACTTTCCCGGTGTATATTTTATCCGGGATCATCAAATTCACCACTATTCCCTTTGCTCACATAATATCACTCCTTCCCCACTTCACCTATAAGCATTTTACTAAACGCTCCTCTTGTCACTATCACAAACAGTCACGTGGCACATGGATAAATTTCTTTCTAACTCATCCAAGACACCTTCCCCAATTATGGCAGCTAGGCATAGAGACAGAAAGCTCAAAAATACTCAAGAATCTATCACTGAGTCACAACCAGCTACACCTTATATTGCAGCTATGCCTGATCTTACTAACATACAGAACCTGGTCGCCTGCATCTCAGATGCTCTTGCACCCAAATTTGAAGCCCTCAGGACAGAAATAAAACAAGATATTTCCTTATTAACTCAAGAGGTTAGACAATTTTCCAATAGACTGCAGGAAGTAGAACAGACGGTATCAGACTTGGAGGATCTGACCACAATGCATAGCTCTAAAATTGAGATGTCCACTAATAACTTTCAAAAAATCTACGATAGGCTGGAGGATTTGGAAAATCGTTCCAGAAGAAATAATATTCGAATAATAGGCCTCCCAGAGGATAAACAGTATGAAAATCTATGTTTTTTCATATCAGATATACTTACCAAGGCTCTAAAAATTCCTCCAACCTATCATCCGATTTTAGTGGAAAGAGCGCATAGAATAGGTACCCCCCGCTTAGATAACAAGAATGACAGCCGTCCTAGACCTGTTATTGCCAGATTACTCAATTATCAGGACAAGAATATGTTATTGCCAGCCATTCCACCCCTTACCCCCTACCCTTGTGCCTCACTAGAAACTACACGGCGCCTTAGTTGTATTTGCTGAACCCCCCCTTTTGAGACTAATCATGTGGAGGATGAGCCTGCAAACCAACAGACAGTAGACGGAGAGGGGTCAGAGGGCCCCCCATGCTGATGGGAGTCTGTGATGTAAACATAATACCTAAAATCATGTCATTGGAGCACTTCCATTGACAGGCTTGCTGTTCTGAGGATCACACCTTAGTTGTTTAATGTTATATGATTATATGCCTCTGAAAGTCTATTGTATATACATAAGATGACCTCTGTAAAAATGAGGACCCCGCACAGGGAAAAGCCTTCATTTTCATTTATTACTTACGCCTACAGAATCCTGTATATATTTCTGTACCACTCATACAATGTTCTGTGTTGATATCGTGCTCTTCTTCTTACTTGAGAAAAGTTGTATGTTAAATTACGTCCTCAATAAAACGTTTTTTAAAAACAAAATATATATATATATATGTTATTGCAATACTTTCAAAAAAATCAGCCAATTCTCATAGACAACGTTAGGATATTGATTTTTCAAGATTTTTCGGCTGATACAGCTTCTAAGAGAAGAGAGCTCGCTCCGATGTGCACCAAGTTTATACAAAATGGGTACCGAGCTACTTTAATATATCCCTCCAATTTAGAGTTGTAGTACAGGATACAACACATTTATTTGAGGATAGCCAATCTGCTGAGAATTTCTTTAAAACATTGAATTTATAACTTTACTAGGAGATTATTTTTTTTTTTTTACACAGAGAGAAGTTCGGTCCTACGACTGGGGAATCCCCTTGGGTGGGGAAGGATTTGTTTAGTGTTTTTTCTCTCTCTCTTCCCCCCTCCCCTTCATGTAAATGGTACAAAAGATGGATAAACTAAAAATAATATCCTGGAATGTAGGGGGAATTTCGACTCCTATTAAACGGAAAGCAATTCTTGCTCATCTACGTAAAGCCCAAGCAGATATTGGTTTCATACAAGAAACCCACTTAAATTTAGAAGAATCTCTAAAATTAAAGACACTATGGGTTAAGGAAGTCTTTGCAGCACCAAGTGTTGGGAAAAAAAGGGGCGTAGCTATATTAATAGGGAAATATTTTGCACTCTGAGGCTGATTCTGGGGGGAGATATGTTCTGGTGAAGTTGAGGGCGGCACAGGGGACTTACACACTTTGTAACATATATGGACCAAATATCTCTGACCCGGAATTTTGGATTTGTATCCAGTCTAAACTTTTATTAGTTAGTAAAGGTTACCTGATTTTAGGAGGAGATTTTAATATGGCACCACAATGCCCTCTAGACAGATTTAGAAGAAATGATAAGCAGCTAAAGCAGAAAAAAGATAGTCTAGACTCTAAGATGTTTAATAAAATTAAGCAAAACTTAGCACTACGTGATATTTGGAGAATTCAGAACCCTGATACGCAAGACTACACTTGCCTCTCCAAAGCTCACAAAACACTTTCCAGGATTGATCTATTTCTAATTGACGAACGTCTATCTTTAACAACGGCAAAAGCAGGAATAATGCCGATTCTCCTATCTGACCACGGACCTATTTTTCTTGAACTCCACCTTGGTCAGTCAAAACCTAAACTAGCGCGATTTTTTTCCCCTTATTACTTAACCACAGATTTAAAATTTAAAGAATGGCTCAGGAACAAGCTATCTGACTATGTTAATTTTAATAGTGACTATATAGAGCGCCCCGACATTTTCTGGGAAACTGCTAAAGCAGTGCTCAGAGGAGAAATTATTTCCTGTATTGCTGTGTTAAATAAGAGGATGAAGTCAAGAGAAAGGGAAATGAATAATCAATTGATAAACTCCTATAACCATTTCTTACTTGAAAAAAATCCCCTAAACTGGGCAAAATACATTTGTGCCAAAAATGTCAGAGACACCTTTATAATGACTCGAGAAACGTATAAAGAACTTAGATTTCAGGCTAAATTGTATAGATTCGGTAATAAGTCAGAAAAAATGCTAGCCAAACTGGTTAAAAATGAAGGAAAAAAACTAATCATAGAAAAACTCCAACATAAGGGAAAAAATTTAATGAAGCCTGAGGAAATATCTGACCTTTTTTTAGAATATTATCAAGGTCTATGTAAAGGATATGATACAGTGAAAGCCTCTGACTTCTGGAGCAGAATTGAATATCCAATAGTCTCGGCTGAAGAAATTATCAGCCTTAATTCGCCTATTACAAGGGAAGAGATTAATTTTTTCTCAAACTTTCCCTTAACAAAGCAGCAGGTCCGGACGGGCTACCGAATGAATTTTATAAGATTCTATCAGCAGAAATAGCACCTTATCTGGGTAACCTTTATAATGAGATTTATGTCAGTGGTAAACCGGTTTCACCCTCCTTTTCTTCATCATTTACAACTTTGATCCTAAAAGGAGGGAAAGATCCTACGCAAAAAGGGTCATACAGACCAATTGCGTTACTAAACTCAGACTATAAAATTATGTCCACTATTTTAGCAACTAGACTACAGATTATTTTGGCGAAAATAATACACACGGACCAAGCTGGATTTTTGAACAAACGCAATTTTGCGGCAAAAGTCAGAGAGCTTCTCGTTACATTGGATTATATTCAAAACCTATCTCCTTCCGCGGCGGGGAGAGAGGGCCTCCTGGATCTGGCCATTTTATCAATTGACGAAGAAAAGGAGTTTGACTCTGTCATTTTTAGTCACATAATAACATCTTTAACTAAATTTGGGATCATAGGCAACTTCCCCAAGTTTATTGAAAACTTACACATGCAGTCTTATACAAGATTGATAATAAATGATATTATCTCTCCTCCAATTCCAATAGACAGGGGCACGCGTCAGGGCTGCCCTCTCTCCCCGCTTCTTTTTGATATAGCTATCGAGCCTCTGGCAATTATGATAAGAAAATCTCTTGATGGTATAAAAATTCGAAATTATGAGATAAAAATTGGATTATATGACGACGATCTATTAATATATTTGTCTAATACAGAGCTAAATATACCAAAATTTCTTCAAATAACTGATCACTTTGGCTCCTTTTCGGGATACAAGGTGAACAAGTCAAAATACGAAATACTTTGGCTCAGGAAAAAACAGCTCGATCTCAAATATCCCTTTTAAGGTGGTCAGACTCCTTTACGTATTTAGGGATCTCTATACCAGTCAATTTAGGGGATTTATATAAAATTAATGTACCCCCTATGTTAATTTATATTAAGGAGAAACTCAAAAGTTGGCAGAACCTACCTTTATCAATATCTGGTTGATCAGAATTATTTAAAATGGTTCTTCTCCCAAAGCTCCTTTATATTCTTCAGAATGTCCCATTAATTCTACTAGAAAAAGATACTTGCTCGATTAATACTTCAATTAGACAATTTATATGGCAAGGGAAAAGATCTAAGATATCTCTTACCAAACTTGCTACATAAAGAGAATTCGGAGGTTTAGCATTGCCAAATATCAGATTCTAGCTCGCATAATAATTGACTGGATTTTCACTAAAAATTATATTTTAAATAACGAGCTTGAATCAAATATTTGTGACCCATATCTTCCATCAGCTCTGATTCATTCTCCACTAAAAAAGCTACCAGTAGGTATTAAAGGACTCAAAACCATATCTAATCCTCTTAAGGCATGGTGGAAATTAACTAAATCTCTTTCAATAAGTAGCATCGCTTCGAAATATCTTCCCCTGATAGGGAATCCGCGATTCCAAGCAGGTATAAATTCAGCAGTCTTCAATAGATGGCATAACAATGGCCTGGATAGATTATTTTACTTAATAGATGAATACAGAAAATGCGTTAAGACTTTTGAGGAATTAAAGACTAAATTTAATCTTCTTACTAAAGACTTCTTTGCATACCTGCAGGTAAGGCATTTTATCATTGAAGTAACCAAAGAGGTAGGCTGGTGTTGGACACTAGGCAAGTTAGAAAATTGGTTAGTTTTAACCAAAATTGGCTGTATGTCTATTGCCCCGTGTTATCGCATACTTGACGCTAATAAAGGTGCCCCTATTCTGGATAATATGGCCTTGGTCTGGAACGCTCTAATCCCTCAGACCAATATTGAGTTGAAAACTCTTCAACGATCAATAAATAAGGTAACAATGACTACGTTATCAGCCACCTGGCGAGAGGCACACCTCAAGCTTCTCCATAGGACATATTTTACCCCAGAAAAAGGTCTCAGAGTCCATAATCAGGAATTTAATAAATGTCCGAAATGTTCCTATCCCGCGGCAGGCCTGACTCATATGTTCAGGTATTGTCCAAAAATAAAAAGTTTCTGGAATAAGTTAGAATTCTGGCTTGAAGTCACATTGAAAATTGAAACACTGACCCTATCACTGTATCAAATTATACTATGTCTAAGGAAGGGAGGCAGTTACCAAATCAATGAAAAAATAGTAAACCTATCTATTTTAGCTACGAGGTACTTGATTTTCAAGAAATGGAAAAGAAGAACAGTGCCGACCATTCCCGAAGTCAGAAATTACTTGAAAAAACAATGCGTATTGGAACAAAAAGACACAAATATTGATAATGAGTCTGATATAAAAAACTTCTTTAATAAATGGGCAGTATTTATAAAAAATATTTAATGATAGAGAAGTTGATTATCTGATTTTCCCATTTAAAAATTCAAAGATAGTTCTTCTTGGTGTTTGGTAGTTAAGGAGGGGGGTAGAGAGAGAGTAATTATTTTCTTTTTCCTTTTTTTTTTGTTTGTTGCTTTCTTGTTTTATGTTTTGTGTGTTCTGTTTACCTGGTCTTGTTAGGTTATATCTATAAATTTTCCTGATTTATGCATATCAGAGCGTTCGATCTGTTATGATGTCTAAGAAAATAGATTGAAAAACCCCAGCAAAATATACAATTCATTCTTGATGCATTGGTACAATTTTGTCAAATATTGACATTATTGAGAATTTTACATTATTCTTGTTTTTTTTTTCTTTTTCTTGTTTGTTTATGTTACTAAGATATCAGGCCCTGTGTGGCGCAAGATGTGGATTTTGATTCTTTTTTTCTTTGTATATAATGCTGTATGTAAATAAAAGTGGGAAAAAAAATTGCATGCTCAATCTAAATCACGAAAGAAAAAATTTGGGTTCAGTGTCCCTTTAAGGGGGGTATGACGGGGGAACGCACCAGCTCGTTTTGGTATTACAGAAACAATAGATTATATTGAATGACCATTGTGTAGAGTAGGATGGATAAATGCACAGTTGGGGGGGGGTATGGTGTAGGTTGCAGGTCTATCTATCCACCTTCAAAATCATTCTACAAAGCAATATGTTTATTACTACTGAATTACCTTTGGGGGGGGACAAAGAATGTTTTTACTTTACTTAAGGGGGGTATGACGGGGGGAACGCACCAGCTTGTTTTGGTGTTACAGAAACAACAGATTATATTGAATGACCATTGTGTAGACTAGGATGGATAAATGCTTAAAGGGACAGTCAAGTCCAAAAAAACTTTCATGTTTCAAATAGGGCATGTAATTTTAAACAACTTTCCAATTTACTTTTATCACCAATTTTGCTTTGTTCTTTTGGTATTCTTAGTTGAAAGCTAGACCTAGGAAGGCTCATATGATAATTTCTAAGCCCTTGAAGGCCGCCTCTAATCATATGCTTTGTATTTGCTTTTCACAGCAGGGGAGAGCTAGTTCAGGTAAACCCTATAGATAACATTGTGAGCACGCCCGTGGATTGTGGCAGACACTGCACTAATTGGCTAAAATGAAAGTCAATAGATAATAAATAAAATGTCATGTGATCAGGGGGCTGTGAGAAGATGCTTAGATACAAGGTAATCACAGAGGTAAAAAGTATATTATTATAACTGTGTTGGTTATGCAAAACTGGGGAATGGGTAATAAAGGGATTATCTATCTTTTAAAACAACAAAAATTCTGGTGTTGACTGTCCCTTTAAAGGACCAGTAAACACAGAAGATTTGCATAAAATCAACAAATGCAAGATAACAAGACAATACAATAGCATTTATTCTGAATTTCAAATGAGTAATTTTTTTTCTAAAAAATTTCAGTGAAGTATATTTCCACTCCCCCTGTACCATGTGATAGCAATCAGCCAATCACAAATGCATATATGTGTAGTCTTGCACATGCTCAGTAGGAGCTGGTGACTCCAAAAGTGTAAATATAAAAGGCTGTGCACATTTTTTTTTATGGAAGTAAATTGGAAAGTTGTTTAATATTACATGCTGTATCTGAATCATGAAAATGTAATTTGACCTGAGTATTGTCAATCCCAAAACGGTATTAGGATTAAACATTCCAATGAGGCATTTGCCTCCCACTCCCAGAGAAAACATGCAGGTGTCTGTTTCAGTGACCTAAGCTGGTGACAACCTAGCAAGGCAACCCCTTGTTGAGTGAGAAGTTTGTTTCAGGTTGGGTGGGGCATAACTGCTGGGTTGAGGAGGGGACCTATTGCAAGATCATAGGTGAAGAGAGTCACTGCCAGGCCTGGCCGAGGTTTAGTGGGGGAAAGGGACCCTGCCAGGCCGTGCAGGGCTCTCTAACAGGCCAGTCCCGGCTGTAGTTTGGAGAAAGGAGCCCTGACATCAAGCCAGTCCTTGGTTCATGAGATTGGAGATGCAATGCCAGTCACTGGTGGTGCTGCCGACACGCCTTTCCCGGGATCTGCGTTTGTGGGTGGCGGGTGCCAGTTTGGCTTCAGGGGGAGGGAATATACACTAGGCCCTGCAGGACAGTCTGTGGTATCAGATAGATTCCGCCGGATATCGGATGTGTAGCGCTTCCTGGTCCAAATGTTGAGGTACGAGACGCTCAGTGTGCGCGAAGCCGCTAGCTCGGTGTTTATGTGAACTGCAGCTGTGCACGGAGTTTTAGACGCGCTGCCCCCACCATTCTCCTGTACGGACCCGACAGACGTTCTGCTTATATCACTTTACACCATTATGTGACAGAACTGCCCCCTAGCCCCGCTTGTGACAGAACTGCCCCCATAGCACTGCTTGTGACAGAACTGCCCCCATAGCACTGCTTGTGACAGAACTGCCCCCATAGCACTGCTTGTGACAGAACTGCCCCCATAGCACTGCTTGTGACAGAACTGCCCCCTAGCCCCGCTTGTGACAGAACTGCCCCCATAGCACTGCTTGTGACAGAACTGCCCCCTAGCCCCGCTTGTAACAGAACTGCCCTCTAGCCCCCCACACACCGTTTGTGACAGAACTGCTCCCTAGCCCCGCACACACCGCTTGTAACAGAACTGCCCCCTAGCTCCGCACACACCGCTTGTAACAGAACTGCCCCCTAGCCCCGCACACACCGCTTGTAACAGAACTGCCCCCTAGCCCCGCACACACCGCTTGTAACAGAACTGCCCCCTAGCCCCGCACACACCGCTTGTAACAGAACTGCCCCCTAGCCCCGCACACACCGCTTGTAACAGAACTGCCCCCTAGCCCCGCACACACCGCTTGTAACAGAACTGCCCCCTAGCCCCGCACACACCGCTTGTAACAGAACTGCCCCCTAGCCCCGCACACACCGCTTGTAACAGAACTGCCCCCTAGCCCCGCACACACCGCTTGTAACAGAACTGCCCCCTAGCCCCGCACACACCGCTTGTAACAGAACTGCCCCCTAGCCCCGCACACACCGCTTGTAACAGAACTGCCCCCTAGCCCCGCACACACCGCTTGTAACAGAACTGCCCCCTAGCCCCGCACACACTGCTTGTGAGTTGTGACAGAACTGCCCCCTAGCCCCGCACACACTGCCTGTGAGTTGTGACAGAACTGCCCCCTAGCCCCGCACACACTGCTTGTGAGTTGTGACAGAACTGCCTCCCCACACACCGCTTGTAACAGAACTGCCCCCTAGCCCTGCACACACTGCTTGTGAGTTGTGACAGAACTGCCCCCCCACACACCGCTTGTAACAGAACTGCCCCCTAGCCCTGCACACACTGCTTGTGAGTTGTGACAGAACTGCCCCCCCCACACACTGCTTGTGATAGAACTGCCCCCTAGCCCCGCACACACCGCTTGTAACAGAACTGCCCCCTAGCCCCGCACACACTGCTTGTGAGTTGTGACAGAACTGCCCCCCCCACACACCGCTTGTAACAGAACTGCCCCCTAGCCCTGCACACACTGCTTGTGAGTTGTGACAGAACTGCCCCCCCACACACTGCTTGTGATAGAACTGCCCCCTAGCCCTGCACACACTGCTTGTGAGTTGTGACAGAACTGCCCCCCCACACACTGCTTGTGATAGAACTGCCCCCTAGCCCCGCACACACCGCTTGTGACAGAACTGCCCCCTAGCCCCGCACACACCGCTTGTGAGTTGTGACAGAACTGCCCCCGGCACACACCGCTTGTGACAGAACTGCCCCCTAGCCCCCCACACACCGCTTGTGATAGAACTGCCCCCCACACACCGCTTGTGATAGAACTGCCCCCCACACACCGCTTGTGACAGAACTGCCCCCTAGCCCCCCACACACCGCTTGTGATAGAACTGCCCCCCACACACTGCTTGTGACAGAACTGCCCCCCTAGTCCCACACACACCGCTTGTGACAGAACTGCCCCCGGCACACACTGCTTGTGACAGAACTGCCCCCCTAGTCCCGCACACACCGCTTGTGACAGAACTGTCCCCTAGCCCCGCACACACCGCTTGTGAGTTGTGACAGAACTGCCCCGGCACACACTGCTTGTGACAGAACTGCCCCCCTAGTCCCGCACACACTGCTTGTGACAGAACTGCCCCCCTAGTCCCGCACACACCGCTTGTGACAGAACTGCCCCCCTAGCCCCACACACCGCTCTGTGACAGAACTGCCCCCTAGCCCCACACACACCGCTTTGTGACAGAACTGCCCCCTAGCCCCACACACACCGCTTTGTGATAGAACTGCCCCCTAGCCCCACACACACCGCTTTGTGATAGAACTGTCCCCCTAGCCCCGCACACACTGCTCTGTGACGGAACTGCCCCCCTAGCCCCACACACTGCTCTGTGACAGAACTGCCCCCTAGCCCCCCACACACCGCTTGTAACAGAACTGTCCCCCTAGTCCTGCACACACCGCTTGTGACAGAACTGCCCCCCTAGCCCCACACACCGCTCTGTGACAGAACTGCCCCCTAGCCCCCCCCACACCGCTTGTGATAGAACTGCCCCCCCCCACACCGCTTGTGATAGAACTGCCCCCGGCACACACTGCTTGTGACAGAACTGCCCCCCTAGTCCCGCACACACCGCTTGTGACAGAACTGCCCCCCTAGTCCCGCACACACCGCTTGTGACAGACCTGCCCCCTAGCCCCACACACACCGCTCTGTGACAGAACTGTCCCCCTAGCCCCACACACACCGCTCTGTGACAGAACTGTCCCCCTAGCCCCACACACACCGCTCTGTGACAGAACTGTCCCCCTAGCCCCACACACACCGCTCTGTGACAGAACTGTCCCCCTAGCCCCACACACACCGCTCTGTGACAGAACTGTCCCCCTAGCCCCGCACACACCACTCTTTATCAGAACTGCCCCCTAGCCCCGCACACCCCACTCTGTGACAGAACTGCCCCCCTAGCCCCGCACACACTGCTTGTGATAGAACTGCCCCCGGCACACACTGCTTGTGACAGAACTGCCCCCCTAGCCCCACACACACCGCTCTGTGACAGAACTGCCCCCTAGCCCCACACACACCGCTCTGTGACAGAACTGCCCCCTAGCCCCACACACACCGCTCTGTGACAGAACTGCCCCCTAGCCCCGCACACACCGCTCTGTGACAGAACTGTCCCCCTAGCCCCGCACACACAGCTTGTGACAGAACTGCCCCCTAGCCCCACACACACAGCTCTGTGACAGAACTGTCCCCCTAGCCCCGCACACACCACTCTGTGACAGAACTGTCCCCCTAGCCCCGCACACACCACTCTTTATCAGAACTGCCCCCTAGCCCCGCACACCCCACTCTGTGACAGAACTGTCCCCCTAGCCCCGCACACACCGCTCTGTGACAGAACTGCCCCCAGCACACCCCACTCTGTGACAGAACTGCCCCCCTAGCCCCGCACACACAGCTTGTGACAGAACTGCCCTTCTATTTCTCACACCTCTCCCTGACAGAAGTGCTTTTTTATTTCCTTATCATCCTCATACCCCCCCCCCCCATGCCACTCCCTGACAGAACTGCTCCCTGTCACTTTCTGACAGAACTTTTAATACCTCCGCTCACTGTTTTCAAAAGAAGTTGGAACCACCGTCCAACCCCTATTTTGTGCTTCAAGATAACTGACCTCCAGCCCCCTTACTGAGCTCTCTATCAGAACTGCCCAATTGCCTCCTTACTCAGCGCCCTCACAGAACTTCTAACTACCTGCTTATTAATGGGTCATGAATCTCAAATATTGTCTGTTATGATTCAGGATATTCAATTTTAAACAATTTTCCAATTTACTTCTATTATCTGATTTGCATAATTCTCTTGGTTTTCTTTGATGAAAATAATAGCTAGGTAAACTCAGGAGCTGGCTGCTGATTGGTGGCTGCTGATATAACTCTTGTCATTGGCTTACCAATGTGTTAATCTAGTTCCCAGTAGTGCACTGCTGCTCCATCATAAAGCATAACAAGAAAATTAAGCAAAATTGATAGAAGTAAATTGGAAAGTTCTATAAAATTGTATGATGTATCTGAATCATGAAATAAATTATTTAGTTTTCTACCTTACTAAGGTTACTAATGTCACCCACCTAGCCCCCTACCTTACTAAGGTTACTAATATGTCACCCACCTAGCCCCCTACCTTACTAAGGTTACTAATATGTCACCCACCTAGCCCCCTACCTTACAAAGGTTACTAATATGTCACCCACCTAGCCCCCTACCTTACAAAGGTTACTAATATGTCACCCACCTAGCCCCCTACCTTACAAAGGTTACTAATATGTCACCCACCTAGCCCCCTACCTTACTAAGGTTACTAATATGTCACCCACCTAGCCCCCTACCTTACAAAGGTTACTAATATGTCACCCACCTAGCCCCCTACCTTACAAAGGTTACTAATATGTCACCCACCTAGCCCCCTACCTTACAAAGGTTACTAATATGTCACCCACCTAGCCCCCAACCTTACAAAGGTTACTGATATATCACCCACATAGCCCCCTACCTTAAAAAGGTTACTAATATGTCACTCACCTAGCCCCCTACCTTACAAAGGTTACTAATATGTCACCCACCTAGCCCCCTACCTTACTAAGGTTACTAATATGTCACCCACCTAGCCCCCTACCTTACAAAGGTTACTAATATGTCACCCACCTAGCCCCCTACCCTTCTAAGGTTACTAATATGTCACCCACCTAGCCCCCTACCTTTATAAAGGTTAATATGTCACCCATCTAGCCCCCTACCTTACAAAGGTTACTAATATGTCACCCACCTAGCCCCCTACCTTACAAAGGTTACTAATATGTCACCCACCTAGCCCCCTACCTTACAAAGGTTACTAATATGTCACCCACCTAGCCCCCTACCTTACAAAGGTTACTAATGTCACCCACCTAGCCCCCTACCTTACAAAGGTTACTAATATGTCACCCACCTAGCCCCCAACCTTACAAAGGTTACTAATGTCACCCACCTAGCCCCCTACCTTACAAAGGTTACTAATATGTCACCCACCTATCCCCCTACCTTACAAAGGTTACTAATATATCACCCACCTAGCCCCCTACCTTACTAAGGTTACTAATGTGTCACCCACCTAGCCCCCTACCTTAGAAAGGTTTCTAATATCACCCACCTAGCTCCCTACCTTACTAAGGTTACTGATATATCACCCACATAACCCTCTCATCATTCAAAGATCCAGATAAATCAACTTCCTAAACTACAGGTATGTCCCTGATTACAGCAGATACTGATATATCATCCTCCAATCAGTACTCTAACAAAAAACCTTCAATTCTCTTATTACCTCTGCCTCAGAGTTCCTTCATCCCAGTTCCTTTTCACAGAACACCCTCAAACCTAGCACAGCACACGCCCTTACAGAGCACCTTTCTCTCATAGCATACAGAGCCGCCCTCTTCATAATTTTTAAGAATTGTTTTTTTCCCTCTTTGTTCTTGACCTCACCCCTATTGTTTCCATGTCTGTGAGAGAACTGTTACTTCTTTTAACCACCCAGCTGCAATCTCTGTATATAGGATTTCTATATTTTCTAACAGCACAAACTATAAACCCTAAACTACCTAAGAATAGTTATATAAATCTTACTTACAACTTTTCTCTTATAGAATGTCTCCCTATTTATAAGATGGACTGACTGAGTTGAATGTATATACTACTACTATATTCTATGTTTATATTGTTTTGTGTGTTCTGCAGCCCAGCAGAGTTGTTTGCTGTAAGGAACCGGGACCAGAGCCTTCCTCAGCGGTCTCATGGACAGAAGGACTTTGTGGCAGATGGGTCGGAGGTGCAAACTAATAAACTGCAGGTCTGCCGTGCTGAGCAATGGGAACTGCTAGGAGAGGAGCGCGTGGAGCGGCTGTGAGTGTTGGTAGAGGGAGTAGCTGGGTGAACAATAATTCATGGGCACACAGCAGTGATGTCTTCTTTATCCATACATAAAGGGGGCCAGTGGCCCTTATTTTTATGTTATACAAGACCAAACTTTAAAGGTACAGTGTATTCTAAAACTGATTTTCCCTTAATGTGTTTCCATTAACTTGTTATACTATTTGCAGGATATGCAAAATGTATGGGAAATTGCTCCTTAAGTTGTTTTTTGTATATGAAATACCTGTTTTTGCTTTTTGATAACACAGCTCATTGTAAGGGCTGAGCTTGGAGGGAAAGCAGACATCATAATCGTATCACTCTGTATACACACACGAGGCTTCCCTAGCAATAGAAACAACATTTTAGTTCTATCTCTAAAATTCACCCACCAGGTCCCGAGCGGGACTTTAAGCAAGTGTTGTATTACATTGCGGGGTTAAACATACAGCATTATAGTGTCGCTAGTGTTAAAATGACATATTCTAACATATAGTAATTTTAACACTATGATGGCGTTGATAAAATGTACTCTAATGCTTGATTATAGGGAGCATTTGCAAATATGTCTTCCCTTTGAGAAGCTAATAAAGATTTTCAAAAGTGTGCTCAGTACAGCTTAGCATAAGGACCTCCCACTAGGAAGCTGTTGAGGCTAACCGTATCCCATGTACAAACTAAGCGCTTATACATTATTTGTTGAGTAAACTACTGAGATCAGCAGGGATTTCTGTGTCATTTGTATGTCATCCCATAAACGTTTCTAATGCTTGAAACACTCTTTAATATATTAAATAAGGTAGAACAGTCTTATTTCATCCTGTATTATCTTTACACACCGCCCCGTGCAGTCCTACACTACTCCATAGCTTTGCTTTCTGTTGTTTAATATCTGTACTTTTCCTTTATCCAATCATACATATTTACTGCTCTGTATTCCTAGTTCAACCAAACCTACCTGTTCCTTTACCATCTTCTGTTTGTTTTATAGTCTGCAGAGTTTTGGCGTCAGTCCATGATACATTGTTTTTTTGAGATACCAAAAGTCATTATGTGCCTATGCTTGCTCATATTTATTCTACATACTGTGTTTACTCTCACAGGGGCAGCCTTATAAAAGGTGTATGGAAGCCAAAGGAAGGGCTAGTGGAGCTGACATCACCAGCGGTAAGCGTTATACAATCCCTGCAAATGTTATTTCTGATATTTGTGATGTTATGAGGCAGGATGAATAGCAAATTGACTTTTGTTGATTATTGATTGACTAAGCATTCTAGTATTGTGGCATTATGTTGCTGCATCAGAACCCAATTACTTAAAGGAAATCAGGTCTCCATAATATGCCCTTATATGCATCTTAAAGGGACAGTAAAATCATCATTAAACTGTCATGGTTTAGATGGAGTATGAAATAAAAAAATAACCTTTCCTATTTATATACCTAGGTAAGCTCAGGACTGTATGGCAGCTGTGTTTGCAATAATGTATAACATTATTACAAACATTTTTGCAAGCACTGCTGCCATAGATTGCTAAATACACATGTACATTCCCAAACTCTTATGAGCCTAACTTTTTTTTTTTTTTTAACAAAATTTCAATTTTTATTAAGGTTGAAAAAGAAAACAATACAGGCTATATACATCAGAATGTTCACAAACAGGTGACGAGATACATATAGTGAACCGGTAATAGACAACAAATATTGCCTGCATTTTACGGCTGGCGTCATACCACCGATTTTACGTATAAGCAAAATATTTATATCCCCTTAAGATATTGTATTTGTTGTAGCAGGAATTCCCCACTAAATAGTGGCAACTCATGGACCACCAAAAATATAGCTAAGAAAGTTAAAATGGGGAGAGAGTAAGCGCTAAAAAGCTTAAAAGGCTAGTAAAAGGTACATTTTAATACATATAAAAATTTACAAATGGCAATCAGACGCATGGATCCATGTCTGACTTAACAAAAAAATATATATATATAATAAACAAATTAAAAATATCTAAAAATATCCAATGGAGTATAGCATGTGACGCTGACTTAGTGAGCCAGTGATGAGGAGTTAGAAGGACATGTACATTCAATAATATAAACAACCTAAGTGAGTGATTGAGTGCACACAATAGCTTTCAACAAAGAAAAATAGCATTCACAAAAAAGAAAAATAGCATTCACAAAAAATAGTGTTCACAAAAATTGGCGTCCATAAAAAATGTTCAAATGTTCAACCGGTTATATGTAAGTGAATCCAGTAGTGTTTCCTCCAAAGTGACGTGTAGAAATATAACGTGAAGTCAATAATAGTAGAATGTAAACGTTGAGTGGGTCAAATTATTGTGGTTCAGCTGCTAAATTAAAAAATTGTAAATCCGTGAGGTGTATAAAAATAAAAATAAAAATAACTTGTGAAAAAATCCACATGGAAAACTTGAATTCAAATGATAAACAAAGGTCAAAAATCAAAAGACAAAAATCAAAAGGCAAAAATATCAAAAGACAAAAATAGAAAATCAGTGATAATATTAAAAAGCACTAAAGATCTAGTGAAAACAAATCCTTAATTCAGATGTTAAAAATCCTTGGTAAGATCCATAACAAACAAATACATCGATAAAATACCTAAAAGGGAACAAAAGAGAAACAAATAGTGCAACACTGTATATGATATATAATATAGGTAATTAAAACCAAGCTCACCAGTATGCCAACGCGTTTCGGCCTAGACTAGGCCTTTCTAGGTTTCTCGATAGTCTTGAGAAAGGCCTAGTCTAGGCCGAAACGCGTTGGCATACTGGTGAGCTTGGTTTTAATTACCTATATTATATATCATATACAGTGTTGCACTATTTGTTTCTCTTTTGTTCCCTTTTAGGTATTTTATCGATGTATTTGTTTGTTATGGATCTTACCAAGGATTTTTAACATCTGAATTAAGGATTTGTTTTCACTAGATCTTTAGTGCTTTTTAATATTATCACTGATTTTCTATTTTTGTCTTTTGATATTTTTGCCTTTTGATTTTTGTCTTTTGATTTTTGACCTTTGTTTATCATTTGAATTCAAGTTTTCCACGTGGATTTTTTCACAAGTTATTTTTATTTTTATACACCTCACGGATTTACAATTTTTTAATTTAGCAGCTGAACCACAATAATTTGACCCACTCAACGTTTACATTCTACTATTATTGACTTCACGTTATATTTCTACACGTCACTTTGGAGGAAACACTACTGGATTCACTTGCATATAACCGGTTGAACATTTGAAAATTTTTTATGGACGCCAATTTTTGTGAACACTATTTTTTGTGAATGCTATTTTTCTTTTTTGTGAATGCTATTTTTCTTTGTTGAAAGCTATTGTGTGCACTCAATCACTCACTTAGGTTGTTTATATTATTGAATGTACATGTCCTTCTAACTCCTCATCACTGGCTCACTAAGTCAGCGTCACATGCTATACTCCATTGGATATTTTTAGATATTTTTAATTTGTTTATTATATATATATATTTTTTTTTGTTAAGTCAGACATGGATCCATGCGTCTGATTGCCATTTGTAAATTTTTATATGTATTAAAATGTACCTTTTACTAGCCTTTTAAGCTTTTTAGCGCTTACTCTCTCCCCATTTTAACTTTTGTATTGTTAGCCTACTAGGAGGCTATATAGTTAGTAAGCTTAAGGCCCTGGGTGTAGCGCTCGGTCCACTTCTCCTGTTAATATAGCTAAGAAACAAAGGGGAAGATCGGGGAGAAGGAAAAAAAAAGAAAACAGAGGGCCACTCATGGACCCAAGATATCTTTGAAAATTAAAATAAACACTGAAATAAGTTATTAAAAATATGGAAAATTAGCATTTTCATTGATATCAGCACTTTTATCAAACTCTGTGGAATCTAGATTATATGGGTTGCGGCAGCTAGTTACGGAGTAACAGGGACTAATGCTCTAAACATCATAAAGATAAATCTCAATACTATGATCCAAAAAGATGAAGATTTATAACCTCTCCCACAAACGTACATAAGTTATGTGGCAAAAGCTATACCTACAAAAGTGTGGACTAGCTGTCAAATATATTGGAGAAATAAGGTACAAAAGGAACAAAGTGCCTCCTTTATGTGAAAGGGAACGGGTGACAAGTATCATAATCATAGCATCCGGATCTATTACCCAGCGTCTCAGTAATGCCTGACTAAAGATATCACATAAAAGACTAAACCATGGTTAAACCAACATAAACATTCATGTGAGAAATAAATACAGGGGAAATGAAAAATTGTGGCACATCACAACATATCTGTAAAAATAAACAAGATTAGTAAAGATTAGCACGAGTATATAAGCACTGCCTGCATATTGGTGTCACATAGCTAGAATCTATCTAGATGTGTCCATTATACCTGTAGGTGTACAGAGGATGTTGTTGTCAAGTGCTCTAGGAGTAAATAAGGATGTCCAACTCACACACAAGTAGCTAGTCCCATACTCAAAAGTCCAGCATTCTGGCATATTACAAAACTCTCTATGGCCTTAGTTATCAAAACTAACAACCTTCATATAGCTGTATAGGGGATATAGTTGGTTAGGGTTATGGGATAGATATATATCACACCTTGAGATAGAGAGCAGCTGATATCTTGTAGCATGGTCATGGGCAGTCACACAGATGGATAGCTGTCCACACCGCTTCCCATTGAAATGGTCAGCTTATCCCAGTTTTGCTCCAGGGTTTTCAACTGCACACACTCTCTAAAGAGCTGATGAGCACATATCTATAGTAGCAATTCCTCTAGGATCCGGTATCCCTACAAGCCAGACGAGTACTGGGTAAAAAATTATATACATTTTCTTTCCACACTGTTCTCTGTGCTTCATTTCTCAGACCTGTGTGTTCTATTTCTACATACAATTATCAGGAAAAGGATTTTAAAAGGTATTTTAAGCTAAGATATAAGCATTCTTATCTCCTTTTATTTGAAGGGAGGCAGATGTAGAAAATTCTGCTGATACTCGCTTGATAGCTGTGCTGCTAAGCTTGTCACAAAAACAGCATGGACCTCCTTACAGTTTGAGTATTTCCCAAAACTTCACGGTTGCTCCTGAGAAGACCAATGTCCCACCTCCAAATCCTGTTGTAGCCAATGGGTTAAGTGTGGCTCTAGTACAGAGTTTATGTAATATATACACAGTAGTTGCCATGCTTAGCACAAATTATATTAAAAACAAGTGCTTGTACTGATATTGATTATGAATGAACAGCGCACACTAGCACTGCTAACTTAGGGAAACTCGCGGGCATTGTGCAGGGGGGTAGGGGGATTGGTTGGAGGTCACAACCTCAGATATAGCTCTGGAACAATGATGCTGACAGCAATCCCAATGATATTGGGCCAGTCCCGTAGCTGTTTTTTAATCTCTGTCATTCTCTGTAATGGATGGCATCTGTAAAAGACAATTTTAGGAAGATATGTTTTGAGAGCTGGAGCAGCACACAATACACAATATATGCAGCCAAAAGTTTCATTTTTACTTTACTATCCCTTTATGCTGGAGCCCCAGTAGTTAGAGGTTGACGGAAACATAGAAAGCTAGTTATGCATTTTTGTAGCTGGGGGAAGTTAATTTATAGAGATACAATATACCTTTGCTTCCCTATTTATATTTCAGGGTGGTTCCTTGGCTGAAATATCAAATGAAGTGTGTTCTTCTTTTTTATCAAGTCTGTTCAAGCATTATCAAATAACCTATCTCCTGTCTGATCAGCTACCCAACAGAAACCCTATATGACATAAAGGATCGCCCGTAGCTAGTCTCACCTTTCTATATCTCAGTATAAAATCCTAATGAAATGCTCACAGCCATACGAGGGGAATAAAATACATTAATTATGTCAGTCAACATAATGCTTCTATATTAATGTGTCATCAGTCTCTTTATACAGTCTACGTCTGTTGGGGCATCGGCACTTGCTAAGTTGTGCTACATAGTTGGGCGCTAACTGTGTCTGCTTTTGTAGCTGTTCTCTGATTGAGTTGGGTTGTGAAATGTTTGTTAATCATCTGAGTCAAAACACTCTTCATTCCAGGGGAAATTCTGGCAGACTATGGGTTTCACTGAGGAAGGGCGACAATGTCTGCTACCTGAAGAAGCTGTTTACCTAGTAGAATGTGTAAGTAACTCTTTATGGTCCCCATGATTAACCCATGCACCCTACTTACTTACATAAAGCTATAATATATGTGTGTGTGTGTCTTTGCGCATATGTATTTAAAGGGATAAAAAGGAAAAAAAAAAAATCTTTTGTGACTCAGAGCATACCATTGTAAAAAAAAAGTTTCCAATTTATTTCTGTTATCAAATTTTTTTCTTTTTTCCCATGATATTCTGTGTTGAAGAGATACTTAGTTAGGCATCTGGATCACTACATGACAGGATATAGTGCTGCCATCTAGTGTTCTTGCAAATGGATAACATTCTTGCAAAACTGCTGTCATATAGTGCTCCAGGAATAGCCCGGCTCCTAAGCAAACGTCCCTGCTTTTCAACAAAAGATACCAAGAGGACAAAGAAAAATCGATAATAGAAGTAAATTAGAAAGTTGTTTAAAATGGCATGCTCAACCTCAATCTGACACCTTCCACGCAAAACTCAAAAAATGGACTAGAATAATTGCATTCCAAGTTTGTGATGCTCCTGTAATTTGTAATTAAACTCACCTTAACAGGTACTAACAATATAGAAATCACACCGACAACCAGTTAAAATGGTGAAAAAATGACTCAACCTCTCTGTTGTGTGTTTGTGTGCCACACTGAGCATGGCGAAGAGAAAGAGCAGCAAATAATTGTCTGAGGATTTTCGAACAAAAAGCATGGACAATCTCAGGGTTAAAAGTCAATCTTCAGAGATCTAAATGTTCCTGTGTCCACTGTGTGCAACACTGACAAGAGGTTTACAGCCCATGGCACTGTAGCTAATCTCCCTGGACGAAAGAGAAAAACTGATCAAAGATTGCAACAAATGATTGTTTGAATGGTGGATAAAGAACCTCGCCATCTGAATGAAAAGTGACGCTATAGTAGGAGACCCAGGAGGACCCCACTGCTGACACAGAAAAATAAAAAAGCCAGATTGGAGTTTGCCAAAACTTACCTGAGGAAGCCAAAATCCTTTTGGGAGAATGTGCTGTGGACAGACTAAATAAAATTACTGCTTTTTTGATTAAGCCCATCATTCTACTGTTTTCAGAAAAAGAAATGAGGCTTTAAAGAAAAGAATACAGTCCCTACAGTAAAACATGGTGGAGGTTCACTGATGTTTTGGGGTTGCTTTGCTGCATCAGGCACTAGATGTCTTGACTGTGTGCATGGCATTATGAAATCTGAAGACTACTAAAGAATTCTGTGGTGCAATGTAGGGCCCAGTGTCAGAAAGTTGGGGCTCCGTCAGAGGTCATGGGTCTTACAGCAGGACAACGACCCAAAGCCCATGTCAAAAAGCACCCAGAAATGGTTTAAGACAAAGCGTTGGTACAGAACTGGTCCAGATCTCAATCCCAGCATAGAGCACCTGTGGAGAGATCTCAAAACAGCAGTTGGGAAAAGGAACCCTTCCAATCTGAGAGACCTGGAGCAGTTGGCCAATGAAGAGTGGTCCAAAATACCAGTAGAGAGGTGTAAGAAACTCCTTGATGGTTACAGGAAGTGATTGATTTCAGTTATTTTTTCCAAGGGGTGTGCTACCAAATATTAAATTGACGGTGCCAATAATTTTGTCCAGTCCATTTTTGAAGTTTTGTATGGAATGTATCCGATTTGGCTTTTTTTCTCCACTTTTTGTGTCATACCAATACAAACAAAAGAAATAAACATGAGAATACCTAAACATTTGTAATTGCATTTCTGAGCGAAGTGGTGCATTATCTGGTAGAAATGCAGGGTTGCCAATATTTTTGGCCATGACTATATGCAGTAGCGGACCTACTCAAGAGGGCCATGGTGCAAAATATTTTTTGGGCCCCCCCAAAGGTAACTCCGTAGTCAACAGTAATAATCTACATGCTGCTCTGTATAATGATTTTGAGGATAGACAGACTTGCAACCTGCACTAATAAAGGCTCCCCTGCATTAGGATTGTATAAATTCTGCACATGCTTGTGTATAGACTGGCTGCTATGGGCCCCTCCAGCACTTGGTCTCTGGTGCCACTGCACCTGTTACACCAATGGTAGTCCCGCCCCTGACTGTATACATGTATATATGGGTGTATGTATGCATATACTGTATATGTGTATATATGCGTTTTTGTAGGGGCATTCACCGGTACCAAGTACCACTTTTGCAATCTCATAACAGCTAATATTTGTTATCGTCATGTAATAAGGTGCTCCAAAAATATATCAATCATTGTAAATAACTTTGTCCCTTTGCTTTTCTTAGTTACTGAGCATAATATATTAGGGCTGCAAAAACTAATTGGTAAGCTTGATCATAAAAATAGTTGTCAACGAATCTCATTATCAATTAGGGGGTTTGCAATTAGTTGGTCAGTTGTATGGCATCGGCTGCTTCACTGCAATGAGCTCCTGCGCATGGTATTGGGCAAACAATTGCATTTATTCATTTTCTTTCTATCCAATTAATCGGATAGAATTTATTTTATTTTTTTAAATTAATTAAGAAATACAATTTTTTGCACAATACTATGTGCAGGAATTTATCAGAGTAAAACAGCTGGTGCCGTGCAACTGACCAACTAATCGCAGACCACCTAATTGATAATGAGATTCGTTGACAACTATTTTTGTGATCAATCTTACTGATTTAGTTGTTGCAGCCCTACAATATATCTATCAATAATCATTGAGTACTGGCACCATTTAAAAAAAAAAAAAAAAGCACTGTGTGTATGCATGTATATGTGTGTGTATGCGTTTGCGTGCGAGTGTATGCATGTATGTATGTATGTGTGTGTGTGTGTGTGTGTGTATATATATATATATATATATATATATATATATATATATATATGTATATGTTTGTGTGCGTGCAAGTGTGTATGCGTGTGCCCGCATGTATGTATACACACATACAATTAAATACTATGAGTTTCCACATCTCCCTTCCTGTGTACGAAGACTGTTTTTGCATGTCATTAACTTTCACTTTTCACTTCTTCCAGTCCATCCTTGTACTCAGCCTAAATACAATAAGTAAATAATCCTACGTAATTAATGACATGCTTAGATTCATGTTTATTTTTTAGTTATGCTAAATTAAACATTATTTTCCCTGTCACAGTGTTTTTCTCCCTCCTGAGAGTCAGGAGACCTGAACAGTATACTCACTTGTTCTGATATAGGGTGATGCTACAGTGAGTCTCGTATTTCACCACAGAGCAGTCTCAGATTATAAGCAGCAAAGGAGACCAGAAGCATGAATTGCACTCGGCTCTACAAGGAGTCTATGCATATGATGCTCTTCAGTATTAAAGAGCTGTAGAGTTTTTTTAAAACCTTATTTGTTTTGAAATTTATCGCTTTAGAGACATTCAGTTTCAGCATTAAGCCTTATAATTCTGTTGTGCTTTCCCCCCCCCCCCCCTTTATTTTAATTCAATCAGCTGTTTACTCAGGCACACATCCATCAGTAAAGTGCTCACCCCGTAGACTGGCACAAGAGCATGCCCCCTTTGTCCTGAGTTAGTCTATGGAGCTTCCTTGGCATTCTGTCTTTCTGGATAAACAGCCTGTGGCGTTGCTTGATAATCAGTGTTTATTTTAGAGAGACACAACGCTGATGAGGTTCCATAAACTAACACAGGGCAATGGGATGGTGCTCTTGTAGTAGTTTGTGGGGTAAGGGGTACAGCATATAATTGAATATAACATCCGCCTGAAGGTTACTGAAGGATAAAAAAGGTTTACAGCAGCGGGCTGGACGCATGCCTAAATAAACAAAACAGTCACCAGTAGAGACGTATATAATAACCAGGATGGCAGTAAATAAAAAGTTATAAAGTGATAAACGCTTTATTGAAACATATTACAAAAAACACTGTATACTTGAAGACACATTAACGAGCTATATCCTGATGCATTTTCCTGCCCCATCCAAACTCTTCGTCACCTGTAAGTGGTGTGTTTTGCAAGTTTTTTTATCTTTTACATGCATTCCTTAAAGGGACACTCAAGCCAAAATTAAACGTTCATGATTCAGCAATTCTAAACAATGCAATTCTAGACAATTTTCCAATTCACTTCCATTAACAAAATGTGCACAGTCTTTTTAAATGTACACTTTGTCCTACTGCGCATGTGCAAGAGTTCACAGACTATGCGTATATGCATTTATTTGCTGATGGCTGTCACATGGTACAAGGGGAGTGGAAATAAACATAACTGAAATTTGTCACAAAACAAATCTACTACTCATTTGGAGTTCAGAATAAGTGCTATTGCATTGTCTTTTTATCAAGCATTTGTTTATTATGCAAATCTACTGTATCTTCTGGTCCTTTAATATCTTAAACATTCTGATGCAATATATTTTGTTTATAAATATGTACAATTTCTGAAAGTGTTGCTCCAATCTCACTAGTCCCACATGGTGGGGTCAAGATTATGCCTAAATAAACTACCAACGAATGGTACCTGGAAAAAGGTTTAAAAAAAAAAGTTTTATTGATTTGTACTTTTAAAATGCATTGCAGTAATTTCTGAAGTTCTGTACACTTTGCCACAACTGAAATGTCTGCATTTTTATTAGATGTGCATTCCATTTTAATACAAATCCCTAATTTAATTGATTTGTAAAGTGTTTGCTGCTTTTACAAAATATCTTCTAGAGAGAGACTTTCAGTCTATAGTGGATGAGAAGGAACTCTGCATGCTGAGTGGTCTCTAGCGCCTCTAGGTGGCAAGGGAGTCAAATTACAGGTTATTTTAGTTTATCACAGTAGTTGGTCACCTAGTTCAATCAGTATGAATATGGGTTCAGTTGTCCATATACCTAGAAACATAATTCACAATGTATATAAGTGCTATGTTACTGTGTCTTTTCTCTTCACAGGGCACCATTCAGCTGTTGTACAGGGACTTGCCCTTATCTGTGCAGGAGGCATACGAGAGACTGCTTACCCAGGGCTCTGTATCGGTACTGCAGTATCGAGTGAGTCCTGATTATATTCTTCTAACATATGTAATTCACACTGTCACATAATGTATTTCTTATTAATCTGTGTTGCTTATCTGCAGGTTTATAGTCATTTGAAGCGGTTGGGTTACATTGTCACTCGGTTTAACCCTAGGTAAGACTTTCTGTCCATGAATCTTAGCTTATGCTAAATTTCAGTCCAATCAATTCCCTATCTTATAGCTTTCTATAACGTAAACTTTGTTATCCATTCAATGCAATATCTATTTAAAGCATTATCATAGATGAGAACATTCTCATACTACGTCTGCAGTATTTGCTAACATTTATTCTTAGCCTTCCTGTCTGGTCATTCAGTGCTGCGCGAGTTTTGGTTCTAGCATACATAACTCAAACATGTAATTCCCTCTTGTATATGGTTACATTTCTTTGTTTTTTTTTAAAGTTTATATCATATATTTTATTATTTCTACTTGTCGTTACCTCTGTCTATGGTCTCTAGAACTAGATACAGTATAATATTTGTAGGCTTTACGCTGATTTACCACCATAACCAAGCAGTCTGTTAACACATTTGATATATGTGCCATATGGCTAAAGCTAGGACAAGAAGGGTTTAAAGGACCATTAAAGGGACACTGAACCCAAATTTTTTTCTTTCGTGATTCAGATAGAGCATGCAATTTTAAGCAACTTTCTAATTTACTCCTATTATCAAATTTTCTTCATTCTCTTGGTATCTTTTATTTGAAATGTAAGAATGTAAGTTTAGATGCCGGCCCATTTTTGGTGAACAACCTGGGCTGTTCTTGCTGATTGGTGGATAAATTCATCCACCAGTAAAAAAGTGCTTTCCAGAGGTCTGAACCAAAAAAAAAAAAGCTTAGATGCCTTCTTTTTCAAATAAAGATAGCAAGAGAATGAAGAAAAAATGATAATAGGAGTAAATTAGAAAGTTGCTTAAAACTGCATGCTCTATCTGAATCACGAAAGAAAAAATGTGGGCTCAGTGTCCCTTTTAAATACAGTATTTTTGCACTTACATCTGAATAATAAAGTAATAGATTTCTTTTTTTGACAAATTTCAGTTAGTTCAATTTTCCTTACCCCTGTATCATGTGACAGTCATCAGCCAATCACAAAATGCATATTTGTAAATACTATGAATTCTTGCACATGCTCTGTAGGAGCTGGGGCCTCAGAAAGTGTGTGTAAAAAGTGATAATGTAAGTGAATTGGATAGTCTTTTTTGTTTTAAAGTTACACCATGTCTGAATAATGAAAGTTTTTAATTTTGAATGTAGTGTCCCCTCAAAGCAGTTTTTGAGGGTAATGAACCAACACCCTGCTGGGAGGTGAACTCTCTCAGTGCACAAGTGATCATGATTTGGAGGGCTTTGTAACTCACTGGTGCACTGACTAAAACAGACAGTGAATACTGCAGTTTTAAAGACCTCTATTTAAATGCTTAATTTTTTTTCCTTTCCTGAAAACATGTTTTGATTTTAAAGGCGTGTCCTGGGCCGCCACTAGAAATTTTGTATTTAAACTTGGAAATTTTGTAAAGGTAGTAACATATAATCACACAGACACACTCATACACTGAAACACACACACACTCACACACTGAAACGCACACTCACACATAAGGATTCACATATAGACACTCTAGCAGACACGCAAAGAAACACACTCAGACACAGACACTCAAACAGACACTGAGCACTTGTTTACATTGACCTGACAAGTAATGAGGTAAAAAAAAAAAAGAGGAGATCTAGAAAACAAAATATGGAGTTCTGATTATCTTTTTGTAAAGGAAGATGCCAACTAAATGATGACAACAGCATGCAGTGGCTGAAAGGAAGGGCCCTGAACTGCCTAAACAATAATTTAAAGGTTAAATGATGGATTGGTGACTTCCGGAGAGGTCTCATTAGTCTCAAAGTCTGTAGAAAGATGTGAATAATCAGTAGTAAGGTCCAAATGTCCTAAAAAGGAACAGACGATGGACACAAACTTGTACATACATCCAAGGAAACACTGACAGAGACAGCCTCAGCAAACACACAAAGACATACATACACACACACTCACTCACAGAAAACACACAAAGACATACACACACACTCACTCACTCACAGAAAACACACAAAGACATACACACACACACACTCACTACAGAAAACACACAGACATACACACACCCTCACAGAGACATCCACAGAAAAAAGACATACATACACACACACACACACACACACACCCTCACAGAGATATCCACAGAAAATACAGACATACACACCCACCCTCACAGAGGCATCCAGAGAAAATACACAAAGACAAACATACACACACCCTCACAGAGACACCCATAGAAAAAGCTCAAAGACATATGCACACACCCTCACAGACATCCAAAGAAAATGCACAAAGACATACACACCCACCCTCACAGAGAGACCCACAGAAAAAAAATACATACACACTCATAGAGACACAAACCAAAGCACAAAGACATAAACACAGACACCCACAGAAGCACTCACAGGAGGAAACATTTATGCACCTTGCATCCCCTAAATCAACGTTGTGTGACATGCATGATAAAAAAAAATGCAGAAATTAAGAGATCACTTTTTAAAGAATCAGATTTGTAAATGTGCAAACAAAAATAATTCTGTGAATTCAAAATTGTACATTAATGATCTGGGTAGATGGCCAGATGAAGAAAAGTACTTTTAAAAGGTTGACATACGTTTGTTTGTTTTTTCCCCAACCAAGAGCACCACTTCAAATATAGTGTACAAATGTTCCCATCTGTCAGCTGTACTTATGGATTTTGAAAATGCTGTACTCTATATGGTCTTGGTGGAACAATAAGCTGTGGTACTCATACAATTAGATCTGGCTAAATGCAGGATTTAGGCTTGTTTGTATGTATTTCAAAATGATGTCAGCTGTAGTGTAAACTGAACAGTTTTAAGTTAACCTGTCTCATTTCAAACACTGAGCAATCTTAGTCTGTGAGTATAACATTTTATGCAGATGTAAAAAAACTTAGATAAAATGCCTCCTTGCATCTGGAAAGTCCTTGCATAAAGGGGCAGTAAACTGGATATATATATCTGCCAAAAGGGCACCTACCATTTGTTTATTGAGGAGGAAACATTTTTGCATGGTTTTAAATATAGAATTTCTACAGCATTGTCAAATAATCATAAATACACTGCTGCTAAAAAATATGTGTTTTTATAGACCCCTGGCCCCACCATACAACTACTACCACACTGAAGTTACAATCCGAAATTGCACAAAGAAATAAAAAACATTTGCTAAATAAGTCCTACCTCCTCTGCAAAGTCTGTCTCACACTGTGCATAGTGGTTTAGTGCACACTCAGAACTCCTCTCAAATGCTAATACTTTACTCCTTGTAATAACATTTCCCATGCTCAATTAGCACTCTGCTGCAGTACCCGCTGATGGCTACCAATTTTTTTTTTTTTTTAAGTTCTTGCTTCATGGGGCCCCCCTGGCCCATTGGGCCCCTGACAGGAGTCACCCCTGTCACACCCTGATGGTGGCCCTGGGCGTGTATATGTATAACTTGGCTTTAAAAGGGACTTGATTAAAAATTAAACTTTCAGCTAGGAGAAACAATTTTAGGAAACTTTTCAGTTTACATTTTGTTATCAAATTTACTTGATATCCTTTGTTGAAAACCATACCTCGCTAGACTCAGCAGCGGTGCACTACTGGGAACTAGCTGGTGATCAGTGGCTACACTCATATGCCTCTTGTCATTGGCATGACAGATTTGTTCAGCTAGCTCCCAGCAGTGCATTGTTGCTTTGGAGGTGACTTAAGCTTTGAACCCTTTTAAAATGTTAAACACAGTTATATTCAAGCGGCAATGCAGCAATAAAATACTTTAATACATTAGAGCATATTTTTTTAATTGTCTTTCTGTACTTTACAGTTCCATTCCATCGCTTTATGAGAGGCGGCTTAAACTGGAGTGCAATGACAGACCAGATCGGAAACGGAAGAGGAGCTCTAGCCCAAGGTGAGGAATGGGCTATCGCTATTCTACTAGAATTATGGGCTTCAGAAGAGAGAAGTATATAGACACGTGAATTGTAAAATTATCACATTGTTAAAACTTTTTGTATATCCAGAAACCATGACCAGCTTAAAGGGACACTGAACCAAAATTGTTTCTTTCATGATTCACATAGAGCAGGCAATGTTAAGCAACTTTCTAATTTACTCCTATTCATTTTTCTTTGTTCTCTTGCTTTCTTTATTTGAAAAAGATGGCATCTAAGCTAAGGAGCCAGACAATTTTTGGTTCAGACCCTGGTCAGCACTTGTTTATTAGTGGGTGAATTTATCCACCAATCGGCAAGAACAACTCGGGTTTTTCACCAAAAATGGTCCGGCTTCTAAACTTACTTTGATGCTTTTCAAATAAAGATACCAAGAGAATGAAGAAAATTTGATAATAGGAGTAAATTAGAAAGTTGCTTAAAATGGCATGCTCTATCTGAATCACGAAAGAAAAAACATTGGGTTCAGTGTCCCTTTAAGTTGTCCATTGACATTAAAGGGATGTGGCAATTATGTCCTAAATTTAATAAATCACTTAATTCCAAAACTCTGTTTTAGAAAAAGATAAAATAGCCTTTTTTGTTTTGTGCACTAATTTTTCAGTGTCCCCTGCCCCTCCCAGACAACAATCTTGTTAGGCACGAGCGCTCTCCTAATGCTCTGCTTAATAGTATTTGACTGCACACTGCTCCAAGCTTTTCTGTGTTCTGCTGGAAAGTAAAAAACATTGCAGACACCAAGCATGTGTTAGACATTTGGTTGTTCTGTCATCTCCTGGCTTTTGTTGCTCCTGTGTTTTGCTGGCTAGTCCCTGGAATAAGTAACTTGCTGGCTTATACCCCCTTGTTCCTGCACATTATCTGCTATTGAGCCTCCGCTGCCTGCTACTAGATTTTGCTAATGTTTATCATGTGCTGTATCTTGCTGGCCAGTAACTATGATTAAATTTTTTTGGCTTTGCTCCAAGTTTGTTTCACTATTAGTATATTTCTTCATTCTGAGCTATTCTAAGTAACCTCTAGATTGGTCGCCATATGCGGCCCTCAAGATATTTTAATCTTGCCCTCCCATGTTTAAAGTAAATTATTAATTTGGCCCCATCAATTATTTGGCCCCATCAATTTTTTTTTAGGCTTCAGAGGTGATGTTCTATTGCAAGATAAATATAAAGACAAGCATGGATTGTCCATGTAGACTCCCATTATGCACTGCTTGGTCACTTCACTTGGCACTCGCAAGATAAATATACACAGTTTTTGTCTACTATGGACTACAGCTGCTACCATGCACTACTACTTGAGTAAATGTCACTTCTAGTATATCCAGTTCCAGAACACTCACTCTGTTCAAGTGGCCCTTATAAGGGAAGAACATTTGGCCTGTGGCCCTGGGATACAATGAGCTTGATTCCCTGTCTAGATAGTGTAATCTTTACAGCAGGATTGAACAACAGCATTCTGTTTTTGGAATAAAAAATAATCTATGTTTTGCGTAATGTTTGAGTTTTGTGGGGAATGTTAAATTTAGTGCCCAGGAGCTTTAATATTGAGCTTTCCTGTTCTTTATCTGTTTGGAGAAGTTGAATCCGGACAACTTAACACAAATCCAATATCAAATAGAGTATTGCTTATCATCACCGTCAACGCACAATGCTGGTGACTTAGTGTCCACTTCTACTCAAAGTGTAACAGAGTGTATTAAGTCTTTTGATTACCTTAGTGCTGTAGTGGAAGCTGCTATGCTAATCAACTCTGCAGTGCCGGCTTCATTTGTGTCATATTTTTCTCAAGCTGCCATTCATATACATAACAGCAGCACAGGATAGTAATCATGATGATAGCATGTACGATATTGAAGCCAGTCTACAAATAATAATGCTTAAATCCAAACATTATTGTATAGAAATGCTTATCCTGTGGAGACAACACGCCACAATGGCTCCTTGTCAGGGTGCCAGGAATCAGACTGAGACGAGAAGTGCAAAAATAATCACACCTTTATTAATAACAAACAATAATAAAAGTCCACAAGTCAAATAACAAGCCAGGAATCAAAACCAGAGCTGGTAGTCAGACGAGCCGAGTCAGGAGCCAAAGCGAATAGTCAGAGAAGCCGAGTCAGGAGCCAAAGCGAGTAGTCAGACGAGCCGGAATCAGGAACAAGGAGAACAGCAGAGTCAGGAACAAGCCGGGGATCAGGAACCAGGAGGGACGTAAGACAGCCAGGTAATACACAGGAGCTCTCACAAACGGGTCTGAGACAACGCAAGGGCAAAGCATACTGAACAGAGGCCCTTTAAATAAGAAGTGATGACATCACAATTCTGAGACTGCATCCTGTCTCACACTGATGATGTACACCAGTCTGGCCATAAAAGGAAGTGCAGGAAATGAGCAGCATCACACAGTATGCACCAAAGTCAGCAAGAGAGGGGAGTAAAATGTCTGCCAGCAGCACATGGCAAGCAAGGCAGGGAAAAAACCCTGACACTCCTTCTCCAAAGCGTTTCCTGCCCGCAGTGGGTTCTTCATCAGGTTTTTATCTGGCCCTACTTCCCTTTTCAGTGATGCACTTTTATCTCTCCAAATTTGCAACTAAATATTGTTCCTCTGCCCCGCAGTTGGCTTATTCTTGTCCTCTCTATGTCAATCCAATAGGTGTTTTCGTTATCTTCTTGTACAAGTAGGAATGTGCTACTTAACTTACTAGATAATTGCATGGCTATAGAAACATACATTTTTCCTTTTAATTAATTGAAAATTCTAGTTTCTATTACTGAAAGTAAAATGAAAATGTTTGCTTACCTTTACTCATTCTTCTATTTCCTTCCATCACCTGACCATATTTCCTCCTTTTTCTCTCACTCATTCTATGTCCCTTATTTTCTTCTTCATTCAACCACTTTTCTCACTTCACTGCGCTCTTCCCCAAACGTTCATCGTTCTTGTTTCATTTTTGTACTCCCATCACGTCGCTCTTCCCTTAAAGGGATACTGAACCCACATTTTTTCTTTCATGATTCAGATAGAGCATGCAATTGTAAGCAACTTTCCAATTTTATCCTATGATCAATTTTTCTTCATTCTCTTGGTATCTTTATTTAAAAAGCAGGAATGTAAGCTTATGAGTCGGCCTATTTTTGGTTCAGCACCCTGGGTAGTGCTTGCTGATTGGTGGCTACATTTTAGCCACCAATCAGCAAGTGCTACCCAGGTTCTGAACCAAAGATGGGCCGGCTCATAAGCTTACATTCCTGCTTTTTTCAAATAAAGATAGCAAGAGAAGAAAGAAAAAAATATGATAATAGGAGTAAATTAGAAAATTGCTTAAAATTGCATGCTCTATTTGAATCATGAAAGAAAAAAAAAAAAATTAGGTTCAGTATCCCTTTAATTCCTCTCTAACAAATTTTCCCCTTTCACACTCAGCTGTACTTTTGAGTCTCTCATTCCTGCCCCTCTCTCCTTAAAATATATATGATCTCTTTCTTATTGCTTTTCTCCTACTCTTTATCACCGCAGTCTCTCCGTAATATTCCCTTTTGGCTTCATCCTTACAATCTTCCACATTGTGTTACTGTAAACTTCAGAATTTAAAGTGAATGTCAATTTAGATGAATTGGGTGCCTGGTTTTTAATAATCCTATTAAAAACAAGGGCACTTTAATTCATCAAAATTTACATTTCACTCGTTTTCTTCAGCCGCTCCAGCGATTACCCCGGCCGTTGAAAGCCTCTTCATACATAAGAAATGACGAGTCTGGCTTCCTCCAATCACGGCTTTCCCCTTGGGGGAATTATGGCCTGATTGGAGGAAGCCGGATTCGTCATTTTGGACCTGCGAAGAGGGCTGCAACGGGCGGAGAAAGCGATGCAGCGACTGTCAGGATTAAAGGTAAGTATTTGAAGAAAACAAGTGAAATGTAAATTTTGATGAATTAAAGTGCCCTTGTTTTTAATAGGATTATTAAAAAACGGGTACCGATTTATCTAAATTGACATTCACTTTAAGTAGCAGACTATAATGATTAAACAATATATATATATTTGTGTGTATGTGTGTGTTTTGTACTATAAAAAAATAATCATTCTAATCACCCTCAAAGGTTTTAGTTCAGTGTAATTGTTTATTCATGGATAGCCCTTGTGGTGTTCATACTTACAAACTTGCCTGCAAACATTTACTTTTAACTTTTTTTAGATCAAAGAACAAAAGACATTCAGAAAATGAAGCAAATCATCAGACTATGTTAAAGAGCAGTGAACAGTCAGGAATCAAGTACAGCAAATCTAATGCAGGCTCAGATGATCAGGATGGAAAAATTGGTTGCCAGTCTGAAGGCCGTACAAAGAACAGACAGTATTGTGACGACAAGTTAAAGCATAGAGTAGTTGATATGGAGAAAGAGAGCAGACACCTACATTTAGAGGGTTTGAGCTCTGAACATCAAGACATACCAGATAGTAGCCTTAAAGAGAAGTTCTCAAGAACATCCCGCTGGGACTTCACCAAAATCTCCCTCCCTAATTGTTCACCAAAATTCCCCTTTACACTGCTCCACGATCCAGAACCTGAACTGCTCCCGGAGAATGTAATATCACGAAAGGCAGATGTATCGCTATGGCTGAACAGGCTCAACTTGCGCCCAGAAAAGTTTTCCCGGAGAGAACGTGAGCAATTAAATTGGGAGCGTAGATACAAGAGTAGTGTTAACTCAGATCCCAAGGTGCAGAAATGTGGCAGCTGGAAAGAGTATAAGCAGCTCCTGCAAGAGAGGAAGCATCAACGAGAGAGGGTGAAGCCGTCACACCTCTGGGCAAACTCTGTTACTCCAATACTGAGCCCAGGGCGCAGTCATTCCACAGGTACGGAATTTAAATATAGTAAGAAGTTTGTTTTATATTACATTAACTGTATTGTTGCATTGCAAGCAATACATAACCCAGTTCTTCAACTGCAGTCTATCAGGGACATTAAGCTTAGAAAAATAATCTATAAGTTAAAGGGACATGAAACCCATTTTTTTTATTTTAGTATTCAGATAGAAAATATAATTTAAAACCACTTTCAAATTCACTTTTATTATCAAATCTGCTTCATTCTCCTGAAGCAGCAGCAATGCATTACTGATTGCTAGCTGAATACATCTAGTCAGCCAATTACAAGAGATACGTGTGTGCAGGCACCAATCGCCAGTTAGCTCCCAGTAGTGTAGGATATGTACATGCAGTCATATTACAAATGGTTATAAAAGCTTCTCTGGGATCCCCTTTGTTCCGAAATAGCAGACATGCATGGCTTTGCCATTGCTTTTTGGCAATTAGAATTCCACTAATTGCAGCTGTGCACCTTTTACGGGAAATTCATGAAACTGTAGGGGTTAATCAGCTTGTAATGTTAATGTTTGGTGCAGAGATTACCCTCCCACCTGACACCTCCCACAAGACCCACTCCTTTAGCCCTACCTGATCCCTCCCAAAGAGCTCTCTTTCCTCCCCACTGGTCACCACCATCTTAGGTACTTACTGGCAGAAGGTTTGTCAGTATGCAGTTTAGGGCTTTTTTAAAACACTGTTTATTGTCCTCACAGTGCAGCGATCACTCCTCAACCCTCCCAACACTCTGACCCCCCCCCAAAAGCTCTTTAACCCTCCCCCCTCTTACTACTGGTGGCCATCTTAGGTACTGACATCTGTCTGCCAGTACCCAATTTATTAATTATTTTATTCATTTTTTTTTTAATTCATTTTTTTTTCTGTAGTGTAGTGGTGCTCCCTACGATCATTAATTATGCCCCTCCTTCCGTTCCCCCTTCTTTTTTTTTAGTGTAGCTTCCCATCCCTCCCTCTCCTTTAAAATACATTCTGTAGCTTAAGGTCCCTCCCACACCTCACGCCAGCACAAGAAGCTGATCATTATAAACTGTGAAACACACACACAGTGTCACTGTCTGTAATGATCAGGCATCTGCCTTCATATGGAGCCAGAGAACTGATCATGCTCCAGTTCCATATGCAGGCAGATGCCTGGAGCTCAGAAACTCTAGACTGCTTCCTGCAACTCAGATATAATATATATATATATATAATGTGCTATGCGGTTAGGCAAAGTACCGCATGACATATATATGTGTATGTGTGTGTATATATGTATGTATATAGGTATGTGTGTATGTATATATATATATGTCTTTTTGGGTTAATGGGTTAAAGTCTTATATATTGGTTTTGAAACTAAAAGTGCATTTTTGTGCACAAGCATACAAATTAGAGATAGGCTAATACAACTATTTCTTGATATTCAAAACAAATTTTGAGCTTTAATTCGAAATACCCTATAGTCAGAATTTCACATTTACAATATATGTTGAATGTAACAATGATATAACATTCAATACTTATTAGATATTTGACAGTATTGCTTGATCTCAATGCTCCCTAGTATGTAGAGTTTCAAAGTATTGAAAGTATTAAAAAAGAAACGACCAAAAAAAGAAAGCAACAAAGAAAACTGATGACATTCCTCTTTGTCATGTAGGAAATGGATTTGTCCTGCAGAATATATGTGTGTTTTTTACTGTTGCCTCTGTACTGATTGATTGTCTTTATCCCTAGCTTCTGTTCTGGAGAAGATTACAGTAACAAGTCCATCCTTACTACTGGATGATGCTGAAAGGTACGAGTCATGTGAGAGAGGTGCATGGGATGAAAGCATGAGCCTAGTGACCATTCTTACTCCTTTACAGGTTACAGAGACATGAGCCAGACACTCCACAAATTCATTTTAATGTGTATCAAGCTGACGGCAATGCAGAGTTCCGAAAAAGCAAACCTGGAACACCATACGTACGGATATGTGTTCGAAGGTAAGAACAAATACATATGTAATACATTATATATAAATATTGTAGTTTTGAGTCTCATTATACTCATAATGTATTGTCGGTGTGTTAACAGTCAACTTTCAAGATATCAAGTTCTACACTTAGAACCCAGGACCAGGTAAACAAACCTCATAGTAGCTAATGAGACATCACCAGATCATAAATCAATCCGCCCATCTAACTAGTGGGTAAAGTTGTCACAACTGTGTAATATTGAGCAAATAACGGCACCTAATTTGCTCAACACACCTCAGTGTTATTTACCTTTATGTATCAGCGTGTGGAGGGGCATGTGCATAGTTCGTAGGGGCCAATTGGATGTGGAGAGTGGTATGGACCCGGTGGGCGTGGTCTGCGTGAGGGATCCTTTACTGTGGGAGCTACGGCTTGCTTCTTAGCTGCAATTTGAACTTAATCCTTCCCTGGGGGGTTGTTTCGCATATAATGGACACATTGTTGTGATATCCTAAATGGACACGTTGTTGTGATATCTTACATACATAAAAGAAAGGTCCTGAGCATTACCCCCTCACACCTAGATTACGAGTTTTGCGTTAGGAGGGGTGCGGTGCTAACGAGCAGTTTATGCTCACTGCTCACTTGCAGACAGCGCTGGTATTACGGGTTTGAATACAATAGGATTGAAGTTCAATCCTATTGGCTGATCCAATCAGCTAATAGGATTGAGCTGGCATTCTATTGGCTGTTCCAATCAGCCAATAGGATTTTTTCTACCTTAATTCCAATTGGCTGATAGAATTCTATCAGCCAATCGGAATTGAAGGGACGCCATCTTGGATGACGTCATTTAAAGGAACCTTCATTCAGTTGTCGGACGAAGAAGGAAGAGGATGCTCCGCGTTTGATGTCTTGAAGATGGACCTGCTCCGCGCCGGATGGATGAAGATAGAAGATGCCGTCTGGATGAAGACTTCTGCCCGTCTGGAGGACCTCTTCTGCCCGGCTTGGATGAAGACTTCTGCCCGTCTGGAGGACCACTTCTGCCCGGTTGGGTGAAGACGTCTCACGGTAGGGTGATCTTCAGGGAGTTAGTGTTAGGTTTTTTTTAAGGGGGGATTGGGTGAGTTTTAGAGTAGGGTTGGTTGTGTGGGTGGTGGGTTTTAATGTTGGGGGATATTCGTACTTTTTTTTTTTTACAGGTAAAAGAGCTGATTACTTTGGGGCAATGCCCAGCAAAAGGCCCTTTTAAGGGCTATTTGTAATTTAGGGTAGGGCTTTTTTTTTATTTTGGGGGCCTTTTTTATTTTGTTAGGGGGTTTATAGAAGGTGTAATTTCGTTTAAAAATCTTGTAATTATTTTATTATTTTCTGTAATTTAGTGGGGGGGGGGTTCGTACTTTAGATAATTTTATTTAATTGTAATTAATTGTATTTAGTTTAGTTTAGTTAATTTATTTAATTATAGTGTAGTGTTAGGTGTAATTGTAACTTAGGTTAGGTTTTATTTTACAGGTAAATTTGTCTTTATTTTAACTAGGTAGTTATTAAATGGTTAATAACTATTTAGTAACTATTCTACCTAGTTAAAATAAATACAAAGTTGCCTGTAAAATAAAATAAACCCTAAACTAACTACAATGTAACTATTAGTTATATTGTAGCTAGCTTAGGGTTTATTTTATAGGTATTTAGTTTTAAATAGGAATAATTTAGTTAATTGTAGTAATTTTATTTAGATTTATTTAAATTATATTTGTTAGGGGGGGTTAGGGTTAGACTTAGGTTTAGGGGTTAATAACTTTAATATAGTGACGGCGACGTTGGGGGCGGCAGATTAGGGGTTAATAAATGTAGGTAGGTGGCGGCGATGTTAGGGCAGGCAGATTAGGGGTTAATATTTAACTAGTGTTTGCGATGCGGGAGTGCGGCGGTTTGGGGGTTAATATATTTATTATGGCGGCGGCGATGTCCAGTTCGGCAAATTAGGGGTTAAAAATTTTATTTTAGTGTTTGCGATGTGGGGGGGCCTCGGTTTAGGGGTTAATAGGTAGTTTAAAGTGTACTTTTTAGTACTTTAGTTAAGAGATTTATGCTACGGCGTTGTATTGTAAAACTCTAAACTACTGACTTTTAAATGCGGTACCAGTCTTGACAGGAGAGGGTCTACCGCTCACTTTTTGGCAGACTTGTAATACCGGCGCTATGCAAGTCCCATTGAAAATATAGGATACGCAATTGACGTAAGTGGATTTGCGGTATTTCCGAGTCTGGCCAAAAAAGTGAGTGGTGAGCCTGTCATTTCAAGACTCGTAATACCAGCGGGCATTAAAAAGCAGTGTTGGGACCGGCCAACGCTGCTTTTTAACCCTAACGCAAGACTCGTAATCTAGTTGTTAGGTTGTTAAACAGCTTTAATACATTGCGATACATTGTATCTTAGATCTATCTCGCAAGCCATTTAGTGAATTAAGAATAGGGATGGTTTCCCACATAGTTACGCCCTTTATTAGACGAATACACATAAAGAGGATTGTGATAATACTATGTATGTGTGAATGGTGTGAAAAGTCATAGGGAAGCAGTTCGAAATCGGCTGACTGGGTTCAATCCCAGCAGTACGCAGACAGGAGGACGCCTTTGAGCGCATAGCTTAATTGCACTGCATGATTGCTTACACCACATACATCACCGCTCTCTCGCATGTTTAGGACCCTATCCAGGCCACCTAGCCCCTTTTTTGCCCCTTTGTTTTTAAATTATCTGTTGGATCATTCATATCATGACCCATTAGGAATGTAAGTCCTATACCCATTTCCTTAATGATCCATATTATGGTAACGAAAATTAATTTGGTATGGACCATAGCAATAACCATTCGGTTATCAGTATTCGAGCAAGGGGCATTAGTGGAGATTATATGGAAAATTAATTAATGGAAAACCACTATAAACTAAGGTAAATATGGTGTTCTAACAGTAGATGTTTGAGGATTATATTATATCCTAAGCAGCAAAGCGCTTACTCTTGCCACTAAATCATAATGTATATAAGAGGAGATGCTTTATTTTTTGCATGCATACGTATTGTCCAATATAGTCAACCACCTAATCAGTCTAGACTGATCATATGCCCGGTGACGAGAAGCCCGACCCGCAATATCAAGCTTACATTTGTATCATATTTAGCAAAGAGACTTAATATTTCAAGCCAACCTCCATAATATTAGTTGTGTGTGGACACAGGTCGGTACCCTATCAGTTGCCTGCATTAGAGCAAGGGGTGTTTTTGAACAAATATGACTGAAGTGTCACGAAATAACCCATTTTAGGTATAATGATATAGCTGTGTTCGATCAACTGTTGTTTTGCCACAAATGGCAATGTACTTGCATATTAACAACTTGAACCATAATGTAAACTATCCTGCCCCATATATAATAATCAACAGAATGAAGGGTAAGGAAAATGTGTACAGGTAAATTTACTCAAGTGTAAGAGTCCCAATAAGCATATCCTAAAAGGTGAGGGCAGTGGACTCCACGTGTTGGGTAGTATAGCGCCCTGAATGATATATGGAGCCAATCGGCTCTCTTATGTCAACCACAGAAGAAGTTGCTACACATGTCAAGGTCATAACACAAAAATAAATTACCAAAACGGAACAAGTGTATATACAGCTTGGAGTGTGTAAGGTGCTGTAAAACACCCAGCCACATGAAGGGACACTGCCTTCCCATATGGATAACACGGCAATGGACATAAACCATTGCATATTTCACCTCCTCATGACAACTGTCACAACCAATCTTTGAAATGTAGAACTTAAATTAAGTAGTGTGGCTATAATTATCCAAAATCATATGGAGAACTTATGGGTGCCACAAGTGAGGTTTCTAAAATGGAGGTGACCCGGCCACTGGCCCCTTACAAAAAAAAAAAAAAACAACAATTATAGAACTGTGGGGTTGAGAACAATGGGGATAGAAAGAACATAAGTACAGATCATATAAAGAAAGACACAGCCATTATCCCATGCCAGATAACCAAGTGATTCTCACTTACTATGCTCATTGAGTCACCTTGACAAGAGGCAATAGGGAAGTCTTGTGTGATGAGGATCATTTAGTCAACATTACAAGTGGCAATCAAGAGCAATATGCTGGTACTGGTTTGTGGTGGTATTGGTATAGACTGATGAGTACACTGTAAGGGTAACAAATATAGCCAAAGTTTGCATCACCATGTCACAAATTAGATTGTGTAAAATGTTAAGGTCCAGACTGTATCAAAGGGCAATGTTTCCAATATCACTTGGGATCATCACTACCAGTCCAGGTGCATAGGGGTCCCTAGAACAACCACTGTGAGCCATGTGACCCTGCACTTGGCTTCCAAGAGTAGTTATAAAAAGCATGTTGACAAATTGAGCCCCATTGGGTGGAGAGTATCCAACCAATACATCCATCTGGCCTGTAGCTTGTTGCTGACACCGCCCCTTTTAAGGAGTGGAACATGGCCTCTCAGTCTGAAGCATAAGTCGGTGACAATGTTTAGCCATGGTAAAATGACTTGTGATAGGTTCACTATCATTGCTCCATGTTCTAATAGCTGTTTGATGGTTAGCCATTCTCGTTCAGATTGTGTCAGAGGTCTTACCCACATATTATAGACCTCAACTTAGTAGTTATGAAGATGTCTGAATTTTGTATAAATAAAAAAAGAGAGAAGCGCTCAACCTGGGAACTGGCAATAGCACAATAGCTTCTTCTCTGAATGAGAGAAACGGCAAAACCCAAGACATATGTTTTGGCCTAGCGTGGGCCTCGTCAGTGAGATGCAGCAAAATCCCTCTAGGCACACTGAGCAACGGGTCCATGTCTGGTTTCTTGCATCACCCTTAGGGAGACTTCCCTCAGGTCTATAATATATTTATTCGTTATAAGTCCCACACTACGCAGAAACGAATGCTGTTTGCTGTTTCTCTTATTTAGAAAGGGATTACCTGGTATTTCGGCACTGGACTGCACTGTTTAGTCAGCATAAGATTGATATACTACAGGGAAGTTCTTCTCTGTGAAATGCACATGTTGAGCAAAAAGAGGCTACTCCTAGGGTGGCAACTAGCCATAGAACAAGCTATTATGCTAATGTTCGGTCCCAGGTTGAGCACTTCTCTCTTTTTGTATATGCAAATTATGACCCAGAAGGAAGTCTCCCTAAGGGTGCCAGACGTGGACCTGTTGCTCAGTGTGTCTTGAGGGATATGGCTGCACCTCACTAACAAGGCCCACACTGGGGCAATATGTACGTCTGGGGTTTTGCCGTTTCTCTCCTTCATAGAGGGATTGCCTGGTATTTCGGGACTGGATTGCACTGTTTAGTCAGGATCGGACTGATATACTACAGGAAAGTTCTTCTCTGTAAAATTCACATGTTGAGCAAAAAGAGTGCCTGGAATCATACTTTTGCATGTTATGCAACTAATGCACCAATAACACCCAAGTTTCTTGTAAGTTAGCCAGTGTTGTGATCTATAGCAGTGTGTCGGATCAGTGATCACTAGCCTATTGCGTAGGCTTCTGCCTCTGCTGTATCCTACCCTAGGTGGGTCATATTGAGTAAAAGAGTATATATATATGTGTGTATATATTATATATATATATGTGTGTGTGTGTGTGTTATAAAAATATAACAAATTTTTTTTAAAAAACTGTGTTTCTAACCAATAACCCTAGCTAAACACAATATTGTGGTTTGTGCGTATTTCGTGAGACCCAGAATATTGTTAGATAATTATTTGAAACAGATTTAGATTTTTTTTCTATGATTGAAACATTATACTTAAACAAAGACAAGGCAATGATGCAACTACTCTTAGTAATCAATGATTTTAGTCTTTTAAATGGAGAGTTAAATTAAACGTTCATGATTCAGATAGAGCATGTCATTTTAAACTTCCCAATACACTTATATTATCAGATTTGCTTTGTTCTCCTAGTATCATTTGTTGGAAAACATACCTAGGTAAGCTCAGGAGCAGGAATGCACTACTGGGAGCTAACTGGTGATTGGTGACTGCACTACTATTCCTTTTGTCATTGGCTCAACCAATGTGTTCAGCCAGCTCCCAATAGTGCATTGATGCTCCTTCGCAAAGGACACCAAGAAAATTAAGCAAATTTGATAATATTAATAAATTGGAAAGTTGTTAAATTGTATGTTCTATCTGCATCATCATGAAAGAAAGTTTAAATCCCGATGACAAATATGCAGTTGAAAATTACTTTAACTTATAGTCATGAAAATGCGAGTATGAAATAAAAACAAACCTTTTAAGAGTGAGAACATTTTACAGTAATGTCATTTTAAATATGTAACTGTAAACTAAATTTCAATATTGACGTTCTCTTTCATTCAACCAATCATGTTTTGAATCAAGCTATATTACCTCCATTAATCCTTACTACTTCTCTTTTGCAGCTTTGACGAGAACATCCCCAGACTTCGCACTATCAAGATCCTGGCCTATCAGAGTGGAGAAGTCCCAGTGGTTTTTGCACTTGTGGAACCAGGCGAATTGGCTTTTTATTCCTTTAAGGACTTCCAGCTGCCTGTAGATGTGTATCCCTGAAGAAAGTCAAAGCGGTTGGACCTGGCTTGTGTGACATGATTTATTCATATTTTTGAGACCATTTTTTTTTGCTTGTGTGCAGATCATTTTAGTTCTTTTATATTTCAGGAAGAAAAAACAAACCAGAAAAATAAAAGAGCTCTTTTCAAGAAATTAATATATATGACATTTTAAATATAGAAACGGGTTTATTTAATTGACACCAATGCCTTTTTATGGTACCAAAGGGGGAAAATTAACTTTTAATTCAAAATCTTCCACCTATAGCATGTTTTAAAGAAATATAAAAAGTGAAATTTGAAACGATTAGTGGTGCCTTTCAAATTGTACTTGATTAAATTTTGCAATATACATACATTTAGAAAAAAAATGCTCCTAGAAAACATCATCACTTTATTGAAACAGTTTATTGTACAAGAGATCTGCCAAATATGCAGTGATTGGTCACTTGTACGCTCATTGCCCTCTTTTGCAGGCTTCCCCAAGGCAGAACATGCTGTGATCTGAGATGTCATTGCAGAAAATGCAACATACCGGACACATGCAGGAACTGTTAACGCTTTTGCTTTGCAGCGCTGCCCCATATCAGGCTGTTCTCTGCAAATAGTGCTGTGCTCTTGCTGCACTGTGTAAGTTTTCCATAGCACAGTGCTTTGCAGCTCTGCTCCATATCAGGCTTTTCTCTGCAAATAGTGCTGTGCTCTTGCTGCACTGTGTAAGTTTTCCATAGCACAGTGCTTTGCAGCGCTGCTCCATATCAGGCTGTTCTCTGCAAATAGTGCTGTGCTCTGCCTGCACAGTGTAAGTTTTCCTTAGCACAGTGCTTTGCAGCGCTGCTCCATATCAGGCTGTTCTCTGCAAATAGTGCTGTGCTCTGCCTGCACAGTGTAAGTTTTCCTTAGCACAGTGCAGTCAGGGCAAAGCACTGTTCGAAAAGAACAGTACAATATAGAGCAGGTCTGCAAAGCAGCAGCACATTAGTGGCTGGCTCTCAGTGATTTTTTTCAACACTGCCCCTAGCCTTTCCGAGTCTGTAAAGTTGAAACTTATGAATGTAGGATGTTCTTTTGAGCAATGCACCTTTTTATAACCAAATTTTACCTTATAATTATGTAATGTTAGACCAAGAGCAAAGGAAACAAATTCATAATTACAAATAAGACGCTTTAAAAAACGTCGTTTTTTTTTTCTCTGCGGCTAATTTGCAATGCAACTTTACTTTCATCTACTGCATTATATTATAAAACATTAAAATCTTTAAAAATTGCTTTATTCTCCAGTTGATCAACCCGTTGTAATTGAGCTGGTGCTTTAGTGTAACTGCCTAATTTAAAATTTATTTTAGTTTTAAAATGACCTGCAGAAAAAATTTCACAAAAAAAAAACTCATTTCAGAAAGTGGAAAAAGGTTCTGCCTCTGGGGCAGGCTCTGAGTGCCAGAAGTGATGTAGTGTGCAGTGTCACTGACGCTCAGATCCTGCATGAGAAGGGAATTAGTGTACGCAGCCTTATGCATGGTGTGTCACATGAAAAAAGCTGTGAAAGTATTTCCTAAAACAATCTTACAAACCATATGTATACTGTAAAATTGCTTATAAACTCAGATTTGATGTTTATATCCCCTTACATAAATATATATGGACCTGGCTGTTTTAGGGGCATGTGAGTTGTCACATGAGAACAAAAGGAAAATGGTCAAATACATAACAGATCAGATACTCAATGCGAATAACCAATAGGGCTCTAGTAAAGAGATTTTGTCAGGTCTATTACTTCCAGTAATTTATTGATTGTACAGTCATTGAATTTCTTACTTATAAATGCTATATTTACTTACATTTATTTCAAAGTGAAAAGCAACCACTTTGTAATCTTACATGAGGTAAATTTTCTTAAAGCTCAAGAACATGTTTCCAAAAAAAAGTATTTTATACTAAAAAGCACTATTTTGTATAAGACAAACAGAAAAAGGGGTCCAATATTCTTTTACATTGCTAGAGGGCGTTATAGGATTTTCTTAAGGTATACAACAAACCAAACAAGCATCAAGTGTAGCTATTGCAAACGGTGATTTTTATGTTTGTTAGCTATTTTTAAAATTGTATATTTTATATTAAAAAAACTAAAACTTGCAGTGAAACAGCACAATTATTAATATTTACAACTTAGCCGTTCAGTGGTAAATCATAGTTTACATTACTCATTAACACACCCAAACTATACACCAGTTCATGGAAAAAATGCTTATTCTGTAAAACTAATTTAAGTTACATTTAATATTTTGTTTGCAACCCCACCTTTATTACAGATGCCCATTCTCATGCTTATATGCAGACTTTAAAATGACAGAAAAATGTTCTTTACCCCTTCGATGCGCATGATGAGGCATTCTCGTCATGCACATTGCTAAGTGTAGGCGCATGACAAGCTTTTCTCTGCATGCAGGAGATCGCTGATCAAACACTTTTTTCGGCAGTCCCCCTCACTACAGGGCGGGAATCGTTGGTGGCCTAGTGGGCAGCACTTCTTTGTGAAGTCGCAAAAGGGGCAGAACCAGGAAACTCACTGTAGTTGGATGGGGGAGGTTCTTCAAACCCCTCAATCTCAGCTCCCATAGCAGCTACAAACCTCCAATACCCCTTATTTCAAAGAGTCACCTGCTCTTTCAAATTAAGTCTTGGAAAATAAAGACATGGGGATTTGCTTGGGAATGGCTAATGCCCCTCTCTCAAAAAAAGGATACATTTTGTCTGTTTAGGCAGGTGATCACTGTGGTAAGAACGAACACCTTGCAAGAAATAAAGTGCTTTTATTTCTGTTCTGGAAAACGGGCCTCCCTAATCTGTATTATAACACCCAAAAGCCTGTATGGGTCCCTATGTCACATTTGGCTACCCATTATGACAATTTAGTAATGTGATCACAGTAGCAGGAGTGGTTACTTGGCCATTTTCAGTATTATTTGCTAGAATCTAAGAAACAATTATACATATTCTTTATTACAGTTTTTGCCACAGCTATCTCGTATGCCATGAATTATAAATGTAATGGTATATTGTGACTGCTGGGCCTGCTGGAAAAAAAAAACTATATAATTTGTGTGTATTAAATCTGACTTACAATAGTGTTTAAATCTAGGTATCAAAAAAAGCTTAAAGGGACAGTCTAGGCCAAAATAAACTTTCATGATTCAGATAGAGCATGTCATTTTAAACAATTTTCCAATTTACTTTTATCACCAATTTTGCTTTGTTCTCTTGGTATTCTTAGTTGAAAGCTTAACCTAGGAGGTTCATATGCTAATTTCTTAGACCTTGAAGCCCACCTCTTTCAGATTGCATTTTAACAGTTTTTCACCACTAGAGGGTGTTACTTCACGTATTTCATATAGCTCAGTGTTTTTCAACCAGTGTGCCGTGAGAGATCCTCAGGTGTGCCACGGCAGACTGACAACAGTGTGACATATTTTTTAAACTTTGCTTGTTTTTTACTCCCAGTGCAGGGGTAGTTTGTAGGTGACATGGCATAACAGCTCAATACATACAGTATGTGTGTGTTTGTGTGTATGTGTATATATATATATGCTGTATTAGGCTACAATGTGTGATTTTTTTAAAAATTTTGGGATGGTGGTGTGCCACGGGATTTTTTAATGTAAAAAAGTGTGCCATGGCAAAAAAAAGGTTAAAAATCACTGATATAGATAACACTGTGCTCGTGCACGAGAAGTTATCTGGGAGCAGGCACTGATTGGCTAGATTGCAAGTCTGTCAAAAGAACTGAAAAAAGGGGCAGTTTGCAGAGGCTTAGATACAAGATAATCACAGAGGTTAAAAGTATATTATTATAAATGTGTTAGTTATGCAAAACTGGGAAATGGGTAATAAAGGGATTATCTATCTTTTAAAACAATACAAATTCTGGTGTAGACTGTCCCTTTAAACTTGGCTCAGCACTGGGGTGAAAAAAGGCTTAGCAGCGAAAGGGTTGAAGAAAATATCACCTGAACATCTCAATGTAAAAATATTTACCTCAAAAATTCTTCCGCTCACAGTAGTGCTCCGTGATTGGCTATCTTTCATTTGCTCTCCGCTATATGTTGAAAAAGAAAAAAACAGCCCATTTGCTTAATATGTGCAGATGTCTTTGCTTTACTGTGATCCTTTGAGATTTCACTGAAATCTCATGAGATTTCAAAATAAACTTCTTTAAACTGAATATGGAAATAACATGACTGTGCCTGCACATGTCTGATACATGCTTCCTTGCAAGTCCCTAGACTAGCATCCTGATTGGCTGCTTAAAGGGACACTGAACCCAAATTGTCTTGCTATCTTTATTTTAAAAGCAGGAATATAAATCTTAGCAGCCAGCCCACTTTAGGTTCAGCACCATGGATAGCGCTTGCTTATTGGAGGCTTACATTTACCCACCAATAAGCAAGCATATCCCAGGTTCTCAACCAAAAATGGGCCAGCTCCTATGCATCACATTCCAGCTTTTTAAATAAAGATAGCAAGAGAACGAAGAAAAATTGATAATAGGAGTAAATTAGAAAGTTGATTAAAATTGCATGCTCTCTTAATCAGGAAAGAAAACATTTTTGTTTAGTGTCCCTTTAAAGTCCCTAGCTACTGAGGAAATTTTGAGTGCCTGAAACATTTAACTCCCTATGAATTGTCAAAATAAAGAGCCTGTTTGTTACTCAACTGTGAGTTCCTGAACATACAGTATATAAAATCTGTCTTGAACTTGATAATCTTACAATAAAAGCACCCCTCTTTCTCATGAATTTACTTATCCTATTGTTAAGTTCACCCAAAGTGTCATATTATTCCTGGATCACCTGGTTCTTTCCATTTTTGTTTTAACACAGCTAAAGTCAGTGGATGGTTTCATATCCAAAATTTTAAGATCATTCATCTTGCTACAGTTTCATTACAATATACAGTATGAGAAAGGTCAGTAACTTTTCTGTTCTGTTTCAATCTAATTAAATTATTTCCTTCCATATTAATCTGAAGCACAAATGACGTAAGATAATCGGAACTCCAGCGTGCTCCAGAATCTTTGAAAGTGAGGATATTGGCAAATTAAATTCAACATATCCAGGTTTGAAACCTTCCATTTAGCATAAGAATTGGGGGTATCATGAACCTTCTTTATTTGAAGGGATAGAGGACAAAATGTAATTGTGCATAGGTGCATTTCAGTTGTACATAGCAGTAGAGGCGTAACTAGAAGCCTCAGGGCTCCAGTGCAAGAATTCATGAAGGGCCCCCCCCCCCAAAAAAAACATGATTTTTATATATATAGATAAAAGGAGATAAGGGTGTATAACATAGGGAAGGAGAGGGAGGAAAAGAAATGGAGAGAGAGGAAAAGTACAAGGGGGGAGAGATAGGGGGAGCACAGAGAGAAAGAGGAGAGTACAAAAGGGAGAGAGAGGCAGTACAAAAGGGAGAGAGAGGCAGTACAAAAGGGAGAGAAAGGCAGTACAAAACGGAGAGAGAGAGGGGAAGTACAAAAGGGAAAGAGAGGGGTAGTACAAAAGGGAGAGAAAGAAGGGGAGTACAAGAGAGAGAGAGGGTGGAGAAGAAATGAAGAGAGAGGGAAAGTACAAGGGTGGAGAGAGGGGGTGCACATAGAGAAAGAAGAGAGTACAAGAGAGGGGGATTACAAAAGGGGCAGAGAGAGAGTACAAAAGGGAGAGAGAGGGGGGGGGAGTACAAAAGGGAGAGAGAGAGGGGCATTGTCAGGAATACCTCATGATTTAGCTGCTAAGGGGTTCATTCTCTTTAGCCTGTGAGCTAAAAAGAGAACTGTGTCCTGTGTTTATGTTTGTTTTTTTTGTGTGATAAAACCAGACCCCATTATAAATTGTTTCAGAGTACCACTTGAATAAATGTTATCATATAGGCATTGGTGCATTCAGGCCGTAAAAGTGTAAATTTTTATAGACACAGAACAGTGCCTCTTCCCAGAAACTGATAAGATCAATAAAGGGACATTGGTACCATGTAGATGTGTTTAAAACATGTTATGACCTTAAATAAAGGGAAATATGACAACCATGTCATATTTGGTATCAAATTGATTCTCACAATGTAAATAAGAGATTGCCTCTTTGTCTATATGAAAATGGATGTATCTAGCAGTCAACCAAAGGTACTTAAAGTTTGACTGTTGTAAAATATAGGGGGTTTCCCGGGCCAGCCCCTGCTTAAGGGTTTGAGGTCAGGCAACCTGATCTATTGAGAAAATGTATAAGAGTCTTGTGTTTTTACAATTAAATTGTCATTCTTACAAGGGGAGCTGTTCTACAGAGTAAGGACCCATTGCTTCATGCCATCTCCCGGGCACAGATCTTGAGACTAGTAAAGTATGCAATCTGTTTTTCTTTTTTTTTATTTGAAAAACTGTTTGCTGTGTGTAATTTTATTTGTAACAACTTTTTATTAATAATGCATTGTGCATAATATTTTTGGCATAATAAATAATTCCTTTATTAAGCTTTGGCCTTTGTCTAATAATTGAACCACGTTACTGAAAGGACTGGAGTATTAGAACTGTATATTTTAGGTTATTTTCTGCTAAATGGTATTCTGAGTTAATTTGTAAGTCTGGGTTTTTCCTTAGGATTTTCCCTTTAATAAATCATAAGTGGTGGCAGCTTAGATATTATAGTTAGTTTAATGTGGGTGGCATTTCCTTTAAGTCTAGTACAGACTAGAGACTGTTGTTAACCCTTGCACCCACTGAACTAAATCACAAGCTTGCCTGATGTGGATAGATTGTGATATATTAGTGACAGTAGAAGGGGTCTGATAACCCTTTTTGTGCCAAACAAGTGACTGGCGCAGGGTTGGTTAACCTTGGTCGTCACAAATTGGTGGCCAGCGGTGTAGATAATTTTCTATTAGATTTTAGTGCTTGTGGATTTGCTAGTGTGAAAATCCTGTTACTAAAAGAAATAGTTTCTTACAATTTGCAAAGGCTAAAACTCAGTGCATTATATAGTTACACATTGCAAACAGTCCCCTTCCCTATTCTCTGTTTTTCTTTTCTATTTTATTTTTGCTATGGAGACATACGAGCAGCAGACGAAAGACATGCTGCCAGGAGCGTGATATCCCAACCCGTGGAAAGAACAAAGATGGACTAATTCAAGCTCTTTTTGAATATGATAACAGCCAAGCCACCCCAGCTGAAGCCCCAGGACAGGTTTCTGCAGCTGGGGGTAGCGATTCATCAGGATCTGAGGATCCATTGGACTGTGATATCCCAACCCGTGGAAAGAACAAAGATGGACTAATTCAAGCTCTTTTTGAATATGATAACAGCCAAGCCACCCTAGCTGAAGCCCCAGGAGAGGTGTCTGCAGCTGGGTGTAGCGATTCATCAGGATCTGAGGATCCATTGGATTGTTATTTGCAAACTGCTCTGAAATATATGGGATCAGTGGATGCAAGTTTGCGCATGGAGCTGATTGCCAATTTTTATTAGAGACAGACTACTGAAAGACAGGCTGAGAGAGAGTATCAGCTACAGCTTGTACGGTTGGAGAGAGGGATGGTCTCACCTGTTAGTGAACCTAGAGACCCACCTGTTCCCATAGTGCGTGCAGAGAAGATTTGAGAAAGTTTGTAGACGGTTCCAGCTGCCAAGGGAGCAGTGGGCCAAGTACCTTACCCCTGGCCTGAAAGGTCCTGCACTGGAGGCTTTTGCTGAACTACCCCCAGAGTTTGATCAGGACTGTGATTCCATTAAAGCTGCACTGCAGAGGAGGTATAATCTTACTCCTGAGGTGTACAGGAAGAAATTCCGTTCTCTGCAGAAAGGTTTGTCAGAGAGCTATACTGCAGCTGTTGGAAACCTGATTACAGCCTTTAAACAGTGGATCAAGCTAAAGGTTGCCACTATAGAGGAGCTGGAAGATCTGATAGTGAAGGAGCAATTTATGCAGCTGTGCCCAGCAGAAGTTCAAGAATGGGTTTTGGATCATAAACCCATAACAGCATTGGAAGCTGGTGAGCTGGCTGATTTTTACACAGCCAACAGGTCACCAGGGAATGGGAGAAAATCCTTTATTAAGGGGGGATCCACCTGGAAAGGAGCTGCTGCACGACCCCCCTTCACAAAACCTGCTGTGCCTTTGTTTAATGTGTCTGCTCCCTCTGGGAAAGGAGGGCTGAGTGCTGCACCTGGGCAGGGGGAATACCCACAGGTGTTTTGCTTACAACAAAGTGGGCCACATCAGCTCCACTTGCCCAGAGAAGATTAACTTGGAGCAATTAGCTGGAGTGGGTAATCCCTCAGAAGTACCAGCATCTGTTTTGATTGTTACACGTCCAGAGGAAAGCGACCAGGAGAACTTGCAACCTGTGCTTGTCGGAACTAAGGTAACACTTGGGCTTCGGGACACAGATGCAGCAGTGAATCTTGTGCGTCCAGGGCTGGTGAGCTCTATTGACATTATTCCTGGCAGGACTGTAACAGTTAAAGGGATTGGGGGAATTAAACTTGCAGTGCCTATGGCACGTGTATATCTTGATTGGGGAGCGGGGAGAGGTTTAAGAAATGTGGGGGTATCTGAAAATATTCCTAATTATGTTTTACTGGGTACTGATCTGGGTAGATTGTTATCTCTTTATGTGCCTGACAATGCTACATGTGACCTAGTGACATTAGTTGTAGACCCTTATGTGAAAAGGGCTTTGTGTAAAAATGCTCAGAAACATGCTAACCAGGAGAGAGGACAGAGTGCATGTTTGCAAAGTGCTGTGTCTGAACTGGGGGTGTCTGTGCTGAGATGTGAACCTGTAAGAGGAGAGACTGACGGGAGAATGACGGATAGATGGTGTGTGTCTTCCAGTGATTAGACCAGCAGTATCTGCAGAATTAAAGTTAACTGTACAGCGTGAGGCTGACGGGGGAGAAAGGCAGATAGACTGTGTGGGTCTGTCTGTGCCTGAACAGAGTTTAACTGTACAGGAAGAAACTATCTGTGAGAAGAGGCAGATGAGTGGTGAGTGTCTGTCTGTGATTGAATCAGTGGATTCTAAAGACGGAGGTGAGACTGACGGGGGAGAGAATAACTGGGTGACTGGGCTGCTGGATGGTGTGTGCCAGTCTGTGCCAGAACCAATTGAGTCCCCTGTGAAAAGACAGGATATATGGGATAAATGGCAGAAGGAAGATGTGTGCTTGTCTGCACCAGTGTCAGAAGGATCCCAACTTCTGTGTGAGGATGTGAAGTGACAGACTGTACTGTAAGAGAGAGCGGGGGGAGAATGTAGCCCCCTCTATAACAGAATCAGCAGATCCCCAGAATCCAGAGTGTGTGGGGGAGGAGGGTACAGGATACTCTTTGAGGAACCCCCAAAGTGAGTGTGAAAGATTGTGGGTGACAGAGACCCCAGTAACCTCAGATGTGACCTATAAACAGACTGCACAGACTAGGGGACAGAGACTGACACAAACTGCAGACACAGGGGGGAGGAGTACAGAAAAGTGTATTTACACAGCCCCACAGTGCCCTTCAGCAGATACACTGATGGGTGTGCAGAATCAGAGTCACCAGCAGGCACAGCAGCTAGGTCCCACAGTGGAGAAGAGGGGGCAGTTAGTCAACCCCCTACCAACCATAACAGAGTGCAGGAGTACAGGAATTCTACTCCAGTGGGAGGGCAAGAGCCCTGGGTAGTTAAGCAGCAACTGACAGCACACAATATGTAGCAAGAACCTAGGCTCCACAGACACCTCTGTAACAGGGGATGATGTGTTATTCAGGGATGAGATGCAAGCCTTATTGGGGAAGGTACCTGCAAAACCCAGAGATGATAATGCCATATTCCTACAAAAACAGTTGAAGGATTTTACTACCAGAGAGGGAGCGTATGAGATGGGGCAAAATGTTCTTGCACTAACACCTATGAGGCAGAACAAACTGCAGGCTGCATGGGAGGGTCCCTGCAATATATTAAATCAGCTGGGTAGAGCGAATAGTGAGTCATTTTTAAATGGAGGGCATCCTGATGGCAAAACTGTTATGTGCAATTTGTCTGGCAATGGTGTTATCAACGCAAGGTGATACGCATCGGGAGTGCCTTGTAGCCACCCCCTTTTGCATCTCTTATTAGGGGAGGTGTCACGAAGATCTCATGATTTAGCTGCTAAGGGGTTAATTCGCTTTAGCCTGTGAGCTAAAAGAGAACTGTGTCCTGTGTTTGTTTGTTTTTTTTGTGATACCTCAGGCGTTTCCCTCTGACAGAGCTAAGGTGGGATTTCTCATCTCGTTACTCTCTGACACAGCTCTTGCCTGGGCTAATCCCTTGTGGGAGACTAATAAACCTGTGATTTCAAATTACCCTGAATTGGTGGCCTCCTTTCGAAGGGTATTTGATGTTCCGGCTCGTTCCTCCTCTGCTGCTAAACGACTTATGTCCATACAGCAAGATCTGTTGCTCAGTATGCCATTGAGTTCCGTATGCTTGCCGCAGAGGTAGGTTGGAACAATGAAGCCCTTCTTGCCGCCTTCTTTCATGGGCTCTGATGCGATTAAAGACGAAGTTGCTGCCAGAGATTTACCAGAGGATCTCGAGGCATTGGTGTATTTTTTTATCCTAATTGACATCAGACTCAGAGAGAGGCCCTCTTTCAAGGAGCGCTTGCAGAAGCCTCATGTTCCGTTGTCTCCTACATGTTCGTTCCCACCCATGCCTCCCTCTCCTCCCATGCCTCCTGGTCCCGAGTAACAAGGTACCGCTGAGCAGATGCAGTTGGGATTCACGCGTCTCTATGCGGCGGAGAGGGCCTTTAGGAGGAGGGAGGGGCTCTGCCTCTATTGTGGGTTACAGGGCCACCTTTTGAAGACTTGTCCTACACGGCCGGAAAAACGCTCACACCTAAGGTCCTGTCGGGGGCAGACCTTGGGTGGTTTATCCTCGTCCCCGGAACCGCTAAAGGAGAAACCTTTGGTCACGGTTGTCCTTTCCTGGGTGGACTCCTCCATAGTCACCCAGGCTCTAGTTGACTCCGGTGCTGCTGTCTATTTCATTGACAGTGCTTTTGTATCAAAACACTCCATTCCTGTTTTGCCTCGGTCCGTTCCGCTTGCTATTGAGGCTATTGATGGCAGGCCCCTTCAGCCCGCACTCGTCACTCACGAAACCGCTCCGTTATCCATGGCTGTTGGGGCTCTACATTTTGAAACCATCCAGTTCCAGGTGATAAATTCTCTGCATTTTCCGGTTGTCTGGGTTATCCGTGGCTCCAAAATCACAATCCCAGTCTCAACTGGCGCAGGTCCGAAATTTTGTCGTGATCTCCACAATGTATTTCCACTTGTCTTCGGAAACCAGTTAAAGTCTTGTGCACTTCTTCGGTAACTCAATTGCCAGAGGAGTACTGAGAGTTCCTAAACGTTTTTGACAAGGTGCGTGCCGGTACGTTGCCTCCTCACTGGTCTTACGATTGTGCCATAGACCTGCAACCCAGAGCCATTCCTCCTTGGGGCCGGTTTACCCTCTGTCTGTTGCGGAGAATTGTGCTATGGAGGAGTATGTTTCCGATGCTCTGTCACGAGGGATCATCTGCAAATCCTGCTCTCCTGGCGAGTTAAGACCATGCATCGATTATAGGGGTCTTAATCATCTTACCAGTAAGAATGCTTACCCTATTCCGCTCATTACGGAACTCTTTGACCACCTCAAGGGAGCTACAGTCTTTTCTAAACTTGATTTGAGAGGAGCGTACAATCACGTTAAGATCAAGGAGGGCCACGAATGGAAAACAGCATTTAACACCAGGAGCGGGCATTATGAATATCTTGTAATGCCCTTTGGCCTATGTAATGCTCCTGCTGTTTTCCAGGAATTTATTTATGATGTCCTACAAGATATGTTGCAAAAGTGTGTTGTGGTGTATTTAGACAACATCCTCATACACTCACCCACACTTGAGGTTCATCGTTCTGATGTTACACGGGTTCTTCAGAGACTACGTGAGAACGGCCTGTTTTGTAAACTCGAGAAATGTGAGTTCCATCAGACTCAAGTAACCTTCCTAGGTTATGTTATCTCCATTGCAGGGTTCTCCATGGATCCTGACAAGTTATGTGCAGTTCTGCAGTGGCCTCGCCCAGTTGCTCTTCGGTCTATTCAACGTTTTTTGGGGTTCCCCAATTACTATAGAAAGTTTATTAAAAACTTTTCTTCCTTGGTCAAACCTATCACAGACATGACCCGTAAAGAGAATGATCCACTCCATTGGTCACCTACTGCCATTGAGGCCTTTGATAGTCTTAAGACTGCCTTTGCTGCCGCTCCAGTTCTGGCTCATCCTAACCCTGTCTTGCCTTTCGTTCTTGAGGTCGATGCGTCTGAGACTGGAGTAGGTGCCCTCTTGTCTCAACGTCCTACGCATGACGGTTCCATGCATCCGTGCGGTTTCTTCTCTAAGAAATTGTCTCCACCGGAGTGCAATTATGAAATTGGCGACAAGGAATTACTGGACATAATTTTGGCAATATACAGTGATATCCAAAAATTTGTGGAAACAGCACACCTTTTCTTGTCTTTTTTCCAGTGGGGTATGGAGTGACAGACTTGCCAAGTCTCCTCAATATCCAAAAAATTCAAAGACTCCAGCCTCCACAATAAATAAAAGACCTTTTTCTTCTGTTAAGTGTGATCAGTCCACGGGTCATCATTACTTCTGGGATATTACTCCTCCCCAACAGGAAGTGCAAGAGGATTCACCCAGCAGAGCTGCATATAGCTCCTCCCCTCTACGTCACTCCCAGTCATTCTCTTGCACCCAACGACTAGATAGGATGTGTGAGAGGACTATGGTGATTATACTTAGTTTTATATCTTCAATCAAAAGTTTGTTATTTTAAAATAGCACCGGAGTGTGTTATTACCTCTCTGGCAGAGTTTGAAGAAGAATCTACCAGAGTTTTTGTTATGATTTTAGCCGGAGTAGTTAAGATCATATTGCTGTTTCTCGGCCATCTGAGGAGAGGTAAACTTCAGATCAGGGGACAGCGGGCAGATGAATCTGCATAGAGGTATGTAGCAGCTTTTATTTTCTGACAATGGAATTGATGAGAAAATCCTGCCATACCGATATAATGTCATGTATGTATACTTTACACTTCAGTATTCTGGGGAATGGTACTTCACTAGAATTACACTGTAAGAAATACATAAAGCTGTTTAATAACTAGAGATTATGTTTAACGTTTTTGCTGGAATGTAAAATCGTTTTCATTTACTGAGGTACTGAGTGAATAAATGTTTGGGCACTATTTTTCCACTTGGCAGTTGCTTAATCTGTTTTCTGACAGTTTCTGTTCTCCCTCACTGCTGTGTGTGAGGGGGAGGGGCCGGTTTTTGGCGCTTTTACTACGCATCAAATATTTCAGTCAGCAACTCATTGTATTCCCTGCATGATCCGGTTCATCTCTACAGAGCTCAGGGGTCTTCAAAACTTATTTTGAGGGAGGTAATTTCTCTCAGCAGAGCTGTGAGAATTGTAGTTTGACTGAGATTAAAAAAAAAAAAAAAAAAAAAAAAAAACGTTTATTCTGTAATTTGTTTACTGCTTTCAGAATTTGTTATCTTTGCTAATGGGATTAAACCTTTGCTAAAGTTGTGTTGTTTACAAGGATTGAGGCTATAACTGTTTCAATTTATTAATTTTCAACTGTCATAGATCTTCTGTGCTTCTTAAAGGCACAGTACGTTTTAATATTATTCTAATTGAATTGTATTTCCAAGTTGCAAGTTTATTTGCTAGTGTGTTAAACATGTCTGATTCAGAGGATGATACCTGTGTCATTTGTTGCAATGCCAAAGTGGAGCCCAATAGAAATTTATGTACTAACTGTATTGATGCTACTTTAAATAAAAGTCAATCTGTTCAAATTGAACAAATTTCACCAAACAACGAGGGGAGAGTTATGCCGACTAACTCGCCTCACGTGTCAGTACCTACATCTCCCGCTCAGAGGGAGGTGCGTGATATTGTAGCGCCGAGTACATCTGGGCGGCCATTACAAATCACATTACAGGATATGGCTACTGTTATGACTGAGGTTTTGGCTAAATTACCAGAACTAAGAGGTAAGCGTGATCACTCTGGGGTGAGAACAGAGTGCGCTGATAATATTAGGGCCATGTCAGACACTGCGTCACAGGTGGCAGAACATGAGGACGGAGAGCTTCATTCTGTGGGTGACGGTTCTGATCCAAACAGACTGGATTCAGATATTTCAAATTTTAAATTTAAACTGGAAAACCTCCGTGTATTACTAGGGGAGGTGTTAGCGGCTCTGAATGATTGTAACACAGTTGCAATACCAGAGAAAATGTGTAGGTTGGATAAATATTTTGCGGTACCGACGAGTACTGAGGTTTTTCCTATACCTAAGAGACTTACTGAAATTGTTACTAAGGAGTGGGATAGACCCGGTGTGCCGTTCTCACCCCCTCCGATATTTAGAAAAATGTTTCCAATAGACGCCACCACAAGGGACTTATGGCAAACGGTCCCTAAGGTGGAGGGAGCAGTTTCTACCTTAGCTAAGCGTACCACTATCCCGGTGGAGGATAGCTGTGCTTTTTCAGATCCAATGGATAAAAAGTTAGAGGGTTACCTTAAGAAAATGTTTGTTCAACAAGGTTTTATATTGCAACCCCTTGCATGCATTGCGCCGATCACGGCTGCAGCGGCATTCTGGATTGAGTCTCTGGTAGAGAACATTGGTTCAGCTACTCTGGACGACATTACGGACAGGCTTAGAGTCCTTAAACTAGCTAATTCATTCATTTCGGAGGCCGTAGTACATCTTACTAAACTTACGGCGAAGAATTCAGGATTCGCCATTCAGGCACGCAGGGCGCTGTGGCTAAAATCCTGGTCAGCTGATGTTACTTCTAAGTCTAAATTGCTTAATATACCTTTCAAAGGGCAGACCTTATTCGGGCCCGGGTTGAAAGAGATTATCGCTGACATTACAGGAGGTAAAGGCCATGCCCTGCCTCAGGACAAAGCCAAAGTTAAGGCTAGACAGTCTAATTTTCGTTCCTTTCGTAATTTCAAAGCAGGAGCAGCATCAACTTCCTCTGCACCAAAACAGGAAGGAGCTGTTGCTCGCTACAGACAAGGCTGGAAACCTAACCAGTCCTGGAACAAGGGCAAGCAGGCCAGGAAACCTGCTGCTGCCCCTAAAACAGCATGAATTGAGGGCCCCCGATCCGGGATCGGATCTAGTGGGGGGCAGACTTTCTCTCTTCGCCCAGGCTTGGGCAAGAGATGTCCAGGATCCCTGGGCGCTAGAGATAATATCTCAGGGATACCTTCTGGACTTCAAATACTCTCCTCCAAGAGAGAGATTTCATCTGTCAAGATTGTCAACAATCCAGACAAAGAAAGAGGCGTTTCTACGCTGCATACAAGAGCTCTTGTTAATGGGAGTAATCCATCCAGTTCCACGATCGGAACAGGGACAGGGGTTTTACTCAAATCTGTTTGTGGTTCCCAAAAAAGAGGGAACTTTCAGACCAATCCTGGACTTAAAGATCCTAAACAAATTCCTAAGAGTTCCATCGTTCAAGATGGAGACTATTCGGACAATTTTACCTATGATCCAAGAGGGTCAGTACATGACCACTGTAGATTTAAAAGATGCTTACCTTCACATACCGATTCACAAAGATCATTATCGGTACCTAAGGTTTGCCTTCCTAGACAGGCATTACCAGTTTGTGGCTCTTCCATTCGGATTGGCTACAGCTCCAAGAATCTTCACAAAGGTTCTGGGTGCTCTTCTGGCGGTACTAAGACCGCGGGGAATCTCGGTAGCTCCATACCTAGACGACATTCTGATACAAGCTTCAAGCTTTCAAACTGCCAAGTCTCATACAGAGTTAGTGCTGGCATTTCTAAGGTCACATGGATGGAAGGTGAACGAAAAGAAGAGTTCACTCGTTCCACTCACAAGAGTTCCCTTCCTGGGGACTCTTATAGATTCTGTAGAAATGAAGATTTACCTGACAGAGGACAGGCTAACAAGACTTCAAAGTGCTTGCCGCACCCTACATTCCATTCAACACCCGTCAGTGGCTCAATGCATGGAGGTAATCGGCTTAATGGTAGCGGCAATGGACATAGTACCCTTTGCACGCTTACACCTCAGACCACTGCAACTGTGCATGCTAAGTCAGTGGAATGGGGATTACTCAGACTTATCCCCTTCTCTGAATCTGGATCAAGAGACCAGAAATTCTCTTCTATGGTGGCTTTCTCGGCCACATCTGTCCAGGGGGATGCCGTTCAGCAGACCAGACTGGACAATTGTAACAACAGACGCCAGCCTTCTAGGTTGGGGTGCCGTCTGGAATTCTCTGAAGGCTCAGGGACAATGGAGTCAGGAGGAGAGTCTCCTGCCAATAAACATTCTGGAATTGAGAGCAGTTCTCAATGCCCTCCTGGCTTGGCCCCAGTTGACAACTCGGGGGTTCATCAGGTTTCAGTCGGACAACATCACGACTGTTGCTTACATCAACCATCAGGGAGGGACAAGAAGCTCCCTAGCTATGATGGAAGTATCAAAGATAATTCTCTGGGCAGAGTCTCACTCTTGCCACCTGTCAGCAATCCACATCCCGGGAGTGGAGAACTGGGAGGCGGATTTCTTAAGTCGTCAGACTTTTCATCCGGGGGAGTGGGAACTTCATCCGGAGGTCTTTGCCCAAATACTGCGACGTTGGGGCAAACCAGAGATAGATCTCATGGCGTCTCGACAGAACGCCAAGCTTCCTCGTTACGGGTCCAGATCCAGGGATCCAGGAGCAGTCCTGATAGATGCTCTGACAGCACCTTGGGACTTCAGGATGGCTTACGTGTTTCCACCCTTCCCGTTGCTTCCTCGTTTGATTGCCAGAATCAAACAAGAGAGAGCATCAGTGATTCTAATAGCACCTGCGTGGCCACGCAGGACTTGGTATGCAGACCTGGTGGACATGTCATCCTGTCCACCTTGGTCTCTACCTCTGAAGCAGGACCTTCTGATACAGGGTCCCTTCAAACATCAAAATCTAACTTCTCTGAAGCTGACTGCTTGGAAATTGAACGCTTGATTTTATCAAGACGTGGGTTTTCTGAGTCAGTTATTGATACCTTAATACAGGCTAGGAAACCTGTTACCAGAAAGATTTACCATAAGATATGGCGTAAATACCTATATTGGTGTGAATCCAAAGGTTACTCTTGGAGTAAGGTTAGGATTCCTAGGATATTGTCTTTTCTACAAGAAGGTTTAGAAAAGGGTTTATCTGCTAGTTCATTAAAGGGACAGATCTCAGCTCTGTCCATTCTGTTACACAAACGTCTGTCAGAAGTTCCTGACGTCCAGGCTTTTTGTCAGGCTTTGACCAGGATTAAGCCTGTGTTTAAAACTGTTGCTCCACCATGGAGTTTAAACCTTGTTCTTAATGTTTTACAGGGCGTTCCGTTTGAACCCCTTCATTCCATTGATATAAAGTTGTTATCTTGGAAAGTTCTATTTTTAATGGCTATTTCCTCGGCTCGAAGAGTCTCTGAATTATCAGCCTTACATTGTGATTCTCCTTATTTGATTTTTCATTCGGATAAGGTAGTCCTGCGTACTAAACCTGGGTTCTTACCTAAGGTAGTTACTAACAGGAATATCAATCAAGAGATTGTTGTTCCTTCTTTATGCCCAAATCCTTCTTCAAAGAAGGAACGTCTACTGCACAACCTGGATGTAGTCCGTGCTCTAAAATTTTACTTACAGGCAACTAAGGAATTTCGACAAACGTCTTCTCTGTTTGTCATTTACTCTGGGCAGAGGAGAGGTCAAAAAGCTTCCGCTACCTCTCTTTCTTTTTGGCTTCGTAGCATAATTCGTTTAGCTTATGAGACTGCTGGACAGCAGCCTCCTGAAAGAATTACAGCTCATTCTACTAGAGCTGTGGCTTCCACTTGGGCCTTCAAGAATGAGGCCTCTGTTGAACAGATTTGCAAGGCTGCAACTTGGTCTTCGCTTCATACTTTTTCCAAATTTTACAAATTTGACACTTTTGCTTCATCGGAGGCTATTTTTGGGAGAAAGGTTCTTCAGGCAGTGGTTCCTTCTGTATAAAGAGCCTGCCTATCCCTCCCGTCATCCGTGTACTTTTGCTTTGGTATTGGTATCCCAGAAGTAATGATGACCCGTGGACTGATCACACTTAACAGAAGAAAACATAATTTATGCTTACCTGATAAATTCCTTTCTTCTGTAGTGTGATCAGTCCACGGCCCACCCTGTTTTTAAGGCAGGTAAATATTTTTTAATTTATACTCCAGTCACCACTTCACCCTTGGCTTTTCCTTTCTCGTTGGTCCTTGGTCGAATGACTGGGAGTGACGTAGAGGGGAGTAGCTATATGCAGCTCTGCTGGGTGAATCCTCTTGCACTTCCTGTTGGGGAGGAGTAATATCCCAGAAGTAATGATGACCCGTGGACTGATCACACTACAGAAGAAAGGAATTTATCAGGTAAGCATAAATTATGTTATTGCTTTACATATAGGGTCCCAGCAACATATATAACGTTTCAAGCCTGCAAAAGGCTTTTAGTCATGTACACTTTAATTATACAGGTTCCTGCCTTTTATACCTGCACATGTTGTCCATTTACCCACTCCATGAAACCACAACCATTGCAACAGCGGCATCTTGTGGATGCAAGTCATATTGCATCAAAATGTATTTCTTATTTTTTGTGTTTTCTAAATGGAATAGGTAAGTGACATCTATATAAAAAAATTAAAAACAACATAAAAACCTATATATACAATTAAAAGAGGAGCATGAAAATATGACCAACTAGAAAAAAAATAACAGCATTAGGGGCTAGTGTGCAGAATAAGTATTAGAGAGGGCAAATACTTTAAAGTCTAATTTTTAAATCCAATTTTTTCATATAGAGTCTAATTTGTTAACCAGATAACTATTTACCAAAATTCTACCTTAGGTTCATTCTGAAGGACACGTTTATATGCATTGTGTAGAATACACCACTTTTAATAAAATAGACTCCAATCAAAGTCCTTATTAAGATCTTTGGGGATTAGAGATTCTAATTTATGTATCCAAAACATCTCTCTAATCTTGAGGATATGTTCTCTATCTCCACCCCTCCTTGGTTTAACTACCTGATCTATTACTTGGAATCTAAGTTGACTAATGTTATGACCTGCAGAGAGGAAGTGAGAGGACACTGGCGCTTCTTTATTCCTACATCTTATGTTTGACTTATGTTCTGTTATCCTCTCCCTTACCTCCCTGCAGGTCTCACCAATGTAAACAAGTCCACACAGACATTTATATAGACAGCAAAAGTTGTTCTACATGTCAAGTATCTATTAATTTAACTTCCTTCCACTGATTGGATGATAAAAACATTTTCCTTTTATCATAGAGCTGCAGTTACTGCAGCTCAAACATGGATAACATCCATTGCTACTGCTGCCTATTGTTAACTGTACATTTTTCTTACCAGTACCTATATCAGTGTGGACAAGTGAGTCCTTAATACTCTTGCTTCTTTTATATGCAACCATAGGATTTTTTTGCAAATTCCTCAACTTGTGGATTACACTCCCTCATTATGTGCCAGTGCTTTTTCAATACACCTGCAATTTTTTGACTTAATCTGTTATATTGTGTTACAAATATTACACTATTTTCTCTTGCAAGGTGTATCCAGTCCACGGATTCATCCATTACTTGTGGGATATTCTCATTCCCTACAGGAAGTGGCAAAGAGAGCACACAGCAGAGCTGTCTATATAGCTGTCCCTCTAGCTCCACCCCCCAGTCATTCTCTTTGCAGACTCTAAGCACTAGGGTCTCTCTACGGGAGGGTAAAGTGAATGTGGTGTTAGGTTATTTTCCACATGGCATAAATTTAGTCACTTAGAAGTGATTTTTGTAGGCCTTACAACTCCGGAGTGGAGTGGGAGGGGTCTAATTTCGCGCCTCAGATGCGCAGTTAGTATTGAAATACAGTTTCATGCTGCTTCGCATGGAGAGTCCAGCTGCTGATTAAGGACTTAAAAGAAGCTTTATTTCCCCAAAACTGATCCCTAAGGGCAGGTAGGGCCACAGCAGTAAGCTGTGGCAAGGTACTGTAGTTAATTAACCGGTTGTTGCCTTTAGGCTGCTCCGGTTTGGGCATTAAGGGGTTAATCGATCTGAAACGTGTGGTGCAATCATATTAAGGCCTTAGGTACATACTGTGAAAATTTCAAAAGGATTGGTGCATTTTTCACTGTTTTGTAAAATTGTGTGCTCTTTTTATTTCTTAAAGGCACAGTAACGTTTTTTTCAAATTGTGTTTTTTATTTGATTAAAGTGTTTTCCAAGCCTGCTTGTGTATAATACTAGTCTGTTAAACATGTCTGACACTAAGGAAAATCCTTGTTCAATGTGTTTAGAAGCCATGGTGGAACCCCCTCTCAGAATGTGTCCCAATTGCACTAATATGTCTATACACTTTAAAGATCATATTGTTGCACTTAAAAGTGTGGCCCTAGATGATTCTCAGACTGAAGGTTTTGCAAGCAGTGGTACCTTCAGTTTAAGGTACCTGTCTTGTTCCCTCCCTTCATCCGTGTCCTAAAGCTTTGGTATTGGTATCCCACAAGTAATGGATGAATCCGTGAACTGGATACACCTTGCAAGAGAAAACAGAATTTATGCTTACCTGATAAATTACTTTCTCTTGCGGTGTATCCAGTCCACGGCCTGCCCTGGCACTTAAGTCAGGTAAAATATTTTTTCATTTAAACTACAGTTCACCACTGCACCTTATGGTTTCTCCTTTTTCTTCCTAACCTTTGGTCGAATGACGGGGGGTGGAGCTAGAGGGGGAGCTATATGGACAGCTCTGCTGTGTGCTCTCTTTGCCACTTCCTGTAGGGAATGAGAATATCCCACAAGTAATGGATGAATCCGTGGACTGGATACACCGCAAGAGAAAGTAATTTTTCAGGTAAGCATAAATTCTGTTTTTTTTTCTTTTTCACATCTTGGTTTTTGAATTTGTCTAGACTCATCAACTGCAGTTGTAAGCAGGGCCACCATCAGGGGGTGACAGGGGTGACTCCTGTCAGGGGCCCAATGAGCCAGGGGGGCCCCATGAGGCAAGAACTTAAAAAAAAAAATTATTTTTTTTTTTTAAATTTGGCAGCCACCAGTGGGTACTACAGCAGAGTGCTAATTGAGCATGGGAAATGTTATTACAAGGAGTAAAGTATTAGCATTTGAGAGGATTTCTTAGTGTGCACTAAACCACTATGCTCAGTGTGAGACAGACTTGGCACTTTGTACAGTGTGTGCCTGAGTCAGACGGCAGATCACTTTCATTTGCAGAGGAGGTAGGACTTACTTAGCAAATGTTTTTTATTTCTTTGTGCAATTTTGGATTGTAACTTCAGTGTGGTTGTAGTTGTATGGTGGGGCTAGGGGTCCATAAAAACACATTTTTTTAGCAGCAGTGTATTTATGATTATTTGACAATGCTGTAGAAATTCTATATTTAAAGCCATGCAGAAGTGGGTCCTCCTCAATACACAAATGGTAGATGCCCTTTTGGCAGATATGCATTTTATATATATATATATATATATATATATATATATATATATATATATATATATATATATATATATATATATATATATATATATATATATTACATTCCAGTTTACTGCCCCTTTATGCAAGGACTTTCCAGATGCAAGGAGTCATTTTATCTAAGATTTTTACATCTGCAGAAATTTTGTACTCTCAGACTAAGATTGCTCAGTGTTTGAAATGAGACAGGTTAACTTAAAACTGTTCAGTTTACACTACAGCTGACTTAGTTTTGAAATACATACCAACAAGCCTAAATTCTGCATTTAACCAGATCTAATGGTATGAGTACCACAGCTTATGGTCCCACCAAGACCATATAGAGTACAGCATTTTCAAAATCCATAAGTACAGCTGACAGATGGGAAAATTTGTACACTATATTTGAAGTGGTGCTCTTGGTTGGGGAAAATGGGAAAAAAACAAACATATGTCAACCTTTTAAAGGTACTTTTCTTCATCTAGCGATCTACCCAGCTCATTAATGTACAATTTTGAATTCACAGAATTATTTTTGTTTGGACGTTTACAAATATGATTCTTTAAAAAGTGATCTCTTAATTTCTGCATTTTTTTTATCATGCATGTCACACACTGTTGATTTAGGGGATGCAAGGTGCATAAATGTTTCCTCCTGTGAGTGTTTCTGTGGGTGTATGTGTTTATGTCTTTGTGCTTTGGTTTGTGTCTCTATGTGTATGTATTTTTTATCTGTGGGCTCTCTGTGAGGGTGGGTGTGTATGTCTTTGTGCATTATCTGTGGATGTCTGTGAGGGTGTGTGCATATGTCTTTGAGCTTTTTCTATGGGTGTTTCTGTGAGGGTGTATGTATGTATGTATGTGTTTTCTGTGGGTGTCTCTGTGAAGGTGTGTGTATGTCTTTGTGTGTTTTCTGTGGATGTCTCAGTGAGGGTGTGTGTATGTATGTCTTTGTGTGTTTTCTGTTGGTGTCTCTATGTGTGTATATGTCTTTGTGTGTTTTCTGAGGCTGCCTCTGTCGGTGTTTCCTTGGGTGTATGTGCAAGTTTGAGTTTGTGTGTGTGTGTCCATTGTCTGTTCCTTTTTAGGACATTTTGACCTTACTACTAATTATTCATATCTTTCTACAGACTTTGAGACTAACAAGACCTTTCCGGAAGTAACCACTCCACCATTTAACCTTTAAATTATTGTTTAGGCAGTTCAGGGCCCTTCCTTTCAGCCAGTGCATGCTGTTGTCATAATTTAGTTGTCATCTTCCTTTACAAAAAGATCATCAGAACTCCATATTTTGTTTTCTAAATCTCCTTTTTTTACAAAACTGTAGTTTACCTCATTACTTGTCAGGTCAATGTAAACAAGTGCTAAGTGTCTGTTTGGGTTTCTGTGTCTGAGTGTGTTTCTTTGCGTGTCTGCTAGAGTGTCTATATGTGAATCCTTATGTGTGAGTGTGTTTGTGTATGTTACTACCTTTACAACATTTCCAAGTTTAAATAGACAATTAAGAATAAAGTGCATATACGTTTTAGTCACTTGGTCAAAAATTGCACATGTCAAAGGAGGGGGGGGGGGCCTGATCAATGGTTGAGTTAGGGGCCCCAAAATTTCTAGTGGCGGCCCTGGTTGTAAGTTGTTCTGCTATTAATTTTGGAGGGTATTTTCTGGCAATAAATGTATTAGCCATCTCTTCTAGTCTCTGTTTGCATTTGTCACTGTCTGAAACAATCCTTTTTACCCTAGTAAATTGGCTCTTTGGTATTGCCTTGAAAATGTTATTCGGATGACAACTACCATATTGCAATAGATTGTTTTTATCAGTTTTTTTGTGTATAAATCTGTTTCCAAGAAACCACATTTTTTGTAAATATATGTGTCTAAATACTCTATGCCTACTTCACTCATATTCAGACTGAACTTAAGTCCCCTTACAGAACAGTTCAAATCCTGTACAAATAATAAAAGGCTCCCCACGCCTTCCTACCAGGTTGATGAGAGGGTTTGGCTGTCCTCCCACAACTTGAACCTTCGTGTGCCTTCCAATAAACTGGCTCCCCATTATGTTGGTCCTTTTCAAATACTCCGACGGGTCAATCCTGTGGCCTACACTCTTGACCTTCCTCTTGCAATGCACATCTCCAATGTTTTTCATGTCTCTCTCTTGAAACCATTGGTTTGTAATCGGTTTACCACTGTGTTGCCTCATCCCCGTCCTAACTTTGTTGACAACCATGAAGAATATGAGGTCAGCAGCATTATTGACTCTCGTATGTCCAGGGGCCGCGTACTGTATTTGGTTCAATGGAGGGGTTACAGTCCGGAGGAGAGTTCATGGGTTCCCTCCTCTGATGTTCATGCTCCCGCCCTCCTACGTGTCTTCCATGCCTGTTTCCCCAATAAGCCTTGTGTCCTCCCACGGGGGAGGGGTCGTTGAGGGGAGGGTACTGTCAGGATTTTTCCCTGCTTTGTTTGCCATGTGCTGCTGGCAGCCATTTTACCCGCCTCTCTTGCTGACTCTGGTGCATAGTGTGTGATGCTGCTCATTTCCTTCACTCCCTTTTATGGCCAGACTGGTGTACATCATCCATGTGAGACAGGTTGCAGTCTCAGAATTGTGATGTCATCACTTATTATTTAAAGGGCCTCTGTTCAGTATGCTTTGCCCTTGCGTTGTCTCAGACCTGTTTGTGAGTTCCAGTTCCTGTATATTACTTGGCTGTCTGACGTCCCTCCTGCTTCCTGATCCTCCTGCTTGTTTCTGACTCTGCTGTTCTCCTTGTTCCTAATTCCGGCTCAACTGACTACTCGCTTTGGCTCCTGACTCGGCTCGTCTGACTACCAGCTCTGGTTTTGACTCCTGGCTTGTTATTTGACTTGTGGACAAATGACCGTTTGTCATTACAATATTTGTTTTTTACTGTACCTTTATGGCCTATTTGTAATACTCATGTATCAGAATTCAGGCAAAAGTGTTCTTAAAATAAGAAGATATTTGAAACACATTTAACCTGTGTCTATGATGGGATGTCTACTTAATGTGATTTCATTATAAAATACAAAGCTTAAATAAATTACTAAGTGAGAGAGCAACTTGTTGCTATACTGAATTCACTGAATTAGGCCTGTGACTAATTAAATGGTTGTTCCATTGTGTGTGTATATTAAACTGTGTGAATCACTGTGCGTCCGTGTGGGAGACGAGTATAACAATGATGGAATTAGGAAATTTGTGTGACAGTATTCTGGATTTACTAACATTCTCTGAGTCTGCACAAGCTAAAAGCTTGATGACAACCAAGTGAGATGGCTATAATGAGATCTAGGAATTTTCTAAAAGTAGCTGAATGTCTGTAGATTGTCCAATATACCAGCCAGCAAGAAAGTAGTGATTAAACATTAAATAGCATTAAGTAGCATTATGTATAAAAAAAAACAAATCCATCACAGCCATATGCCCATATTAGATTTCAGATCAGACCTGGTCAGATAAGTGTTCATTTATTTGCATATATTTTACTGGACGCCCAGAGGGGGGGGGGGGAATTCAAAATTTAAAATCAGGAACAAAGTAATTACCAGAAAGTCCCTATAAAAGGGGGGAGGGAGGACATGGGAGAGAAGATACAATCTCTTGTGGGGGACAGAAGTAAGAGGACAACAGTGAGGTGAGGGTGAAGGGAGGTGTGTGGAACTCGGTATGCAGGAATAGAGACACAGGACAAAGACAGTCTTTTCTAGGGAAAACTTTACTGAAGCAAAAATGATAAACAACAATATTCTGGTGAAAGGAATAAGGGAATAGAATACCGAAAGTAGAATAGGAACAAGTCTCTCAACAAGCACAGACTACCCAGTGGGTACTGTTGGTGAGGGTATGGCTTTCAGGATGCAGACAGATGAATACAGGAATCATGTCAGAGGTGATTAGATTCAGGAGCAAGGTAAACATAAACAAATATCACAGCAGAGATGCTTGACTTCAAGAGCAAGGTAAGCATACACAGGTATCACAGCAGAGGTGCTTGGTTTCAGAAGCAAGGTAAGCATACACAGGTATCACAGCAGAGATGCTTGGCTTCAGGAGAAAGGTAAGCATACACAGGTATCACAGCAGGGATGTTTGGCTTCAGTAGCAAGGTAGCATACACAGGTATCACAGCAGAGATGCTTGGCTTCAGGAGAAAGGTAAACATACACAGGTATCACAGCAGGGATGTTTGGCTTCAGTAGCAAGGTAGCATACACAGGTATAACAGCAGGGATGTTTGGTTTCAGGAGCAAGGTAAGCATAAACAGGTATTAATATTTTGGTGATGCAGAACCAAAAATCTATATTAAATCTATGTTAAAGCCATACATTCACTGAGAAATAATCGTTCAGGGGTGCCAAGAGTATATATAGTGCTACAATTTAAATCCAAAAAAGAAAACGGAAATATAATCATCTGGCACACACTTATACTAGGTCAAATAGGGGAGCCGCCTGGAAGTAAAACCAAAGCAAAACAAGATTTACACTGAGTGTAAGGGAGAATGAAATACATAGTCATAGAATTATGACAAGGAGGAGGAATAATATTAGGACAAGTTTCCACGGACAGGAAGGCCCATTGTGTAGCACCCAGCGACTATTTAAAAAAGGCCTTTGAAAAAGGTCAGGCGAAACGCTGTCAGGCATATGCCTTTATGAGCATTTGTTTGGGACATCATTTTGGTTTCTTGAATAAGAGTATTAGGAGGTTGATTCTTTTGATCAGTATATTTTTGGGACAAACTGGACGATGCCCTACATTTTTCAAAAAATGTGCACGAACACCTAGCAACAATATATTGTTAAGCCCCCTTATTGCCCTTTGCTTGTGGAATTTATACAATCATAGTCTTATCTTTGATAGAGAACCTTTTTGAAATAGTCGCTGGGTGCTACAAAATGGGCCTCTCTGTCTGTGGAAACTTGTCCTAATACGATTCCTCCTCGTCATAATTCTATGACTATCATTTGTACGTGACTATTTGTATTTCATTCTCAATTACACTCAGACAGTGTTAATCTTGTTTTGTTTTAATTGCTTTTATACCAGTGTTGTGTCAACACTTTTTAAGTTTTACTAATTGAAGTTATGTTTTACTTCTAGGTTCCCCTATTTGAGTGTGTGCCAGAGGATTATATTTCCTTTTTCTTTTTGGATTTAAATTGAAGCATACACAGGTATCACAGCAGAGATACTTGGCTTCAGGAGCAAGGTAAGCACACACAGGTATCACAGCAGAGATGCTTGGCTTCAGGAGCAAGGTAAGCATACACAGGTATCACAGCAGAGATGCTTGGCTTCAGGAGCAAGATAAGCATACACGGGTATCACAGCAGAGATGCTTGGCTTCAGGAGAGAGGTAGCATACACAGGTATCACAGCAGAGATGCTTGGCTTCAGGAGTAAGGTAAGCATACACAGGTATCACAGCAGAGATGCTTGGCTTCAGGAGCAAGGTAAGCATACACAGGTATCACAGCAGAGATACTTGGCTTCAGGAACGAGGTAGCATACACAGGTATCACAGCAGAGATGCTTGGCTTCAGGAACGAGGTAGCATACACAGGTATCACAGCAGAGATGCTTGGCTTCAGGAGCAAGGTAAGCATACACAGGTATCACAGCAAAGATGCTTGGCTTCAGTAGCAAGGTAGCATACACAGGTATCACAGCAGAGATGCTTGGCTTCAGAAGCAAGTTAAGCCTACACAGGTATCACAGCAGAGATGCTTGGCTTCAGTAGCAAGGTAGCATACACAGGTATCACAGCAAAGATGCTTGGCTTCAGTAGCAAGGTAGCATACACAGGTATCACAGCAAATATGCTTGGCTTCAGTAGCAAGGTAGCATACACAGGTATCACAGCAAAGATGCTTGGCTTCAGTAGCAAGGTAGCATACACAGGTATCACAGCAAAGATGCTTGGCTTCAGGAGCAAGGTAAGCATACACAGGTATCACAGCAAAGATGCTTGGCTTCAGTAGCAAGGTAGCATACACAGGTATCACAGCAGAGATGCTTGTCTTCAGGAGCAAGGTAGCATACACAGGTATCACAGCAGAGGTGCTTGGCTTCAGTAGCAAGGTAGCATATACAGGTATCACAGCAGAGATGCTTGGCTTCAGGAGCAAGGTATCATACACAGGTACCACAGCAGAGATGCTTGGCTTCAGGAGCAAGGTAAGCATACACAGGTATCACAGCAGAGATGCTTGGCTTCAGGAGCAAGGTAAGCATATACACAGGTATCACAGCAGAGGTGCTTGGCTTCAGGAGCAAGGTAAGCATGCACAGGTATCACAGCAGAGATGCTTGGCTTCAGGAGAGAGGTAGCATACACAGGTATCACAGCAGAGGTGCTTGGCTTCAGGAGCAAGGTAGCATACACAGGTATCACAGCAGAGATGCTTGGCTTCAGGAGCAAGGTAAGCATACACAGGTATCACAGCAGAGATGCTTGGCTTCAGGAGCAAGGTAAGCATACACAGGTATCACAGCAGAGATGCTTGGCTTCAGGAGCAAGGTAGCATACACAGGTATCACAGCAGAGATGCTTGGCTTCAGGAGTGAGGTAGCATACACAGGTATCACAGCAGAGGTGCTTGGCTTCAGGAGCAAGGTAGCATACACAGGTATCACAGCAGAGATGCTTGCCTTCAGGAGCAGGGTAAGCATACACAGGTATCACAGCAGAGATGCTTGGCTTCAGGAGCAAGGTAAGCATACACAGGTATCACAGCAGAGATGCTTGGCTTCAGGAGTGAGGTAGCATACACAGGTATCACAGCAGAGGTGCTTGGCTTCAGGAGCAAGGTAGCATACACAGGTATCACAGCAGAGATGCTTGCCTTCAGGAGCAGGGTAAGCATACACAGGTATCACAGCAGAGGTGCTTGGCTTCAGGAGCAAGGTAGCATACACAGGTATCACAGCAGAGATGCTTGGCTTCAGGAGCAAGGTAAGCATACACAGGTATCACAGCAGAGGTGCTTGGCTTCAGGAGCAAGGTAAGCATACACAGATATCACAGCAGAGATGCTTGGCTTCAGGAGCGAGGTAGCATACACAGGTATCACAGCAGAGATGCTTGGCTTCAGTAGCAAGGTAGCATATACAGGTATCACAGCAGAGATGCTTGGCTTCAGGAGCAAGGTAGCATACACAGGTATCACAGCAGAGATGCTTGTCTTCAGGAGCAAGGTAAGCATGCACAGGTACCACAGCAGAGATGCTTGTCTTCAGGAGCAAGGTAAGCATGCACAGGTATCACAGCAGAGATGCATGGCTTCAGGAGCAGGGTAAGCATACACAGGTATCACAGCAGAGATGCTTGGCTTCAGGAGCAAGGTAGCATACACAGGTATCACAGCAGAGATGCTTGGCTTCAGGAGCAAGGTAGCATACACAGGTATCACAGCAGAGATGCTTGGCTTCAGGAGTGAGGTAGCATACACAGGTATCACAGCAGAGATGCTTGGCTTCAGGAGCAAGGTATCATACACAGGTATCACAGCAGAGATGCTTGGCTTCAGGAGCAAGGTAAGCATACACAGGTATCACAGCAGAGATGCTTGTCTTCAGGAGCAAGGTAAGCATGCACAGGTATCACAGCAGAGATGCTTGTCTTCAGGAGCGAGGTAGCATACACAGGTATCACAGCAGAGATGCTTGTCTTCAGGAGCAAGGTAAGCATGCACAGGTATCACAGCAGAGATGCTTGTCTTCAGGAGCGAGGTAGCATACACAGGTATCACAGCAGAGATGCTTGTCTTCAGGAGCGAGGTAGCATACACAGGTATCACAGCAGAGATGCTTGTCTTCAGGAGCAAGGTAAGCATGCACAGGTATCACAGCAGAGATGCTTGGCTTCAGTAATGAGGTAGCATACACAGGTATCACAGCAGAGATGCTTGGCTTCAGGAGCAAGGTATCATACACAGGTATCACAGCAGAGATGCTTGGCTTCAGGAGCAAGGTAAGCATACACAGGTATCACAGCAGAGATGCTTGGCTTCAGGAGCAAGGTAGCATATACAGGTATCACAGCAGAGATGCTTGGCTTCAGGAGCAAGGTAGCATACACAGGTATCACAGCAGAGATACTTGGCTTCAGGAGCAAGGTAAGCATACACAGGTATCACAGCAGAGATGCTTGGCTTAAGGAGCAAGGTAAGCATACACAGGTATCACAGCAGAGGTGCTTGGTTTCAGAAGCAAGGTAAGCATACACAGGTATCACAGCAGAGATGCTTGGCTTCAGTAGCAAGGTAAGCATACACAGGTATCACAGCAGAGATGCTTGGCTTCAGGAGCAAGGTAAGCATATACACAGGTATCACAGCAGAGATGCTTGGCTTCAGGAACAAGGTAGCATACACAGGTACCACAGCAGAGATGCTTGTCTTCAGGAGCAAGTTAAGCATACACAGGTATCACAGCAGAGATGCTTGTCTTCAGGAGCAAGTTAAGCATACACAGGTATCACAGCAGAGATGCTTGGCTTTAGGAGCAAGTTAAGCATACACAGGTATCACAGCAGAGATGCTTGGCTTCAGGAACGAGGTAGCATACACAGGTATCACAGCAGAGATGCTTGGCTTCAGGAGCGAGGTAGCATACACAGGTATCACAGCAGAGATGCTTGGCTTCAGGAGTAAGGTAAGCATACACAGGTATCACAGCAGAGATGCTTGGCTTCAGGAGTAAGGTAAGCATACACAGGCATCACAGCAGAGATGCTTGGCTTCAGGAGCAAGGTAGCATACACAGGTATCACAGCAGAGATGCTTGGCTTTAGGAGCAAGGCAAGCATACACAGGTATCACAGCAGAGATGCTTGGCTTCAGGAGTAAGGTAAGCATACACAGGTATCACAGCAGAGATGCTTGGCTTCAGGAGCAAGGTAGCATACACAGGTATCACAGCAGAGATGCTTGGCTTCAGGAGCAAGGTAAGCATACACAGGTATCACAGCAGAGATGCTTGGACTCCGAAAGGGAAACACTGAATAGGCAATAACTCAGTGCAGAATAGAAGTTCAGCTGGGTTTTTATAGGGACTCCCACAACGAGTCCTCCAGGTGGGAGTTCCTGTAATCAAGGCTTTTGCCCTTTAAATAGCAGTGACGCGCAACTTAGGAGACTGCAGATGAAGCAGACAGGTCTCAGTGTCCCACGTGAACAGACGCCGAGACGGAGCTCAGCTTCCTTGCTGTCTGGTGAGGTCCCGGTAAGGATCCTGACAATAGCGCTGGATTGCTGTGGGCTATGTTGGATCAAGTGTTGAATACTGGACAGTAGAATTTTTTAAGTGTATTTTTTTTTTTTAATGTTTTTTTTTTAGGTGAATTTTTTTATTTATTTTTTTGTTAGGATTTTTTAAAACTTTTTAAGGGATAATATGTTAGTATAAGTTTTTTTTGGGAGGCGGGCTTTTGTTTCTTAGTTTTGGGTTTCTAAAAAAAAAATTGTCGGATTAATTTTTATACAATGTACATAACAGAGCATAATAGAGCTCCAACTATGATAAATTGTTTCCATTAAACATTTTTAGGTTTCAATGATCCATCATAACAGGCAATATTATAAAATATGTATAGATATCCAGCATAAATATCTTCAAGATTGTCGTCTTCTTTACTAGTTTTAGAAAGATTACCAATCTCTAATTTATCATTTGATTTAAATATTCCTCCCATAGTATTTGCATCTCTGTAAAAAATGTCTAAATGCCCCTGTTTCTGATAACAGTATTCTTCCAATTCTATAAATTCTGATACTCTACGTTTTTACATTTGGATGGTCGGGATGTCCTTGATTTTCCAGTTTTTGGTTATTAGAAACCTAGCACTGTTAACCATTATCTGGAACAGCTTCCGTTTAAATTTAATAAAAATTTTAGGTGTTTTATTCAAAAGCCATATAAACAGGTCAGCCGGGCAAGTAAAATGAATGATATTCTCTATTTCTTGAATGGCATCAGACCAAAATCTAGAGATTTGGGCAACACGACCACATATGCCCTAAAGCCTGGTTTCTCAACAACCAGGCCTTGACAGCTCTCTTGGTGGGCCACAACCTGAAATGCCCCCACTGAAGCTGTGACAGGCCTGCCGCTCCACACATAAGAAATACCGGACAGGCCTGTCAGAGTGCCAGTGCATATATAGCAGCAGTTCAGTGGGAAGAAAGGGTGGGACAAGTAGCCGACTGGGCCTGGGCACTGCAGCTAAGTGATACCAGTGCCCTGACACCAATGAATGTATATATTTTCTTCCCCCACTTACACCAATGCATTATATATAATATATATGTATATGTATGTGTCAGGTTTTTTTTCCTGTTTTGTTTGCCATGTGCTGCTGGCAGCCATTTTACACACCTCTGTTGCTGACTCTGGTGCATACTGTGTGATGCTGCTCATTTCCTGCACTTCCTTTTATGGCCAGACTGGTGTACATCATCCGTGTGAGACAGGATGCAGTCTCAGAATTGTGATGTCATCACTTATTATTTAAAGGGCCTCTGTTTAGTATGCTTTGCCTTTGCGTTGTCTCAGACCTGTTTGTGAGAGCTCCTGTGTATTACCTGGCTGTCTGACGTCCCTCCTGGTTCCTGATCCCTGGCTTGTTCCTGACTCTGCTGTTCTCCTTGTTCCTGATTCCAGCTCGTCTGACTACTCGCTTTGGCTCCTGACTCGGCTTGTCTGACTACCAGCTCTGGTTTTGATTCCTGGCTTGTTATTTGACTTTTGGACTTTTTATTATTTTTTGCTATTAATAAAGGTGTGATTATTTTTGCACTTCTCGTCTCAGTCTGATTCCTGGCACCCTGACAGTATGTGTTTGTGTGTTTATATATACGGAAGGTATAAGTAGATACGTGGATTTTTATCTGCGGCCCTTCCTTACTTAATTGTCCTCCTATGTGCAAGACACGGGGGACGTCCTGAGAAGACTGGATAAGATTAAAATTGAGCCAGATATGCTTATGCTTACTCTTGATGTGGAGTCACTGTACTCTTCTATTCCACATAAGGTTGGTTTAAAAGCAGCAGAATATTTTCTTAAACTGCGTGGAGAAGAGTACAGTGACAACACTAGTCTAGTACTAAAATTGTTAGAATTTGTGTTGACCAAAAACATATTTATGTTTGATGGGAAGTTTCACAGGCAGTTAAGAGGCACAGCCATGGGTGCGGCATGCGCCCCCACCTATGCCTGTTTACACCTAGGCGTCTGGGAAGCAAATGATGTTTTCCAGGAATTGGATCAATGGGTGGAGACTCACGTCGCCCTATGGCTGCGTTTTGTGGATGACATCCTAGTGCTGTGGAAGGGGGATGTAGAATCAGCAGACAAATTTGTTGAGATATTGAACAAGAACAAGAGGAACTTGTTCTTAACTCATCAAATTAGCGATAAGGAAGCCACCTTTTTGGACCTCATTGAAAATGGATCATTAAAAACCAAAGTGTTTCGGAAGGAAACAGCAACTAATAATTTGTTAAATGCCACTAGCCATCATCCTGAAGCCCTCAAGAATGGCATTCCAGTGGGACAGTTCTTGAGGCTCAAGAGATGTTGTTCCACTGAGTCAGATTTTGAAAGTCAGGTGATATGGCTCAGAGATTTCTTCAGAGAGGTTACTCTAGAAACCAAGTGAGAAAAGGTTGGTTGAGAGCTAGGCAGACACCAAGAAATTAATTATTATATAAGGCAGTTGAAAAACCAAAGGGAGATAATGAAATTCGCCTTATCACTAAATACAATTCTCATTGGAATAAATTACATGATATTCTCAAAAAACATTGGCACATTCTGTCCAATGACAACTCAATTGCTAAATATATTCCTAAATATCCTCTTCTCACAGCCAAGAGAGCACCAAGTATCAAAGACAGATTAGTCCATAGTGAGTTCCAAATAGACACTCCCAGAAACTGGCTAACACAAGCACAGACTAGGAAAGGGTGTGAACCTTGTGGTAGATGTGTGTACTGTAAGTACATAGTTAAAGCCTCAAGTTTCTGCACTGAATATTCAGATAGGTCATATCACATAAATTAAAGAATAATCTGTAACACCACAAATGTTATTTATATGTTACACTGCTCGTGTCCCAAATTTTACATTGGAAAAACTACACGAGAACTAAAGGAACGGGTGAGAGAACACAGAGATAGCATTATTATTTGACACATCTGATGAAGCCCTGAGTTCAGCCCGGAAAGTGGGAGCAGCGAAATGTGTAATGTTTGGAACAGACACAGCGTGGAGGACGCCAGCATGGTGAAACAGCTGTGAAATTGGCGATACCGATTTCAAGTGCTACAACCTGGGCAAGTGAAGAGCTGCATCGGCCGCATACATCACAGTGAGACACACCGTGGAAGAGATCTTGTCTGGTAATACCCATTGAGTGTGTGAAGTGAAGGTAAGCCGTGCAGCAGTAAGCCTTGCACCCTGAGGATTGCTGTAATACTACATATGTGATTGGAGCGACTGATTGTTATTTGCTATACATTGACTCTCACATATATATTTGAAATCCGGTACCGGATCAGAAATAAAATGATTAAGGAGAATCAAGGACGGCATTCTGTTCATTAATAACCGGAGCGTGTATTAACACTCAAGTGCCCGGTAGCAGAGATGAACTTTCTATGAGCCGGCTCTAAAATCCATAGCATGGTAGAAACAATTACCTTTTGGTAGTGCATTACACTTGAATATGTTATTGGCTACTTTCACAGTATCTGTTTATGGCTTTGTTTTTAATAAATATGTACATGTCCAGCATACCTGTTTAGGATATCTCTTCTATTAATACAGTGTGGGTGGTATATGGTGCGGCCTGTAATCCGCTTTAGCTCTCTAGAATTTGGTAGAGCTCTTTCTTTCTAGTAATATATATATATATATATATATATATATATATATATATATATATATATATATATATATATACACACATAAACTACAGGGCCCTGGACTAGTCTGGCTAAAATTTACCCAGCCTTGAGTTCATTTTAGTTGAGGACCACTGCTCTAAAATACTGTCTGCATGCCCACATCTCCAACATTTATTCCTCTTTTTAGGATATAATCTTTTATGCTTCCTAGGCGAAAGGTACCATTAATGTAGAATTGTTTTAATTGATTTCTTACATATTTGCTGATTGATGATGACATAGTGTCTTCTAAAGATAGACATGGCTTGTTTTGGCAAAATTGTTATTCCAAGATCATTCTCCCAATTATTTATAAAATTTGATTGTTTTAAAAGTTTTTATATTAGGAACAAAGTGTGAGAGAGGGAGGGTGATGACGTAAGTATATTCTCTAGATTAGTTAGAGGGCATAGTAAATTAGAGGTTTGTGAGTTTCAAGTAAGATAGTAGTGAACTTTGTCTATATGCAAACCAGTTGGATGCCCGCTGATATCCCTTTTCTATCATTTCCTGGAATTATCTTGGCACCAAATGTATAAATATAAACTGATGAATCAGGGAAAGATATGTGAGAATGTGGGGCAAAGATATTGGTGACTCCAAGAAAGTCAGGAATGTCTGCTAAAAGTGTTAATGGAGACGGGACAGAGGATATGTAAGGGTTTTCCCTGCTTTCCATATCATGAGGGTTTCTTTAATAATGGGATTTTGGATGTTTTAAGACGCCAACATAACCCACTCAAGTTATAGTTTGAAATAATGCTTTGTTCGATAGAAACCCATATTTTGAAGTGTTTATGTAATTTCCAGTCAGTCAGTCTTTGTAAAAATATATAGCCTGTCTATAGTCTCAATATTGGGGACCCCAACCCACCTAAGAATCTTGGTAATCGCATTACTAAGTTATTTATTCTAGGGGGCCTTCTATCCCATATAAATGAGCTGAATACATTTTGCATATCGGAAACATAATTAGAGTGTAAGGGAATTGGAAGAGTTTGTTGTATATGCAGTAAACATTGGAAGAATGTTCATTTTTAGAATATTAATTCTGTCTTACCATGTTAAACATTTAGGTTTCCAAACTTATAGATCTCTTATAATTTTTTTCTTTAATCGGTACATAATTAAGCCTATAAATATCATCTGTAGACACAGCTAGAAAAATACCTAGATATTTTAAGGAATTACCACATCCTTTAAATGGGCACATCTCTCTCACATTATTCTCAAACTTAATGTTAAGAATTTCTGTTTTTGAATAAATAATAAGGAAGATGGAGAGGTGGACAAACATTTTAAGTTCTAACATTAGCGTACGAATGGACTCATCTGGAGCAAATAGAATATCATCTACAAATAGGGCCAGTTTATGGGTAGAACCATTAGGTAAACAGAGTGAGGGGAGCTGATACGTGGTTAATATCACATTCAAAACTAGGAATTATACAATAAAATTAGATGAATAACTAATTATTCAATGATTTATACAACTCTATTGTGTTAAAATAAATTATATTTATTTAAAATACACATAAAAGGTATAGAGCTCTAATACCATATAAGTAGTATGATACAATAATAAAAATAATAAAAATAATAATAATAGTACAATACAATAGGTAAAAACAATAAGTATGTACAGGATAGGTAGGTTGTTATCGTAACAATACGTATAAACTAATTGTGAGATTGTGAATTTATGGACAGATCCGGTGTATCGATACGGTTTTTTATCTCTCTTAAATAGTCTTGCTATAACCAATCGTAATAATAACTTTAGGGTGACTTTATTGGTGGATTAGTCTCTGCTGTTAAATTTGTGGGATGGACCCAGGTACTCACGTTTGTGGAAGATGTCCAGAGATCGTTGTGCCCTTTTGTGTGGGCTAAGTTGACTGTTTCAGAGTACCAAAAAAGCGATCAGCCTTTTTGTTAAAAAGGCGGAAGAACGGGGGTAGCGCAATTTTTTTTGCGTATTAATCGTTGTAATGAAGAGAGCTTATGTTTAGTGTGTATCACAGATATATGAATCGTAACAAAGTCTCTTATATTTCACTATATGGTACACGTTTAGATACAGTGTTTTTCTTTTGGAAAGTCTTTTTAAACGTGTGCAGCTGGACACCTACTTTAAGGTTCTTGTAAGTGCCGGTAAAAAGGGCGAAGTTTTCCGTTGGTCTTTGAGACTGTATACCCTGTATGTTAGTTGGAGTTTTAAGTGGCTTTCAAGAGGGTTTGCTGGAGTCTCCAAAAGACTTGTAGAATGTGATTAAAGTACCTCCTTGAGGTTTCGCTGGAATAATGGATAGATAAGTTGGTGTCCGTTGGTCTTTGAGACTGTATACCCCGTTTGTATGTTTGGAGCTTTCTGTTGCTCTCAATGGGGTTTGCTGGAGTCTCCAAAAGACTTGTGGTGATTTCGTTTTATAACGTGCTCCGGTTGACAACTTAGGGGAAACTTTGATGCTTGTCAGTGTTTGAAAAACTATTTACCTTATTGCGATCTTTTCAAGGTATAGTGTTAGTCCCAAAATGTCCGTTGCGCTTGCTAGGTATGAGCGCTGACGAGGTGTTGTGGCTTAATAGCCGACTTGTAGCTTCTAAGTAATCTGACTTCTTGGTGATCACCCAAAATGCTGTCTTTAAAGCAAATTTGGGTTTCACAGTGTGCAGGGCAAATCTACGCGTTTTGCCTCGGCCTTTATCAAGATCATCTTGCTACAAGTCGGCTATTACAACAGCTTGTCACGGGGGCAATACCCTCAAAGGTACACACGCTGTACCCTTTAACATGGGAACATATTGGTACCCTTGCAGATTGTACCTTGCAAATGCAAATATGTAGCTTTGGGAACTAGATTGGACCTCAGTGCTATGGTACCATAATGTACCCTTAAAAATGGAGCAAATTTGGCCTTTTAAGGGTACTGCCCTATTCACACAAGCCCTTTGTACCTCATAAAGGCAAATTTGTACCCAATACAGCATATTAAAAATACCAAAATACTGTTCTATCACATTTATTAAATAACATTCAAAAACACATTTGCCTACCTTTCTTGGTCAGAAGGTTAAGTATATAAGTATTTGTATAGCTTTAAATAAGAATAACAAAACATATATTTTTTTTTATAATAATACAGTAGCTAGATTACAAGTGGAGTAGTATTTAAATTTAGCTAGAAGTAAGCTTTTGCACGTCGGGTAGCTCTCGTATTACAAGTTGAAAGTAAAAAGTTTTGCACGAGTGCTAACCCGATACGTGCAGAAATACGTATTCCCCCATAGAAGTCAATGGAGCATATATATATAAATACTGTGTATATATATATATATATATATATATATATTATATCATATATAATTATATATAGGTTAGGTATCGATATATACAGATATATATGAATATCTAATTAAAAAACTTAGAACATATTCTGCCATCTGCAGAACATTGAAATGTGAAATATTTACAGTAAATACACAGTACAACATTATAGTAATTAAATATGAATATTACATAAATATGATTTTTCCTGTTTCATCTACTTGACTGCAAAGGGCTCCAATGCACTTATATATGTCTGTAAATACGTATAAATACATATATACTGTATGTACACACACAAACTATATATACATACATACATACACACATATTTAGACATGTATATGTATGTATGTATATGTATGTATGTATATGTATGTATGTATGTATGTATATGTATGTATGTATGTATATGTACGTATATGTATGTATGTATGTATGTATATGTATGTATGTATATGTACGTATATGTATGTATGTATGTATATGTATGTATGTATGTATATGTATGTATGTATGTATATGTATGTATGTATGTATGTATGTATGTATATGTATGTATGTATGTATATGTACGTATATGTATGTATATGTATGTATATGTATGTATGTATGTATATGTATGTATATGTATGCATATGTATGTATATGTATGTATGTATGTATATGTATGTATGTATATATGTATGTATATGTATGTATATGTATGTATGTATGCATATGTATATGTATGTATGTATGTATGTATATGTATGTATGTATGTGTATGTATGTATATGTATGTATATGTATGTATATGTATGTATATGTATGTATGTATGCATATGTATGTATATGTATGTATGTATGTATATGTATGTATGTATGTATATGTATGTATATGTATGTATATGTATGTATATGTATGTATGTATGCATATGTATGTGTATGTATGTATGTATGTATGTATATGTATGTATGTATGTATGTATGTATGTATGTATATGTATGTATGTATGTATATGTATGTATATGTATGTATATGTATATGTATGTATGTATGCATATGTATGTATATGTATGTATGTATATGTATGTATGTATGTATATGTATGTATATGTATGTATATGTATATGTATGTATGTATATGTATGTATATGTATATGTATGTATGTATGCATATGTATGTATATGTATGTATGTATATGTATGTATGTATATGTATGTATATGTATGTATATGTATGTATATGTATGTATGTATGTATATGTATGTATGTATGTATGTATATGTATGTATGTATATGTATGTATGTATGTATATGTATGTATGTATGTATATGTATGTATATGTATGTATCGCAATACATTACCTATATGTAACATGAAAGAGGCATTTCATTTTCTTTGATAAGTGTACAAAGGGCCACAATACGGGCTTTTCATGTAGAAAAGGTACATCATTACAAGCCAAGCGCATTTGTAATACTGTAAATATTGTACATTATGCTTGATGTGGTATCGCGACATGTTCCTTTCACTGACATAATAAGTATGGGATATATACGGTAATCTCCGTATAGCTCATTAATGAGATATTATATTGTATTAAGACAATGGGGCCTATTTATGAAAGGCCTGTCGGACATGATCCGACATTGCGGATCATGTCCGACAGACCTCGCTGAAGGCGGAGAGCAATACGCTCTCCGCATTCAGCATTGCACCAGCAGCTCTTGTGAACTGCTGGTGCAACGCCGCTCCCTGCAGATTCGTGGACAATCGGCCACTAGCAGGGGTGTCAATCAACCCAATCGTATTCAATCGGGTTGAATTGCGGCAATGTCTGTCTGCCTCCTCAGAGTCTTTAGACCGCTGCTTCATAACTGGTGCTTCAGGCGAGCCTCAAGGCTCGCCAGAAACACGGGGCTTGAAGCTCCATACGGAACTTGATAGATATGCCCCAATGTGTTCTTAGGTCAAATTTAAGTGTATTAGAACCATAACCTGTGTACATAAAAAACAGCTAAATGGACTCATTACTCTTTGAACTGGACATGATAGAGTCAATTGTGACAGGCAGATATTTACTATTATAGAAGATACTATCGAATTAATAGATTCACCCTTTCAATTACTGTATATGGGAATATGTATCTTATTTCACAGCCCGCACATTATACATAAATAATATACAATAATTGGGCATATAATGTATGTTCAAAGATATTTACCGCTCTTTAACATATGATAGGTAGGTGGGTAATTTGTGATTAGATAGTACCATCAAAATATGAGTCAACATTGTGTCTAATATCAAAACCCTCCTTACCCTTAAGCAAGATACCCAATATATAATAGATTTGAATCCCGCATTTAAGGCATATAAAATAGATGATTGACATTTCAAAATGTATATAATCTTAGTTTATGTCAATGTGTATAAAAATGATACTTGTATATATATCTAGCAATTGTAAGCATTATCCACATTTACCTACTTTGTGTAAAGGATCTGAAGAGGTTAAGTGTGGCAGTTAATAATTAACCAATAGGGGTCAGGTTGTTTCTATAAGAGGTGGGGAGCTATTCCTCTATTTTATCACCTTTGACAACAGCAGGAAGCCGAAATGCGTCAGTTGTGTGCTGACTCCTTTTTGTATCATGCATCCTATGTGAATATAGACTTTTATCCGATATTGGAATAAAGTTTGGATAAGTTTTATGAAAATTGGTGCTCCGCTTCAATCTTTTCTCTGGATTATTATCTGACCTACAAGGAGCGTGAAGCACCATTCACAGGGTAAATCCCTTTTACACTCGTTCTCTGAGCTGGCTAAAGCTAAAGCTGCAGTATGGATGCCCAATAGGACACAAGGATTAAGCCAAACACAGAAGCACCGCTACCGAACCGGATACAAAGGAACTACACACACCCCCAGTGATGTCCGAAGAGGGAGGTACAGAGGAATGCGCTCGATACTCTGAAGGAGTTTAGCACCAGTCGAAGCGGCATGAACTGGAAGCACAGTTTGTTTCCACTCCCAAAGACGGGATGCGTCACTAAGTGGGGTAAGCAGGGACTGTTATTTCCATGATTGGTTTGGCCTTCGTTCAGCAATATATAACATATATAGAAATGAGCATTGCACTGAGATACAATACAATTGACTACTCATAGTATTTTCCCAATTAGGGCATCTCATTACTGAGATAACGGACAAATAAAGTCTGGGTTATGATGTATTAAGAAGAACTGTTTGCTGTCGCAATGTTAAAGCCTGCCTCATTTCTTTGAGCCCTTATAACTTTTTTTGTGCAATATTTTTTTAAAATCATTTTTATTTGATAGTGCCATTATTAGGGTTAGTGTAACTATACTTTGTAATGTATTTTAGATGTGTTTTGTGACACTTTTTTGTTTTGCGAAACAGTTAACCAGAGCTCTGAGGACACACTATCCCGACACGCGTTATTGTCAATTGTGCTCAAGAGATCATGTTTACTTTCAACTTGTAATAAGAGTGCTACATCCAACGCACGCAAACAGCTGCAATAAACCCCTTTTGGCTTGCGCGTAACTATTAGCGTGCCACTCGTAATCTGGCCCAATGTGTTAATTGAATAATTGAGATCACTGTGGGTACCTCTATGTAGCCTAAGTATAAAATAACCATTTACCATCTTGGGAAATAATAATGCTCAAATGCACAAATTGGTTGCACTTGCAGGAACACCAAATCCCCCTCAACTTTCTGGTCACACAAGTGATTGTACCGTCGTTTGGTGATTAACAAGTACACACATGGTCCCTTTGACAGTTGAAAATATATTTGTACCTTATTTACCCCTAAATGACACTGATTAGTTCCTTAATCCCTTAATGGCCGGACTTATATGTCTACATCGGAACAATAGTTCTGATGTAAACAAATAAGTTAATAATTTAAATCACACAATCATTCATGCGATCGCGTGATTTCAATGATAGGATCATGTCTGGGGGAGTGCCTATGACGCTAGGAACGCCCTCCAGCCCACGATCCCATTTGGAAAGCGCCTTTAGCTTTACTACAGCCAAAAGACTGGGACGTTCTATGCCGTCCTAAGCGCGTTAAAGCCCAGTGCGGTTAGGACAGCATAGAACGTCCTTAGAGCTTTAAGGGGTTAGTGTGTAACTATGACCCTTTGAGGGTACAACCACAGCAGTTGTACCCTAAGTATTCACAAACTGACCCCAACTATACACTTTTTTCTTACAGTGTGCTTGCTGGGAACAACTTGGTCTTCAGTATAGTCAAATGCACTGAAATTTTTATATTCAAGGGAGAGGCGGTGTAAAGGTATAAATTGGCACTTTTAACCTGTAGGCCAGTTTAGTTCTCTCGATCTTATAAATGGTTCTCTTCAACCATTGTACAGGATCTCTGAGGAAGCGTATATACGCGTGTGTGAAACACGTCAGCTCATTCAGCGTTGCCTTTCACACTGACTGTCTTACTTTGCATTTAATGAATAATTGATTACTATGCTATCCAATGGTCACCAGTCTTATTTTTTTCTTATTGGACTATAATAAACTTAGACTGCTTAAAGGTACCTGACCTTGGCAAAGTTACTTGCTTGTCTCTTCTTTGCTGTACATCTGCAAACTCAGATTGCTTTTATGGAGATAGGTTACACTATGAGGTGCCTTTTCTCCATCCCCCTTCATAAAAAGGGTAGTAGGGAAGATTCTGCTAACTATAGGCCAGTCAGTTTGACCTCAATTGCAGGGAAATTAATGGAAACTCTTTTAAAGAAAAGACTTGTGTCTTTCTTCAGGCAAACATCTTAGAAGACAAAGGACAGCATGGTTTCACTGCTGGAAGATCATGTCAGTCTAATTGATTTCTTTGACCATGTAACTAAATTAATAGACCAGGGAGGAGCAGTAGATGTTGCATATCTAGACTTTAGCAAAGCATTTGACACTGTCCCACACAACAAACTTATTCACAAAATGTATTGCCTTGGAGTAGATGCTCATATTGTTAAGTGGGTCGAATGCTGGCTTAAGGATAAACGGCAAAGGGTTTTGATTAATGGAGTACATTCAAATGAGGGGTCAGTTACTAGTGGTGTTCCCCAATGGTCAGTTCTTGGGCCTGTTTTGTTTAACATGTTCATAAGTGATACTGGAAGTGGGCTTAAGGGGAAGATTTGCTTGTTTGCTGATGATACAAAAATTTGTAACAGGGTTAATGTTCCAGGAGGGGTTGATCAAACGAACAGTGATATTAAAAAAACTAGAGAACTGATCAAATAAATGGGATCTGAAATGTAATATGACCAAGATCAAAATTATGCATATAGGATCCAAAAACCCAAAAGCCAATTATAGTCTCAATGGTACATTACTGACTGTAACTAAAGAAGAAAGGGACTTGGGGATTTTTATTTCAGATGATTTAGAATTTGGTACACAATGCAGCAGTGCAGAGAGTAAAGCCAGTGGAACATGGCATATCAAAGAAAGCTGTGTTTCTACCCTCAAGCTCTCATAAAAGGGCAGAGTATGAGTATTTCCTTGATTAGGTTGAACCACTGCTCAATCACTGATTCACCCCAAAAACCTTAGATTCTTGCTTGTTAGTGACATAGGAGGCCTGGAGTTAAGCTTTACTGATATGAACAGAGAAAGTGTATTACTGTGACCAAGTGTCACAGAGACTGTAAAATAGGTAAAGGGCATCATACTGAAGTGTGCCGCAGTAAACAAGACAGATAAACTGTGTATGAAATGCTTATTAAAAATAGAAAGATGGTACCATAAATATTACTTTCTTCATCATGCAGAAAATAGTTTATTTGAATCTTTTTTTTAATGTAAGAAGCACATTATTTGCATATAATTATTAATATCAATGCACTATATGGGGCCTATTTATTATGGTGCGAGCGGACATGATCTGATATAGCGTATCATGTCTGCTGCACAACGATAAATGCCGGCAGCATATGCTGTCGGCGTTTATCATTGTACCAGCAGTTCTTGTGAACTGCTGGTGCAATGCCGCCCCCTGCAGATTCGGGGGTGTCAATCAACCCGATCGTATTCCATTGTGTTGATTTTTGTCAATTTCTGTCCGCCGCCTCAGAGCAGGCGGTCAGGTTATGGTGCAGCCTTCTTTAGCCCGTATGGAGCTTGATAAATCTGCCCCTATATCTGTGTTTTATGTGTTTATTTATATCAGTTATAATATTGCTAAATATTAAATTTCAGAAAACATAAAACAAATATCCGATTCCTACATATTTACTTCATTCATATATCTGATACAATCTCGTGATTTCTTTTTTTGTTCATGTAGAAGATCAATAATATTTGTGCTACAGTTGGGGTAAAACAAACGTATTCCTACAGGGGTGCTTATAAACACTGGTTTAGAGGAGAGAAGGGAAAGAGGTGACGATAGAAACCTTCAAATATATGAAGGGACTTAATAAAGTAGAAGCTGAATGCATTTTCACAAAAAAAATAAATGCCAGACAAGGGGTCACAATCTAACGTTAGAGGGTAGCAGATTCAGGAGAAGTGTCAGGAAGTTACAGAAAGTGCGGTAGATTCATGGAATAAACTTCCTATTGAGGTGGTAAACACAAAGGGCTCCATTTATTAAGCAACGGATGCTGCTTCCGAGCCCCATCGTTTCCGGTCCTCCTAAAACAAAAGTTAAGAAGCAGCGGTCATATCCTTAAGTTCTGGCGGACTGAAATAATCCTGATCCAATACAATCGGGATGATTGATGGCCCCTGCTAGCGGCCGATTGGCCGCCAGTAAGCAGGGGGCGGCATTGCACAAGCATTTAACCAGAAATGCTTGTTCAATGATAAATGCTGACAGCGTATGCTGTTGGCATTTAGCGAGGTCGAACAGACATGATTCACTACAGCGAATCATGTCCGCTCGCCTTTTAATAAATCTACCCCAAAGACTGTAAAGGAATTCAAAAATGCCTGGGACATGCATAAGGCTATCCTAAGGAAAAAGTAACATGTAATATGGATAGACTTGATGGGCCTTTTTGGTTCTTATCTACCGTCAAATTCTATGGAGTATATGTATCAATGTGCGAGAATACGCTGTCGGCATTTATCATTGCACCAGCAGTTCTTGTCAACTGCTGGTGCAATGTCGCCCCCTGCAGATTCACGGCAATCACTAGCACGGAGTGTCAATCAACCCGATCATATTTGATCAGGTTGATTTCTGTCCGCTGCCTCAGAGCAGGCGGACAAGTTATGGAGCAGCGGTCTTTAGACAACTGCTTCATAACTTCTTAGAGAAAAAGGGGGGGTTCAATGGCACTACCGTGTGATGTGATGCACTATGACTGTACCCTCATGGTATTAAGTAGCTTGTATGCTAAGTTACAACTGGGGTCAGTGGTGCTGTGTATTGAATCAATGATTAGACACAAAAGAAACATGGGAAGAATCCCATTCTAGAATACACTTGTAGCACTCATTATAGGCATAGGAATGTAGATAATAATCGAACTTGGAAATGATCAACAAAGGAAACTCAAGGTCTCAGGTCTGGATAAAACATAACTTTTATTAGGAACACATAAAAATAGGAGATTTAAAATAAAGGGATGTGCAACTTAAAAACAATGCTCATACTAGGGTGATATAGTACCTTTCTGTCAAAAATTGTGGTTCCAGAGGTTCAAATGCATATGTATTATATGTGAACCTTGATGGATCTCTAAATCACATTGATCCAAATCACATATAGGTTGCACTAGATAGGCAATAGTAACACTAATGAACCTCGTGGATTAGAGAGAGTCTATGTACTATTGGTACAGGTACCTAATATCAATACAAATAGTTCTTGTTAAGAAAGTGTTTATAGATCAGTATACAGATCGGGCATACCAAGGTATCCACAAGGTAATAATGGTTGGAGTGTTGGCTGTGTACTTGAGTATCACATTGGAATGTGTTGATGCATACTTGGATATGCCAATGTTACTTGGCCATAGGGTGGTTTTGTAGAATCTAATAACTTTATTAGGGGATTATTTTCGAATCCCTGGATAGTACCCCTGTTACCAGGTTTTACTATGTAATTACTGGAGCACTTGTTGATTCCTAGCGGTCTGGTATATGTATATACTACTATGCCTAAGGTGTTTCCACAACTTATAAATGCTATGCAGGGTTAGTACAATCCTGAGTTGTTGCGTAAGTGTGATAAGTACAGATTTTGTAAGACATGCATAAATATAAGTTAAACTCCTAAGGAAATAGTGGTGGTTTGTGAACTAGATTGTCCTCCACTGAGCATTCCTAATCGATCAGAATGACAAAATGAGAATTATAAATCTATCAAATAAACTACTTTCAGAAGAACATATCAAAGTACTATCTAAAGGGCTCTCTTTCTGTCCAACTCCAACAAATGATAAATTTGAAGTGATCAAGGATGTGCAGCTATTCCTAAGAAAAATAGCATTAAAAAGAATATATAACCATAGAAACATTCACACTACAGAGGATGATAACACTGCCTGGACTGAAGATGAACAATCTAGCTTGGCAGCGTTGGAGGATCTATTAAGAGACAATGAATCTCCACAACAACCAACTTGGAGAGATAAAATAAAGAATAAATCTCAATTCATGCCCAAGATCAGTAACAACCATTATCTGGAAGTATTCAATAACATGGTATGTAAACAAATAGTTGATCTAAACAACCATCAAACACAACATAATCTCTCATTCAAAGAACAACAAGCACTATCTGAAATACAAACATGGAAGGACGTAATAATAAGAAATTCAGATAAAGGTGGGAATGTGGTTATATGGCCAGTTGAATTATACCTAATGGAAGCAGAAAAACAACTAAGAGATACTAAATGTTATAAAAAGCTCCATTTTAATCCAACTCAAGTATACTTGGAAAAGTACACAACAATGATTGAAACTGCCAGATATAACTGCATTATCAGCCCGAAAGAATACAAATTCCTGAAAGTGGAAAACCCAACGACAGCAACATTCTACTTGATCCCAAAAATACATAAGAATCAAACTCACCCACCTGGCCGCCCTATAGTCTCAGGAATCAACTGCATTACTGAAAAAGCCAGCAAATACGTAGACTATAGGTTGAGAGAATACCTGTCACAACTACCATCATACGTCCAAGATACACCGGATGTACTAAAACATCTTGAACACCTGCATGTGAAACCCAACACTTGGTTAGTAACAGCCGATGTTGAATCGCTTTATACAAGCATTAATCATGATCTAGGACTAAAAGCAATCAAGAGTTTTCTAAATATGGGATCAAGTGAAGACCACTCTCATGATGAATTTATTCTTAACCTGCTAAGCTTTGTTCTTCATCATAATTACTTCACGTTCAATCATGGATTTTATCTGCAAGTCAGAGGCACAGCGATGGGCACATCATGTGCACCCACATATGCTAACTTGTTCTTAGGATGGTGGGAACAAAACACAGTATTTTCAGATCAGAATTCCAGCTATATGTCACAAATACCAATGTGGCTGCGGTACATAGACGACGTCCTCTTCCTATGGGAGGGCAATAAGTCGGATCTGGATAAATTCATGCGTATCCTGAATACCAACAATGTCAATATCAAACTGACATATGAAACAAGCCAGACTGAAATTACATTTTTGGATCTAAAAATTAACATAAACCAGGAAGGAACCATCAATACCGACCTGTACAGAAAACCCACGGCAACTAACAGCATTCTCCACCACTCTAGTGCCCATGCTCCAAGCACCACCAAATCGCTACCCACAGGAGAGTTCTTGCGAATCAAACGAAACTGCTCTAGCGAGGAAAACTATAAATGTAGAGCCAAAGAACTAAAAGAGAGATTAGTACAGCGTGGTTACAGCAAGAGATCCTTAAAAAAGGCAGAGTACAGAGCAAGACATACCCCTCGACAAGAATTATTGAACAAAAAAACTTAACAGCAAATCTGTTGAAACAGTTAGATTCATTACCACTCATAACCCTCAAACCAAAAAAGTGATTAAAATCCTGCAAGACAATTGGCACATCCTTAAAGCTGATCCTATTTTGAAAAACATACTGGATGATAAGATAGCGGTAGGATTCAAAAGGGCAAGAAATCTTAAGGATATGATCAGCCCGAGCCATTTCTCTGGAGAAAGAACAAAAACAAAACTAAAGCAGGGTACTTTCAGATGTGGTACTTGTAGTACCTGCAGTTTCGTGAAAAAAACAAACACAATAACTGACAGATTTGGCAAGATACACAAAATCAATGCACATATCAATTGCCATACAGAGGGAGTCATCTATGCTCTGACATGTAAATGTAATTTATTCTATGTGGGTATGACCACCAGAAAGCTCAGAACCAGATTACAAGAACACCTGAGGAACATTAAAAATGCCCAAAAAGACAAAGATGCAGATAAACCCATCACCTCAGTCGCCAGACATTTTCTACAAGTACACAAATCCAAACAATCAGATTTACAGTGTTTTGGACTACAGAAATTGACCCTGGGAATTAGAGGAGGAAACCAAGAAAAGGCACTCCTCAGAGCAGAAACAAGATGGATTTTCCTGCTCAATTCTGTTCATCCGTATGGGTTAAACGAATACAATAATTTTGTTCACTATGTATGAACAACAGGTCAAATGACGCCAAATAGAGAGCATGAGGATTATATGCGAAAGCATGAGGATTATATGAACCAATTACAACATATCAAATAACAAACATCATTCAATATATGAATTCAGAAATATGCAGATTAAGTAAGATTATAGTATTAATATTAACCTGAAGTTCATACATAAATACATCAACTGTAGATAATGGCCCTTTCAATGCAAGGACCATAAATCACCAAAAAATTCTTCAAAAGAATAAGTACACACATAGTAAATAAATATTCATTTCAAAGAATGACAAGCCAACTGGCACAAAAATTAGAAAACACTCCTAGCACATCACCTAGTCTGCACCTACGGTGCACTGTCACTTTTGTTATATAGTCACCAAGTTGTTTCAAAATTTTAGCTTAAAGTGTAATTAATAGGTTTTTTTGAAATATACTCACTAAGTTTTCTTAAAATTCTTTTTAAATATGTAATCGTATATTTTTACACGTCACTAAATCAGTTAGGGCTTAACCTTACTTGGTTAGGCTCTACCAGCACACTTACAATCACGTATTAACTTTATGAGTTTTGAGAAACTCGAACCTGACAGGATAATCACATACTTCATAAGCACCAACTCCCCAATTCACAGGGGTTTTTTGCTATTAATCATAATGTGATTTACACATCCTTTCACACACACCACTCTATATTCTTATATCTACATCTAACTGTGATGTAGCAACACACTCAGGCACCCCACAATATGTCACGTCATTACTATGAACAAGTATAGCTTGTCAAGTTCATTCAGTTACCGCTCACGTATGGCTGTTAAAAGCATACACATATGCATTATTGATACAAATATGGGGGTAAAACAATCTATTAACATGAACAAATATTAAGCTTACAATCACATCCTCATAAGCACTTGTAACGTACGCAATTAACATATAATCTTTATATTTGCAAGATCATAGTACATGTTCAGGACTATTATCGGCTTTAAGTCATATGACCTCCCAGCTTCCTTGCACATAAAAAGCCAATCCAAGCGCGACGTGCGCACACACACCCCTTTGAGAAAGCCGTGAGAACGGCGAAACATGTTAGGGTACTGGTGAGGAGTCAGGGAGCTCCTGTGTTTGTTAGGGCTTGCTCTATCTAGGATTACTTAGCCTTAGTTCTTAATTTCGGACACCTTAGATGGTATCCCAGATCAGTTGAGGATTACTCTTGGGTGTATTCATATATATATAACAACACAAGGCGGACCGCACTTACGGGTACTAAGTTAACTTTATATGGGGAACGTACTACTTATTCCTATTACCTGACATACTGATATGCTAGGATTCAATGATACCAATGTTATACTAATAATCTTATACCACAAAGGTAGGTGAAGTGGACATTATTTGAACTCGTCAATACGCTGACTCACATCAATCTGGGTCTGGCGGTCAACGGGCGAAACTAAGCAGTAACCCCTGATATACATGCAGTTACCATTTGAATACAAAATTAAGTTGTCCCAACTTTGCAACTAAATATAAGCACTTAGGAGAATTCTCTAAGCTGTAAAGTTTTCTCTACTTCTAATATACAGTGAATCTTAAACACTTAAGTTACATTATAACAACACGAATTAACCACGCTTATACACAGAGAGTATGTTATTGTAACTTCATATATTTGTGCTTAAATTCGATTAGGAATGCTCAGTGGAGGACAATCTAGTTCACAAACCACCACTATTTCCTTAGGAGTTTAACTTATATTTATGCATGTCTTACAAAATCTGTACTTATCACACTTACGCAACAACTCAGGATTGTACTAACCCTGCATAGCATTTATAAGTTGTGGAAACACCTTAGGCATAGTAGTATATACATATACCAGACCGCTAGGAATCAACAAGTGCTCCAGTAATTACATAGTAAAACCTGGTAACAGTGGTACTATCCAGGGATTCGAAAATAATCCCCTAATAAAGTTATTAGATTCTACAAAACCACCCTATGGCCAAGTAACATTGGCATATCCAAGTATGCATCAACACATTCCAATGTGATACTCAAGTACACAGCCAACACTCCAACCATTATTACCTTGTGGATACCTTGGTATGCCCGATCTGTATACTGATCTATAAACACTTTCTTAACAAGAACTATTTGTATTGATATTAGGTACCTGTACCAATAGTACATAGACTCTCTCTAATCCACGAGGTTCATTAGTGTTACTATTGCCTATCTAGTGCAACCTATATGTGATTTGGATCAATGTGATTTAGAGATCCATCAAGGTTCACATAAAATACATATGCATTTGAACCTCTGGAACCACAATTTTTGACAGAAAGGTACTATATCACCCTAGTATGAGCATTGTTTTTAAGTTGCACATCCCTTTATTTTAAATCTCCTATTTTTATGTGTTCCTAATAAAAGTTATGTTTTATCCAGACCTGAGACCTTGAGTTTCCTTTGTTGATCATTTCCAAGTTCGATTATTATCTACATTCCTATGCCTATAATGAGTGCTACAAGTGTATTCTAGAATGGGATTCTTCCCATGTTTCTTTTGTGTCTAATGCTTCATAACTTCTGATTCCGGCGAGCCTGAAGGCTTGCGCGGAAACAGGGGCAACATGCTCCATATGGAGCTTGATAAAGCAGCTCCTATGTTTCTATTGTTCTCTGATTGGTCATTTTAGTAACTTTTTATGTTTGTGGCCCATTAAAGAGCTGCTTTTTTATACTGTCGGACTAAGGACCCCTTTGGCTGTGCGTTTCATATTAAACTCTAGTGCTGATATATGGGACACTGTTAGGCGCCCCTGTCCTATATAATATTGCTGTTATATGGGACACTGTTAGGCGCCCCTGTCCTATATACCGTATTGTTCCGAGTATAGGCCGCACTTTTTTCCCCTTATGTAAATCTTGAAATCAGGGGTGCGGCCTATACTCGGGATGTTTCCTTGAATGGTCCGGTTGGGGTTGTGTGGAAGCGCTGTTAGCATAGAGTCAATTACTGTCAATGTGGTTTGCATACGGCAGTCTGTTAGTGTATGAACAGTGCACGTTCTTGCAAGTTGATTTAAAATAGTGACAGAGGCCGGCAACATGCTAGACACAGTCTCAGGACTCCTACCTTTCCAGCGATGTATCCGGAATGTTTGCAGCCTCTTTCAAGTCCCTCCAGTGGCTGGTATCTCGCCACCCGCTGAAGTGAGGATCGTAATTGCTGCTAATCTGGTGGTATAATTACCACTATGTGCTCCTTAGGTTCCGTAGGCACCGCAGCCAATCTGGATACAGCACCTGTCCATGTGATCTGCGAGCCACCAATGAATGATTAGAGTCCCGGATCCAATAGAAAGTGCTCAGGCTCAAGGTATAAGCTTCCAGCTCCTTGGGTTCCGTAGTCACCACAGCCAATCCGGATACAGCCCCTGTCCATGTGATCCGCGAGCCACCAATGAATAATTAGAGTCCCGGATCTAAAAGAAAGTGTTTAGGCTCAAGGGAAAAGCTTGTAAATGAAATGTAAAAAGGATGCCGGCACTTCTCTGTATAAAAACAGGAACATAAACCAAGCTGCCTCTTGATGCCATTTATGAACACCTGTTCCCAGAATAAACAAGGAGGAGACTTATCCTGATAAGACGGAGTGAGGACCGTACTGGTTAATCACCAGGAGCAGGGAACTAAGGCAAGTGTTAAGAACTATCTGGGGTCCCTTGCAGATGTACTCTATACGGTATGGATTTTGCATTTATATGAAATATGGCTCATTCACTGGCAGAATGTTTGGGAATGCTTGGGATACACATGTTCTGTACTACCAGTACTTTTTTTTTTACTGTATCTTGCACACCAACTTGTGTATATTTTTTTAAGCTAAAAATGTATTTTCTTTAAAATGGCACCAAACTTTAAGGGTGCGGCTTATAATCAGGAGCGGCCTATACTCGGAACAATACGGTAATATTGCTGAGATATGGGACACTGTTAGGCGCCTCTGTCCTATATAATATTGCTGATATATGGGACACTGTTAGGCGCCTCTGTCCTATATAATATTGCTGATATATGGGACACTGTTAGGCGCCTCTGTCCTATATAATATTGCTGATATATGGGACACTGTTAGGCGCCCCTATCCTATATAATATTGCCGATATATGGGACACTGTTAGGCGCCCCTGTCCTATATAATATTGCCGATATATGGGACACTGTTAGGCGCCCCTGTCCTATATAATATTGCCGATATATGGGACACTGTTAGGCGCCTCTGTCCTATATAATATTGCTGATATATGGGACACTGTTAGGCGCCCCTGTCCTATATAATATTGCTGATATATGGGACACTGTTAGGCGCCCCTGTCCTATATAATATTGCTGATATATGGGACACTGTTAGGCGCCCCTGTCCTATATAATATTGCTGATATATGGGACACTGTTAGGCGCCTCTGTCCTATATAATATTGCTGATATATGGGACACTGTTAGGCGCCTCTGTCCTATATAATATTGCTGATATATGGGACACTGTTAGGCGCCTCTGTCCTATATAATATTGCTGATATATGGGACACTGTTAGGCGCCCCTGTCCTATATAATATTGCTGATATATAGGACACTGTTAGGCGCCTCTGTCCTATATAATATTGCTGATATATGGGACACTGTTAGGCGCCTCTGTCCTATATAATATTGCTGATATATGGGACACTGTTAGGCGCCCCTGTCCTATATAATATTGCTGATATATGGGACACTGTTAGGCGCCTCTGTCCTATATAATATTGCTGATATATGGGACACTGTTAGGCGCCTCTGTCCTATATAATATTGCTGATATATGGGACGCTGTTAGGCGCCTCTGTCCTATATAATATTGCTGATATATGGGACGCTGTTAGGCGCCTCTGTCCTATATAATATTGCTGATATATGGGACACTGTTAGGTGCCTCTGTCCTATATAATATTGCTGATATATGGGACACTGTTAGGCGCCTCTATCCTATATAATATTGCTGATATATGGGACACTGTTAGGCGCCTCTGTCCTATATAATATTGCTGATATATGGGACACTGTTAGGCGCCCCTGTCCTATATAATATTGCTGATATATGGGACACTGTTAGGCGTCTCTGTCCTATATAATATTGCTGATATATGGGACACTGTTAGGCGCCCCTGTCCTATATAATATTGCTGATATATGGGACACTGTTAGGCGCCTCTGTCCTATATAATATTGCTGATATATGGGACACTGTTAGGCGTCCCTGTCCTATATAATATTGCTGATATATGGGACACTGTTAGGCGTCCCTGTCCTATATAATATTGCTGATATATGGGACACTGTTAGGCGCCTCTGTCCTATATAATATTGCTGATATATGGGACACTGTTAGGCGCCCCTGTCCTATATAATATTGCTGATATATGGGACACTGTTAGGCATCTCTGTCCTATATAATATTGCTGATATATGGGACACTGTTAGGCGCCTCTGTCCTATATAATATTGCTGATATATGGGACACTGTTAGGCGCCTCTGTCCTATATAATATTGCTGATATATGGGACACTGTTAGGCGCCTCTGTCCTATATAATATTGCTGATATATGGGACACTGTTAGGCGCCCCTATCCTATGTAATATTGCCGATATATGGGACACTGTTAGGCGCCCCTGTCCTATATAATATTGCCGATATATGGGACACTGTTAGGCGCCCCTGTCCTATATAATATTGCCGATATATGGGACACTGTTAGGCGCCTCTGTCCTATATAATATTGCTGATATATGGGACACTGTTAGGCGCCCCTGTCCTATATAATATTGCTGATATATGGGACACTGTTAGGCGCCCCTGTCCTATATAATATTGCTGATATATGGGACACTGTTAGGCGCCCCTGTCCTATATAATATTGCTGATATATGGGACACTGTTAGGCGCCTCTGTCCTATATAATATTGCTGATATATGGGACACTGTTAGGCGCCTCTGTCCTATATAATATTGCTGATATATGGGACACTGTTAGGCGCCTCTGTCCTATATAATATTGCTGATATATGGGACACTGTTAGGCGCCCCTGTCCTATATAATATTGCTGATATATAGGACACTGTTAGGCGCCTCTGTCCTATATAATATTGCTGATATATGGGACACTGTTAGGCGCCTCTGTCCTATATAATATTGCTGATATATGGGACACTGTTAGGCGCCCCTGTCCTATATAATATTGCTGATATATGGGACACTGTTAGGCGCCTCTGTCCTATATAATATTGCTGATATATGGGACACTGTTAGGCGCCTCTGTCCTATATAATATTGCTGATATATGGGACACTGTTAGGCGCCTCTGTCCTATATAATATTGCTGATATATGGGACACTGTTAGGCGCCTCTGTCCTATATAATATTGCTGATATATGGGACACTGTTAGGTGCCTCTGTCCTATATAATATTGCTGATATATGGGACACTGTTAGGCGCCTCTATCCTATATAATATTGCTGATATATGGGACACTGTTAGGCGCCTCTGTCCTATATAATATTGCTGATATATGGGACACTGTTAGGCGCCCCTGTCCTATATAATATTGCTGATATATGGGACACTGTTAGGCGTCTCTGTCCTATATAATATTGCTGATATATGGGACACTGTTAGGCGCCCCTGTCCTATATAATATTGCTGATATATGGGACACTGTTAGGCACCTCTGTCCTATATAATATTGCTGATATATGGGACACTGTTAGGCGTCCCTGTCCTATATAATATTGCTGATATATGGGACACTGTTAGGCGTCCCTGTCCTATATAATATTGCTGATATATGGGACACTGTTAGGCGCCTCTGTCCTATATAATATTGCTGATATATGGGACACTGTTAGGCGCCCCTGTCCTATATAATATTGCTGATATATGGGACACTGTTAGGCATCTCTGTCCTATATAATATTGCTGATATATGGGACACTGTTAGGCGCCTCTGTCCTATATAATATTGCTGATATATGGGACACTGTTAGGCGCCTCTGTCCTATATAATATTGCTGATATATGGGACACTGTTAGGCGTCCCTGTCCTATATAATATTGCTGATATATGGGACACTGTTAGGCGTCCCTGTCCTATATAATATTGCTGATATATGGGACACTGTTAGGCGCCTCTGTCCTATATAATATTGCTGATATATGGGACACTGTTAGGCACCCCTGTCCTATATAATATTGCTGATATATGGGACACTGTTAGGCGCCCCTGTCCTATATAATATTGCTGATATATGGGACACTGTTAGGCGCCCCTGTCCTATATAATATTGCTGATATATGGGACACTGTTAGGCGTCTCTGTCCTATATAATATTGCTGATATATGGGACACTGTTAGGCGCCTCTGTCCTATATAATATTGCTGATATATGGGACACTGTTAGGCGCCTCTGTCCTATATAATATTGCTGATATATGGGACACTGTTAGGCGCCTCTGTCCTATATAATATTGCTGATATATGGGACACTGTTAGGCGCCCCTGTCCTATATAATATTGCTGATATATGGGACACTGTTAGGCGCCCCTGTCCTATATAATATTGCTGATATATGGGACACTGTTAGGCGCCCCTGTCCTATATAATATTGCTGATATTAAATTGTATTTGTGCTTAAAGTTACCTGACCCTGACAAAGTTACTTGTTGCTGTTTATCCCATGAGTACTGCCTTTTACTCACTGCACCATCTGCCTAACCGTTCAGCCACTGGTTTCTGGATTACCTTCTGCTTCAGAGAACTTTGTTAATGTTACTAATTACTCCTGACCTTCCATCTGCATCTCACCGGAACTCATACAATATGGGGTCCGATTTATCAACCCCCTTCGTCTGCCTCCGACTGCAGGTTCTCACAAGAGTCTGTATTTATGAAGCAGCATTAATGGTGGCTGATTTGTCATCTAATGTGTTTCAGTTAAAAATGAAAGGGACATGAATTAAAAAAATGTTCCTTCATAATTCAGATAGAGCATACAATTTTAAACAAATTTCAAATTTACTTCTGTAAACTTAATTGCTTAGTTCTCTTGGTATCCATTGTTGAAAATCCTACTTAGGTATGCTCAGGACCTGGGAGCTGCTGATTGGTGGCTGCACACATATGCATATGAAGCAAAATTGATAATAGACTTAAATTGGAAAGTTGTTTAAAATTCTATGCTCTGCCTTTTTCATGAATGAAAAAAATTGTGTTTATATAGGAGCTAGAATGCTTCATGTTTGATGTGATGAACTGTTAATAAAACCAACAGACCAGAGTCTTTATTAGTCACTAATACCTGACAGATATTGGGGTCTATTTATCAAACCCCCTGGCGGACATCATTCGCTATACTGAATCTTGTCTGCCCTGCATCGCTAAATGCCGACAGCATACGCTGTCGGCATTCAACATTGCACAAGCATTTGACAAGAAATACTTGTGCAATGCCGCCCGTATCTGAATGAGATGATTGCAACCCGCCACCTAAAAGCTGCTACGACCACTGCTTCTTAACTACAGTTTCCTGCAATCTTGAAACTATGCAGGGAGATAGTAGCATCCGCTGCTTGGTAAATCTCCCCCATTGTCTGAAAGGGATGTTAAACATGGCCCCTACGGAGGCTGAAAAGCAAATTCTGTATCTTATGTTTTGTGCAAAAAGCTGCAGATTGCCTAAACCAGCTACAAACTTCAAAATGATTGCTTAGAGCAAAGGACAAACTCATTTGGTTACAATTTATTTAGGTAAGGTAAACTTACCAAGGTTTTCAAGTAGCTTTGCTGCGTGACTACTGCTGCCGATTGGATTAGCTGCAGTTTCTACGGGAGCTCTTCAGTGCTCTGAGGCTCCAAATATGTACTTTAACTATGTTTTTAATCCCTTTGTTGAGGGCTAAATATATAGGGCTAGATTACAAGTGGTGCATTAAATTATGCACACATGTATTACAAGTTGAAAGTATACAATCTCTGATAAAAATGATTCAGGTATAGATATATATATTACTTTAACATCATATATATATATAAATGTCATGGGTAAAGTCATAAATCCGGGTAATCCTGACATTACCCAAGTGGCTGTGGGTAAAGCCTGATGTAATGTAATTCCCCCATCTACACTATTTTTTTGCCTCTGCCTGGGGGATCCTCTGGCATGCACCCCAAGTGAACCTTGGAGAATAAGGTTGAAAGGGGGGCTTCGCTCCTGTTGAACTCCCCAGACGGAGGCAAAAAATATAGTGAAGATGAGTGAATTACAGTGCATCGTGTTTATATGTTTGATACTGTGACTCGATGCACTCTGAGAAGATTTATCATGTTACAGCCGCTTGGGTAATGTCAGGTTTACCCAGGTAATGCTAGGATTATCCATCCAATTTCTTACTTTACTATATATATATATATATCTTTAAAAATAAAAATAACATTTTATATGTGAAGAACAATGGAATGTAAAATATGCAAGCTTCAGGTTTCGCGAGTGTCGGGTTAGCACACATAAACCTGAACCTAATTTTTTTCTACCTAATTTTTTTCTTTCATGATTCAGATAGAGCATGCAATTTTTAAGCAACTTTCTAATTTACTTCTATTATCTAATTTGCTTTATTATCTTGATATTCTTTGCTGAATATTTTTTTCTTCATTCTCTTGCTATCTTTATTTGAAAAGCAAGAATGTAAGTTTAGAAGCCAGACCCATTTTTGGTTCACAACCTGGGTTGTGCATGCTGATTGGACAGCACCAATAAACAAGTGCTGTCCAGTGTCTGAACCAAAAATTGGCTGGCTTCTTAGCTTAGATGCCTTCTTTTTCAAATAAAGATAGCAAGAGAAAGAAGAAAATTTGATAATAGGAGTAAATTAGGAAGTGGCTTAAAAGTGCATGCTCTATCTGAATCATGAAAGATAAAATGTGGGTTTAGTATCCCTTTAACCCCATTAGTGACCAGACCATTTTTCAATTTTCTTAACCTTAAAGGGACATTAAACCCAAACATTTTCTTTCATGATTCAGATAGAGCATGCAATTTTAAACAACTTCCTAATTTACTTCTATTATCTAATTTGCTTTATTATCTTGATATTCTTTGCTGAAAAGCATATCTAGATAGGCTCAGTAGCTGCTGATTGGTCGTTGCACATAGATGCCTCGTGTGATTGGCTCACCAATGTCTATTTCTATTTACTCAACAAACGATATCTAAAGAATGAAGCAAATTAGATAATAGAAGTAAATGTGAATGTTGTTTAAAATTGTATTCTCTATCTGAATCACATTTTTGGGTTTAATTTTCCTTTAAGGACCAGGGCTATTTTTACATTTCTGCAGTGTTTGTGTTTAGCTGTAATTTTCCTCTTACTCATTTACTGTTCCCGCACATATTATATACAGTTTTTCTCGCCATTAAACGGACTTTCTAAAGATACCATTATTTTTATCATATCATATAATTTACTATAAAAAAATTATAAAATATGATTAAAAAATGTAAAAAAAACCACACTTTTTCTAACTTTGACCCCCAAAATCTACACATCTACAACCACTAAAAAACACCCATGCTAAATAGTTTCGAAATTTTGTCCTGAGTTTAGAAATACCCAATGTTTACATGTTCTTTGCTTTGTTTGCAAGTTATAGGGCAATAAGTACAAGTAGCACTTTGCTTTTTCCAAACCACTTTATTTTTCCAAATTAGCGATAGTTACATTGTAACTTTAAACTGAAATGTTTTTACTACAATTTGTCTCTATTTTAGAATATATTTCTTTTCTGTAAGTTACAATAGGTGTATTGTGAATTTTGAGCAAACTTCACCTGCATACAGCTGGCGAGACAAATCAGTGAGACTAACTTGTGTAAAATGCTTACAAAATTTCACAAGACTTGTGAGAGAGCTTCAGACATACCCGGGGAACACCCCTGTTCCGCCCAGGGAACTGCCATGTTGCTCCCACTTTCTGAACCTGTAAGTTTTAGTTTGGAATGCAGCAAATTCATGGTGCAATGTAATTTGAAAAAACTACACATAAATATACAAAGTATGATCCTAAGGCCTAGATTTGGAGTTTGGCGTTAGCCGTGAAAACCAGCGTTAGAGGCTCCTAACGCTGGTTTTAGGCTACCTCCGGTATTTGGAGTCACTCAAAAAAGGGTCTAACGCTCACTTTTCAACCGCGACTTTTCCATACCGCAGATCCCCTTACGTCAATTGCGTATCCTATCTTTTCAATGGGATTTTTCTAACTCCGGTATTTAGAGTCGTGTCTGAAGTGAGCGTTAGACATCTAACGACAAAACTCCAGCCGCAGGAAAAAAGTCAGTAGTTAAGAGCTTTCTGGGCTAACGCCGGTTTATAAAGCTCTTAACTACTGTGCTCTAAAGTACACTAACACCCATAAACTACCTATGTACCCCTAAACCGAGGTCCCCCCACATCGCCGCCACTCGATTAAATTTTTTTAACCCCTAATCTGCCGACCGCCACCTACGTTATACTTATGTACCCCTAATCTGCTGCCCCTAACACCACCGACCCCTATATTATATTTATTAACCCCTAACCTGCCCCCCTCAACGTCGCCTCCACCTGCCTACACTTATTAACCCCTAATCTGCCGAGCGGACCTGAGCGCTACTATAATAAAGTTATTAACCCCTAATCCGCCTCACTAACCCTATAATAAATAGTATTAACCCCTAATCTGCCCTCCCTAACATCGCCGACACCTAACTTCAATTATTAACCCCTAATCTGCCGACCGGAGCTCACCGCTATTCTAATAAATGTATTAACCCCTAAAGCTAAGTCTAACCCTAACACTAACACCCCCCTAAGTTAAATATAATTTTAATCTAACGAAATTAATTAACTCTTATTAAATAAATTATTCCTATTTAAATCTAAATACTTACCTGTAAAATAAACCCTAATATAGCTACAATATAAATTATAATTATATTATAGCTATTTTAGGATTAATATTTATTTTACAGGCAACTTTGTAATTATTTTAACCAGGTACAATAGCTATTAAATAGTTAAGAACTATTTAATAGCTACCTAGTTAAAATAATTACAAAATTACCTGTAAAATAAATCCTAACCTAAGTTACAATTAAACCTAACACTATACTATCATTAAATTAATTAAATAAAATACCTATAATTACCTACAATTAAACCTAACACTACACTATCAATACATTAATTAAATACAATATCTACAAATAACTACAATGAAATAAACTAACTAAAGTACAAAAAATAAAAAAGAACTAAGTTACAAAAAATAAAAAAATATTTACAAACATAAGAAAAATATTACAACAATTTTAAACTAATTACACCTACTCTAAGCCCCCTAATAAAATAACAAAGTAAAATAAAAAATGCCCTACCCTATTCTAAATTACTAAAGTTCAAAGCTCTTTTACCTTACCAGCCCTGAACAGGGCCCTTTGCGGGGCATGCCCCAAGAAGTTCAGCTCTTTTGCCTGTAAAAGAAAACATACAATACCCCCCCAAAAAACATTAAAACCCACCACCCACATACCCCTAATCTAACCCAAACCCCCCTTAAATAAACCTAACACTAAGCCCCTGAAGATCATCCTACCTTATCTTCACCATGCCAGGTTCACCGATCCGTCCTGGCTCCAAAATCTTCATCCAACCCAAGCAGGGGCTGGCGATCCATCATCCGGTGGCTGAAGAGGTCCAGAAGAGGGTCCAAAGTTTTCATCCTATCCGGGAAGAAGAGGCGATCCGGACCGGCAACCATCTTGATCCAAGCGGCATCTTCTATCTTCATCCGATGACGACCGGCTCCATCCTGAAGACCTCCACCGCGGACCCATCTTCTTCCGGTGACGTCCAACTGAAGAATGACGGTTCCTTTAAGGGACGTCATCCAAGATGGCATCCCTCGAATTCTGATTGGCTGATAGGATTCTATCAGCCAATCGGAATTAAGGTAGGAATGTTCCGATCAGCCAATAGAATGCGAGCTCAATCTGATTGGCTGATTAGATCAGCCAATCGGATTGAACTTGATTCTGATTGGCTGATTCCATCAGCCAATCAGAATATTCCTACCTTAATTCCGATTGGCTATCAGCCAATCGGAATTCGAGGGACGCCATCTTGGATGATGTCCCTTAAAGGAACCGTCATTCTTCAGTTGGACGTCGCCGGAAGAAGATGGGTCTGCGGTGGAGGTCTTCAGGATGGAGCCGGTCGTCATCGGATGAAGATAGAAGATGCCGCTTGGATCAAGATGGTTGCCGGTCCGGATCGCCTCTTCTTCCCGGATAGGATGAAGACTTTGGACCCTCTTCTGGACTTATTCAGTGGATGTCTAGCCCCCGCTTGGGTTGGATGAAGATATCGGAGCCAGGACGGATCGGTGATACCCGGTGAGGTGAAGACAAGGTAGGATGATCTTCAGGGGCTTAGTGTTAGGTTTATTTAAGGGGCGTTTGGGTTAGATTAGGGGTATGTGGGTGGTGGGTTGTAATGTTGGGGGGGGGTATTGTATGTTTTTTTTTACAGGCAAAAGAGCTGAACTTCTTGGGGCATGCCCCCCAAAGGGCCCTGTTCAGGGCTGGTAAGGTAAAAGAGCTTTGAACTTTAGTAATTTAGAATAGGGTAGGGCATTTTTTATTTTGGGGGTCTTTGTTATTTTATTAGGGGGCTTAGAGTAGGTGTAATTAGTTTAAAATTGTTGTAATATTTTTCTTATGTTTGTAAATATTTTTTTATTTTTTGTAACTTAGTTCTTTTTTATTTTTTGTACTTTAGTTAGTTTATTTCATTGTAGTTATTTGTAGGAATTGTATTTAATTTATTTATTGATAGTGTAGTGTTAGGTTTAATTGTAGGTAATTGTAGGTATTTTATTTAATTAATTTAATGATAGTATGGTGTTAGGTTTAATTGTAACTTAGGTTAGGATTTTTTTTTACAGGTAATTTTGTAATTATTTTAACTAGGTAACTATTAAATAGTTCTTAACTATTTAATAGCTATTGTACATGGTTAAAATAATTACAAAGTTGCCTGTCAAATAAATATTAATCCTAAAATAGCTATAATATAATTATAATTTATATTGTAGCTATATTAGGATTCATTTTACAGGTAAGTATTTAGCTTTAAATAGGAATAATTTATTTAATAAGAGATAATTAATTTCGTTAGATGTAAATTATATTTAATTTAGGGGGGTGTTAGTGTTAGGGTTAGACTTAGCTTTAGGGGTTAATAAATTTATTAGAATAGCGGTGAGCTCCAGTCGGCAGATTAGGGGTTAATAATTGAAGTTAGGTGTCGGCGATGTTAGGGAGGGCAGATTAGGGGTTAATACTATTTATTATAGGGTTAGTGAGGCGGATTAGGGGTTAATAACTTTATTTTAGTAGCGCTCAGGTCCGCTCGGCAGATTAGGGGTTAATAAGTGTAGGTAGGTGGAGGCGACGTTGTGGGGGGCAGATTAGGGGTTAATAAATATAATATAGGGGTCGGCGGTGTTAGGGCAGCAGATTAGGGGTACATAGGGATAATGTAATTAGCGACAGTTTACGGAGCGGCAGATTAGGGGTTAATAATAATATGCAGGGGTCAGCGATAGCGGGGGCGGCAGATTAGGGGTTAATAAGTATAAGGTTAGGGGTGTTTAGACTCGGGGTACATGTTAGGGTGTTAGGTGCAGACGTAGGAAGTGTTTCCGCATAGCAAACAATGGGGCTGCGTTAGGAGCTGAACGCGGCTTTTTTGCAGCCCCATTGTTTTCTATGGGAGAATCGTGCACGAGCACGTTTTTGAGGCTGGCCGCTTGCGTAGGCAACTCTGGTATCGAGAGTTGAAGCTGCGTTAAATATGCTCTACGCTCCTTTTTTGGAGCCTAACGCAGCCTTTATGTGGACTCTCAATACCAGAGTTATTTTTATGGTGCGGCCAGAAAAAAGCCGGCGTTAGCTACGCGGGTCGTTACCGACAAAACTCCAAATCTAGCCGTAAGTTTTTAAAGTAAAACAGAAACTTTCAAAGCATAATCAGAATGTGCTAGATAAAAATGTAAATGTATTAAAATATAAATGAGAAAGTGCACAGCTTAAATGCAATAATACTGTAAGGACCCAATCTGAAAAGGTATAGTAATATAAAATACAATGCACATAGTGTAACAAAACTCTCATATCATGCAGTGCTATATTGCACTGGGCTTGTCTCTGCTTCACATAAATAAATAACAAAGATACACCCTTTTTCTTTTGAAAATTCAGTGACTTTGAAGTCTGAACTACAATTTCTCTCCAAGTTGGAGAAACTTTGAATATAAGGACTGGGACTGTCTTTAGGTACTTAGAAACAGACAGACATTTAGAGATTTAAAGGTTATAAAGTATATTAATATAACCATGTTGGTTGTGCAAAGCTGGGGTTATCTATCTTCTTAAACAATAACAATTTTTGTGTTGACTGTCCCTTTAAGTCAGGAACCTGGTGAAACAATAAATAAATGTAATAAAATAAAATGACATAAATGTAAAAAATAAACACTACATATGCTAGATTGTTAGAGCAAGGCTTATAACTTACTATGGACTATTTGCTGTTGTAAACTGTGTAATCTGGTGGTAATGTAGAACATCACTGTAGACTTTCATGGAGATACTTGTTACCATTAGTAAACACACTTTACAACTGAAATGGAAACTACGCCTATGTGTTTAACCACAACAAAAGTAAAGTCCTCAAGCTCTCAAGCTAGGTGACGGGGGGTTGGCTGCTACATGATATTGCTGCTACTGATTGGCTGTTTTGTGTTTGGGAGCTGGAATGTTTGCAGCTCCCAAGTGGGACTTTACATATGTTTTATAACACAAAAATTACCTCTTTTTATGATTTAATGCATGGATGGCAACTGGTGTGCCCTGGGTCACATGTGGCCCTTTGCACTTGCTTTAGTGCTCTATAGTTTGTGTGTCACTAGGAAAAGGTGGAACCATAGAACTGTGCATTGGGGTCTTCTGGTGGGTGGGCAAACAAGTTGACCACAACTCAAAAGAGCCCACTGGTGGGAGACAGAGTGTACCCTGCAGCCTCACCTAAGTCTGGCCCCTGTGCCACTGGACATTGATTGGGAATATATAATTAAAGAACTATACATTTATATGTGGCTCTGCGGCCCCTATGGCCATCACTGATTTAGAACATGTACTCAGTGTATTAGAAGATCCCCTTAAAAAAACAGAAACAGTTCTAATAATATGATTTATGTAGCACTTTTCTCCCCAAGGGCATTGGCTGGATTCTTTCTTACAAACTATTTTAAACATTTAACTTTAAGCTTAGTAATAAACACCTAGTACACATGTTCTAATGAAGTCATTGTATAGTAATTGTAGCCTCCTTCTCTTTCTGGTGAACAAACAATCTATGTTGGAATTCTAACAATCTAAATAATGTATTAAACCACCAGTACCGTGTTAAAAGGAATATTCAAGTGCAAAAATAAATAGTCTATGTTACAGCATTATATTATTGTATTATTGCTTGTATATATCTGTGTGTTTAACCCCTGCAAAGGTATTGAACAAATAAAGGTGAATTCCAATCTTTCTGGACTCCAAGTCAGACACAGCTGAGTGTTAACTCACACCAAGTTTGATCTTCATCAGGGCCGGTGCTTGCAATTTGGCTACACAGACCAAGACACATTTTGCTGCCACTCCCCCCCCCCCCCCACAATGAAATTATATACCCTGCCTTTACTGCTTCTTAACAAAACACTGAACCCACATTTTTTTTTCCATGATTCAGATAGAACATGCAATTTTAAAGGGACAGTCTACACCAGAATTTTTATTGTTTTAAAAGATAGATAATCCCTTTATTACCTATTTCCCAGTTTTGCATAACCAACAAAGTTATATTAATATACTTCTAACCTCTGTGATTATCTTGTATCTAAGCCTCTGCAAACTGCCCCTTTTTCAGTTCTTTTGACATACTTGCAGTCTAGCCAATCAGTGCCTGCTCCCAGATAACTTCTCGTGCACGAGCACAGTGTTATCTATATGAAATACGTGAACTAACACCCTCTGGTGGTGAAAAACTGTTAAAATGCAATCTGAAAGAGGTGGGCTTCAAGGTCTAAGAAATTAGCATATGAACCTCCTAGGTTAAAGGGACAGTATACACTCATTTTCATATAACTGCATGTAATAGACACTACTATAAAGAATAATATGCACAGATACTGATATAAAAATCCAGTATAAAACTGTTTAAAAACTTACTTAGAAGCTGTCAGTTTGGCTCTGTTGAAAAGGTAGCTGGAAAGCCCACTGCAAGTGGCAAATAAGACACTCCCCCCCTCCCCCTTCTTTTGCATATGAAAAGACCCTTTACACAAACAGGAGCAAGCTGGAGTAGGTAGTCGAGCGTATTCACATAAAACTTTGGGGCTTGGTTAGGAGTCTGAAAATCAGAGCAATGTTATTTAAAAATAAGCAAAACTATACATTAATTTTAAAAAAAAACTTTATGGGCTATATAAATAGATTATCTACAAAACATTTATGCAAAGAAAAAATGAGTGTATAATGTCCCTTTAAGCTTTCAACTAAGAATACCAAGAGAGCAAAGCACAATTGGTGATAAAAGTAAATTGGAAAATTGTTTAAAATTACATGCTCTATCTGAATCATGAAAGTTTATTTTGGCCTAGACTGTCCCTTTTTTTTTTTTATAAATTTATTTTTATTCACAAGCATCAGAGATTTCATTACAACATAATTTCATGCATAGATGGATGAAAAGAGAAAAAAAAAGAGAAGACAAAATAAAGAAAAAAAAGAAAAACATCAATATCAGTTCTTATAGTGACAGAACTTAGTCAAAACTATAAAGTATATTTTATCTCTCCTTGAATATGCAGCATGATACTTTAGACCTGTCTATCTGATGCCCATTATCCTTTTCCTTAAACAACCAAGAAAACAAAAATAAAACAAAACAACAAAAAAGAAAAAAAAAAAAAAGGGGGGGGGGGAATGGGGGGAGGGCAAGAAGGAGAGGGGAACGAGAAAAAGCAAAAACAGACTGAATAGACAAAGATCAGGACCTTAATTAATTATTAGTTAACTCGCAAAGATCTACCAGATTCCCAGAAGAACCAGCTCCGAATTTCTGAAGGGATAAATCAGATGTTCAATTTCGCTTATGGGTAGGGTTTTGATAAAATCTGACCATTTAGAGAAGAAATTCCCCACTTCTTGATCACTCTGTAAATTAGTATCTAGCTGTTCTATTATGCATTGTTTCTTCAAACAATTCTTTATCTCTGATATACTTGGTGTTACTCGAGATTTCCACTTCTTCAGTATTAGGTATCGGACAGCGAGAATTATCAAAATAACTATTTTAAGTTTATCTCGAGGGAGGCCAAAGTCCTCCAACGGAAAAATTATATTTAGAGGAGATAATGTCAATGAGGATATTCCTAGACCATTGATCATCCAGTATTGTATTTTCTGCCAGCAATTCCTTATTTTTGGACAGTACCAGAACATGTGAATAAGGTTAGCGGAGGGATAGGAGCATTTTGGACATTTATTAAAAGTTTTACTTCGGCATTTAGCTCCCTTCTCCGGTGAAAAGTATGTCATAAATAATAATTTAACATGTGTCTCCCTCCACGTAGCGGAGAGGGTAGCATGAGCTATCGCTTGAATTGATAAGGTAATTACAGAAGTTTCTCCTAGGTTTTCTGATAGAGTATTTGTCCACTTAGCCTGCAGGTTTTCTAATATTTCTGGGCCTTTAAGGGAGGCCAGTTTCTGGTATATGTAGGAGATGGATGTCAAACCATTCTTAGCTAATAAGATCCAGTTCTCAAGTATACCTAAGGACCATTCCCAGCCAAAGTCGCTTACCAACCCAAGAGCAAAGTGTCGTGCTTGCAGGTAAGCGAAATTTTTTTTATTAGGAATATGGAAGTCCTTTTTAAGAGAATCGAAAGTTTTAATACATTTATTTTGGAGGTCAAATAGTTGGTGAATGTTCTGGAGGCCTAAGGATTTCCAGTTGGAGAAAAGAGCAGATTGCATACCCGGTTGAAAATGTGGGTTATTTAAGAAAGGTAGGTATCGTGAGGTTCTAGACTGGATATGTAACATTGAACAGACCTTTTTTCACATCAGGATTGGATTGTAGATAGACTTAATTTTCTTTAATATGGGTGGAATTATCTTTTTATCACAATGTAATAGCGCTATCAGGGAGCATGGGTGGGCTATGTTTTTTTCGTATTCAAGACTTGTTACATAGTTAGCATTGGTTAACCAATCCATTGCTACTCTAGCCTGGAAAGTTATATTGTATAATCGGATATCTGGCAGAGAGAGTCCTCCCTGCTCAACCGGAAGCATTAATTTGGATAGGGAGATCCTAGGTTTCTTATTTTGCCACAAGAAGGAGCGGAGCGCCGAATTAAAGGATAAAGTATCTTTTGTTTTTAAGATGAGTGATGTATTCTGAAATACGTACAAGATTTTGGGGAGAAGGGTCATCTTGTAAAGTGCAATCCGGCCTGACAAAGACAGGGGAAGTTTTTGCCAATTTTTAAAGGCTTCTCTAATTTTTTTAAGTACCGGGGGGATGTTTAGATCATACCAGGCATTAGGATTAGAGGAAATCCATATGCCTAGATATCTAAATGCATTTTGAACTATAGTAAATGGGATATTTGTAGAAGAATATTTGGTATGTGTAATCCAACAAAGCTCCGATTTTAAAACATTTACTTTATAGCCGGAAAAAGAACCGAATTGGTCTATAATGGCAAGAAGTTTTGGGATGTTTCTGGCCGTATTAGAGATATAAAGCAGTACATCATCTGCATATAATGCAATTTGCAGTTCTTTCCCTTTGATTTTAATCCCTTGAAGTTGATGGCGGATCTGGATGGCAAGTGGTTCAATGGCCAGATCAAACAGAAGAGGGGAGAGAGGACACCCCTGTCTAGTCCCTCTCCTTAATCTTATATCGGAAGTCATATCCCCGTTAACTAAAATTCTTGTATATGCGTTGCTGTATAGATTGTTGAAGGAACGGAGGAAATTACCTCCAAGGCCAAATTGTTGTAACGTGAAACACAAGTGATCGTGATGTATCGAATCGAACGCTTTTTCGGCGTCGATGGATATAATTGCTTTATCAGAGGTGTCCTCTCCCCCCAACCCCTCCGAGTCCAGCAAGTTGAGGCATTCTATTGTCGTGAATACCTCTCTTATCTTAGCAGATGAATTTCGCCCTAAAAGAAAACCAGCCTGGTCACTATGTATAATGGAAGAGAGTAAAGGTTGAAGTCTGTTTGATAAGATAGATGTAAAGAGTTTATAATCTGTATTAAGGAGCGCGATGGGTCTGTATGACTCTTTTTTTTCCGGATCTTTCCCCTGTTTCAAGATAAGAGTTGTATACGAGGCAGTGAATTCCTTAGTTGGGATGTTACCTGATATGTATATGTCATTAAAAAGAGAAGTTAAGTGTTTTATTATCTCGGGAGATAAAATTTTATAAAATTCATTTGGAAGTGCATCAGGTCCTGATGCTTTATTAGAGGAAATATTTTGAATTGTTGTAGCAATTTCTATTTCGGTAAAAGGAGATTGCAACGTTTCCAGTAAGTCTGGGGTCAGAGTTGGAAAAGTTATTTGATTCCAAAAATTTTCTCGGTGTGAGATATTAGAGTTTTTTAAGGAATACAGAGACTCATAGTATTCTGCAAATATTCTGGATATTTCTTCGGGAGAGTTAAAGTTTTTATTGCCACATGATATAGTTTTTATTATAGATGAGCCTCTTTCAATCTTCACTAAGTTTGCTAAAAGCTTCCCTGTTTTATTGCCATAATGGTACAATTTGGCCTTCAGCCTAAGATCTCTTTGGGTAGTTTTGTAGAGCAGAAGAGAATCTCTCTCCGCCAATGCCGCGTTATATTTAGACCAGTTCTCAGATGTTTTGACTAAAATATAACGATTGTATGCATTTGTGACAGCCCTTAATGTCTCAGTCTCCCTTTTTTTCATTTTCTTAGTTCTGGAGATGGAGTAGGCTAGAATTTCCCCACGAAGGACTGCCTTCGCAGTTTCCCAAAATAAAGCAGGTTTAAAAGTATGTTGTTGGTTATTGATTGCATATTCCCGAAATCTGGAAATGAGCCAGTTCTTAAATTTTAAGTCATTTGCAAGGTAACGTGGGAAAGAAAAACTAAAATTCTTATTCCCTGACAGAATTGAATCAAATTCAAGAGTAATCGGGGCATGATCCGAGATAGTAATAGGTAGAATATTAGCAGTTACTTTTGACTTGCAGAATCTTTCGTCGATTAAAAACAGATCGATTCTTGAAAGCGATTTATGCGCTTTCGAATGACATGTAAAGTCTCTAAGATCCGGATTTTGGATCCTCCAAATATCACAAAGCTTTAAATTGCGGAGAAGTTTCAAAAATAATTTAGACTCTAGGTTGTCTCTCTTGGTTTTAACTAAAGCAGAATTTTGTCTAAGCCTATCGAGGGGGTGTTGGGGAGCCATATTGAAGTCGCCAGCCAGGACCAGATGACCTTCAGCGAATGATAAGAGCTTGTTTTGCAATGTTTCCCAGAATGGGAGATCAAAGACATTAGGGGCATATACATTGCAGAGTGTATATAATATTTTTGCAATTCTAATTTTTAACATTAAATATCTACCCTACTGATCCGTATCTACCTGGATAACCTCATAGGGGAGTCTCTTCCCCAAGAGAATCACGACCCCACTGTTTCTTTTTACTGTAGAAGAAAAAAAAAACATCTTTGACCCAGGAAGATTTAAGTTTTAAAATTTCTTCAGACTTTAAATGTGTTTCCTGTAAAAGGGCTATATTAGTATTAATCTTTTTTAACTGAAGAAGTATTGCCTTCCGCTTAATCGGGGAGGCAAGACCTCCAATATTCCATGAGGTTAATTTAAGTTTAAGGCCCATCATCGTCATTTTTTATAAAGAGAAAAGAAGGGGTAAAGACAGAGAGGAAAAAAAAAAAAAAAAAAAAAAAAGGGGAGAGAAAAAAAGGAAAAAAATAAAAAGGGGGGAAAAAAAAGAAAGAAAAAAAGAAAAAAAAAAAAAAAAAAAGAGAAAAAAAACAACCATATAGAAAATAAAAAAATAGCTATATTACCCATAGCACTTATTACCCTAACCTGGAGAGGTCTGGACTTTTTAAGTTCTTTTAGGGGGGGGAATGCGTAGAATAAAAATTTTCTGCTTCAAGGGCTGTATCAAAAAAATGTGTTGTATTGTCAATCATTAATCTGAGTCTGGCAGGGTGTATGATAGTAGCACGAAGGCCTTGTTGTATAAATTTCGTGCACATTGGGGCCAGATCTCTTCTTTTTTGTGCTGTTTCTGCTGCATAATCCTGAAATATAAAGACTTTGGCACCTTCAACCATTAGGGGTTGGTGTTTGCGATATTGTTGTAAAAACATAATTTTATCCTGATAGTTCAGGAACTTAGCTATGACAGGTCTAGCCCTCTTGTTGATATTGACAGAGGAGATTGGTCCCATCCTATGTACACGTTCAATTATTATTTTAGGATAGTTCTCAGGTATCTGTAGTAAGTGTGGAAGGGTATGTGTAAATAATTTATTAAGGTCTTCTGGCTGTTTACTCTCAGGAAGGCCTATTAATCTTAAATTATTACGTCTTGAGCGATTCTCAAGGTCTTCAACTCTATTTTGTGTTTTAATAAGGGCTGAGGACATGGCTTCCAATTTGTCATTTTGATTTGAAACCAAGTCTTCAAGATCTGAGACTCTTTGCTCGACCTCAGAAAATCTTTCAGCAAATTGTTTGACCTCTGAGGTTAAGCAAGCGATATCTTGTTTAAGCTCCTTTTTTAAGGAGTCAAATTTAGGGGTGAGTGCGTCAGAAATTTTAGAAACCAGAGATTGTACATCAATATGTTCCTGCGTACTTAAAAGATCGCAGGAAGGTGCCTGCATTTCTGTTTGAACCTCAGGAACAGATTTATATTTCTTATCTCTTTGTCTAACCGACATGGCTGCAGGTGAAGTTTTACCGTGAGAGTGAAGGAATTTATCCATAAACTATAAGTGAAGAGAGTGAATTTAGAGTGAATTTAAAGTGAATTTTATTTATTTATTGTTTTAAGGGGGAAAAAAAAGAAAAAACCCAGTCAGCAGAGGAAAAGGGAAGAAGGGGAGTGAGGGGTGCAGGATGGGTGTGTAGGTAAAGTGTTGGCATAAAGTGGGAGAGAAGGTAGAAGGGATCCTTTCCCTTTCTCTCCTCTCTCCCTTTTTAGGGGGGAGGTGAATTAAGTGTGTTAGGCAGCCACAGCCGGGAGACAAGAGATCTTGGGGTCCCTTGGTTCTCTTTAGAATAGATTAGATAAATATAAGGCTACTCACTATATGACAAATTTATACAGTATGAGCTTGCCTTAGAAATGTCAAATATATAAATATGTTAGTACATATGTTAGGGAGAGGTTTATTTGTTGGTCTTAATCAGCTACTTTGTCCCAGGTATCTCTTGATCTGGGATATCTGTAGTCAGAGTGGGGGCAAGGGGGATTGTAGAAATCAAGGTTGATGGAGCTATTTATATAGTGTGGTTTTTAAAATTTGTGATATATTTTATAAAGCTCCTGAACTAAAAGCCTTATTAAAGGCTACAATAAATTCTGAAAGAATCATTTAAACTGAGATAAACCTTCTCCTACTTAGTAACCAAATAACCCAAAAAGGAAAAAAATAAAGTAGCAACCCTTTAAGGGAATTTTCCTTCTAGAAAGTAAAGTTATACAAAGTGGAACACCAATTAATTACAATTACTTATACTCAGCAGAAATTGACTCTATACATTTCTGTATTTCTTAGTATTTGCTAGGCTGTATGTTAGATATGCAATAGTTATGGGTTAATAGATTGTTTTAACAATATAGCCTTATAGTCCCCAGAAGATAGTATGGGTTAAAGCAATATTTATATGAATTTTCTCCTCTTTTCCTTCCCCTCCGTCTTTCTCCTCCTCTCTCCCTTTTATCCCTCTTTTCCTTCAGTTTAAATGAAAGAACTCAGATCTTATTTAAGCAGCACTTTTTTCCACGTATTGAAGTTTTAAAGAAAAAAGATATTTCATATGCTGGTTAATGTATTCCTTTATATAAAGTCATTCATCTCAGCATAATATGTCCTTAGCAAGCTTTAGTTTGTGTCAGAGAGAAAAAAGCGATGAAGCTTACCTTTCCTTTTTGCCTGCTACCCCCTTATGTAAATTTCTGTCCAGACTGTGCTGACGGCTGGCTCAAAGAGGAGACAGAACAGATTTCCACTCGTATACCCCTGCCTAAGAAGGCCACATATAAAGGGTATGATTGCTGGACCGGTCCTCTAGCCCCTTCTCAGATGCTGTCAAAGAAAATCCACCTCCACCCGCGCAGCACCAGCGGAACAGCTGTCAGGAGGGAATCAGGTCCAGGGTTGATCGAAGAAAACGCCAGGAGTCAAGCAACGGGCGACCAGCGGCGCCCCAAGTCCCGCCGCACCAGCCAACCAGGTCAGCAAGGCGCGCCAGGGACCAGACCGTACACCGGCCACGTCAGTTCACCTCCTCCCACGCAGCACCGGTGGGGGAGGAGGGAGGGCAGGCTCCGGAGCACAAGGAAACCACGGTCCAGTTAGGAGATGGAGCAGGAGCCCCCAAAAGATCGAAGGATCAAACCAGAGCCAGTCCACCAGACACAGCGGGGCCGCAAAGAGACAGGCAGGTAAGCAGAATAGCACTTTTGTTGTTGGTCTGCCGGGTGTATTTTCACCTCCTCCCACGCAGCACCGGTGGGGGAGGAGGGAACTCAGGGACTAAGGAAAGCAGGTCCCGGTCAATCCAAAAAAGCCTCAGATGCTGTAGGGAAAATGCCAGAGCCGGCCCAGCGGGCAGCGCCTCAACCAGGGGGAGCAGACAGGCAAACCAGGGAGAAAGCCGGTATGTCCCGATAGCTGCAGGCTCACCTCCTCCCGCGCAGCACCGGTGGGGGAGGAGGGAGAGAAAAGAAGCAGACAGAGGCAAATCAAACTAAAAGAGCCACAGACGTCCCAGGTGTATTGAAACTTGCAAGAATGTATCGGCTTTGCAAGGTAACTGTTCCATAGGTAAAGCGGTTATTGAAAAGCAGGGGAGAGAGGAGGGTAGCTGATTTATCCTGTAAGTTTTTATTGCAAGACGGTTAGGAGGGGTAGTTTTCGAAGGAGCAAAAAAGAGGGGAATCCAAAGATGTAGTGTTGCTCCTATGCCCTTTAAAGGAAGGCAAAGTTTATCAAAGAGGTTATATTATAGCCCCTTAAATCGTCTATTGGAAACATTTAGGTTAAGTTCCAGGTTTCTCCAGGTAACCTATTGACCAGAACAGTGAGATGTATTATCACTGTTGAGGGTTCCCGAGATGATGTTACAATCTATCCAGAAAAGCAACCCCAGACCTGGGGTAAGGCGCAAGAATACACCGCCAAGAAGCTATGGGACAGGAGTATCGAGCAGGCAGCAGGTGCAGCACATCCTTTGCTCCTCCTCCACCGGAACCAAGAAGAGCATCCTAGACTGTCCCTTTAAGTAACTTTCTAATTTACTCCTATTATCAAATTTTCTTCATTCTCTTGCTATCTTTATTTGAAAAGCAAGAATGTAAGTTTAGAAACCGGCCCATTTTTGGTTTGCAACCTGGGTTTTGCTTGCTGATTGGTAGCTAAATGCACCCACCAATAAACAAGTGCTGTCCAGGGTGCTAAACCAAAAATTGGCTGGCTCCCTAGCTTAGATAGTATAAGAAGAAAGACGTTGGTTTGTATAAATCCTAGGGTGCTTTACCCCTGTTTTAAAATGTCTCAATAAAATTTTGGATTTTATCTACTTTGAAGAACCAACGTCTTTCTTCTTATACTGACTTACTTCCAGCTGGTTTTTCAAAGTAATTTACTAGCTGTGTGATGTGGAGCAGGTATCTGGAACTGGAACTAGACTTATTGGCTGAAGCCATATCATATGGGAAGGAGGAGCCTGACCTTGCCACCGGTCTGGACAGATGCCGGCCATACCCGGAGCTGGCCATAGGTCTGTACTGACGCCCGCTACAGCTGGAGGATCAAAGAGGAAGATCCACTGTTGCTTGGACAGGCAGAAGGACTGTGTTGTTACACTAGTACCGGCATTGGGGAAGAGGCTAGTGGACTATTGGGCAGCAGGTTTAATTACACTTCCCACATGATTAGAGACGCTACAAATACCTTTAACCTATTGGATGAACTCTTGTGATTTATTCAAGGGAGTGTATAGTTTTCTGACTGTATGTGTCCTTAGCTTAGATGCCTTCTTTTTTAAATAAAGATAGCAAGAGAATGAAGAAAAATTGATAATAGGTTTAAATTAGAAGGTTGCTTAAAATTGCTATCTGAATCATGAAAGAAAAAAATTGGGTTTAGTATACCTTTAAGTAGATGCAAATGCATATTGATACATTTCCCCATAAGTATACATAGTTCAAGCCCTACAATGGATCACAATAACTTGCAGTGTAGTCCTGGCAAGTATTGGCCAAGGGACCAGTACATGCTGCACTGTATAATGATATTGATGGAGCATATACTAAAAAAACAGAACAAGCTGCCCTGTGTAATGATGATGGGTGCCTATACTCACTGAAAATTAACACACTGTGCTGTACAATTATGCCAAGTTTCTATACACTGTATGTATGTATGTATTGGGTACTTGTTAATCGCAGCTAATCATCTGTAAGGGTCTTAAGGCGCTGCATATTTTTATCGACCTCAGAAGGATGAAAGGCTGAGTGGACCTCGTCGGGGATCGAACCTGCAACCCTTGGGTTGCTACAGAGCTCAGCCACACTGCCTTAGCATGCTGAAAATAGGACATGTACTCAATTGTAGGCCATATATGCACTTTAATGTGTAGGTATGAATGTAGAGTAGATAGATAATAGATATGTGGTATTGCACAATGATGATTTCAGATAGATACACAAACATATATATAGTCCCACTGCTGACACCAGCTACCCCAACTTTCATGAAGGCTGCTAAAGTTTTGCCAAGAGCACAGGAGATATGGGCCTCTATTTAACAAAGGTCTTGCGGACATGATCCGACAGTGCGGATCAGGTCCGCAAGACCTCGCTGAATGTGGAGAGCAATATGCTCTCCGTATTCTGCATTGCACCAGCAGCTCACAAGAGCTGCTGGTGCAACGCCGCCCCCTGCAGTCTCGCGGCCAATCAGCCACCAGCAGGGAGGTGTCAATCAACCCGATCGTACTCGATAGGGTTGAATTCCGGCTATGTCTGTCTGCCTGCTCAGAGCAGGTGGACAGGGTTATGGAGCAGTGGTCTTTGTGACTCGCCAGAAACATGGGCCGTCAAGCTCCTTTCGGAGCTTGATAGATAGGCCTCATGTAGTAAGATATTTCAGCCAGTTTCTATGTTTAAGTTAAGTCTTCTTCTATTCTAGCCAGTGTTCCACCACATATGGCCTCTACTATGAAGCCCAAGTGTCACGATCCGCCCCTTTCAACCATACTGCTGAAGCTCTCAGATCTGTTTTCCTGCTTGCTGTGTTATGTTGCCTAGCAACATGATGCACAGTCTCTCTGTGCTGGCCCGTTCTGATGATGTCAGATGGGTCTTTAAATTCCCTGCATCCTGGGTACATTCTATTCTATGTTATCTTGTGCCTGCTTCAACTGTAACTTGACCTCTGTTTTACCTAACAACTCTTTTGTCTTAACCTGTGCCTGCCTGAATTGTAACTTGACCTCTGCTTTGCCTGACAATTCTTTTGGATTAACCTGTGCCTGCCTGAATTGTAACTTTACCTCTGCTTTGCCTGACAACTCTTTTGGATTAACCTATGGGGCCTAGTTATCAAGCCGTCAACCTCAAATACGCTGGAATTCCGCAGCGTATTTGTGGCGAGGCTGATTCGCCTTAGTTATCAAAGGCTCGAGACCGGCAAAAGTAGAATTTTGTGACGTAAACTTCGATCCGCCGGACTCAGTCCGACACAGATCGATTCTTACGTCACTCCAGATGTTCCGCACACAAGTGCGGCACATTCTCACTACTTTTGCTAGTTATCAAAAAACTAGCAGGTACGCTCGGCACTTTTACGGCCCAGCGTACCTGGTTTTCAAACCGCCACCCCTGGAGGTGGCGGATCCCATAGGAATCAATGGGAGTCTGACCATAGCGAAAGTACAAGTTCGCTGCTGACAGACATCCCATTGATTCCTATGGGAGCTGTCTACACCTAACACCCTAACATGTACCCCGAGTCTAAACACCGCTAATCTGACCCCCCCTACACCGCCGCAACTAAATAAAGTTATTACCCCCTAAACCGCCGCTCCCGGAGCCCACCGCAAGCTACTCTATACATATTAACCCCTAAACCGCCGCTCCCGGAGCCCAACGCAACTATAATAAATGTATTAACCTCTAAACCGCCGCTCCCTGAACCCGCCGCAGCCTATATTAAATGTATTAACCCCTATCCTGCCCCCCCTACACCGTCGCCACCTATAATAAATTTATTAACCCCTAATCTGCCCCCCCTACACCGTCGCCACCTATAATAAATTTATTAACCCCTAATCTGCCCCCCCCACACCGTCGCCACCTATAATAAATTTATTAACCCCTATCCTGCCCCCCACTACGCCGCCGCCACTGTAATAAAATGATTAACCCCTAAACCTAAGTCTAACCCTAACCCTAACGCCCCCCTAACTTAAATATTAATTAAATAAATCTAAATAAATTAACTCTTATTAACTAAATGAATCCTATTTAAAACTAAATACTTACCTTTAAAATAAACCCTAATATAGCTACAATATAAATAATAATTATATTATAGCTATTTTAGGATTTATATTTATTTTACAGGTAACTTTCAATTTATTTTAACCATGTACAATAACTATTAAATAGTTATTAACTATTTAATAGCTTACCTAGCTAAAATAAAGAGAAATGTACCTGTGAAATAAATCCTAACCTAAGTTACAATTACACCTAACACTACACTATACTTTAATAAATTATTCCTATTTAAAAATAAATACTTACCTGTAAAATAAACCCTAAGATAGCTACAATGTAATTAATAATTATATTGTAGCTATCTTAGGATTTATATTTATTTTACAGGTAACTTTGTATTTATTTTAGCTAGTTAGAATAGTTATTAAATAGTTATTAACTATTTAATAACTACCTAGCTAAAAGAAATACAAAATTACCTGTAAAATAAATCCTAACTTAAGTTACAATTAAACCTAATACTACACTATCATTAAATTAACTAAATAAACTACCTACAAATAACTACAATTAAATACAATTACATAAACTAACTAAAGTACAAAAAATAAAAAAAGCTAAGTTACAAAAAATAAAAAAGTAAGTTACAAACATGTTAAAAATATTACAACAATTTTAAGCTACTTACACCTAATCTAAGCCCCCTAATAAAATAACAAACCCCCCCAAAATAAAAAAAATCCCTACCCTATTCTAAATTAAATAAATTTCAAAGCTCTTTTACCTTACCAGCCCTTAAAAGGGCCATTTGTGGGGGCATGCCCCAAAAAGTTCAGCTCTTTTGCCTGTAAAAGAAAAATACAACCCCCCCCAACATTAAAACCCACCACCCACATACCCCTAATCTAACCCAAACCCCCCTTACAAAAACCTAACACTAATCCCCTGAAGATCATCCTACCTTGAGTCGTCTTCACTCATCCGAGCCACCGATGGAACTGAAGAGGACATCCGGAGCGGAAGAAGTTAATCCTCCAAGCGGCGCTGAAGAAATCTTCCATCCGATGAAGTCATCATCCAGGCGGCGCTGAAGAAGTCTTCGATCCGGCCGATGTCATCTTCAAAGAGGCGCTGAAGAGGTCTTCTATCCGGGCAAAGTCATCTTCCAAGCCGGGTCTTAAATCTTCCTTCCGCCGACGCGGAACCACCTTCTTCACCGACGGACTACGACGAATGACGGCTCCTTTAAGGGACGTCATCCAAGATGGCGTCCCCTCAATTCCGATTGGCTGATAGGATTCTATCAGCCAATCGGAATTAAGGTAGGAAAAATCTGATTGGCTGATGGAATCAGCCAATCAGATTGAGCTCGCATTCTATTGGCTGTTCCGATCAGCCAATAGAATGCGAGCTCAATCTGATTGGCTGATTGGATCAGCCAATCGGATTGAACTTGAATCTGATTGGCTGATTCCATCAGCCAATCAGATTTTCCTACCTTAATTCCGATTGGCTGATAGAATCCTATCAGCCAATCGGAATTGAGGGGACGCCATCTTGGATGACGTCCCTTAAAGGAGCCGTCATTCGTCGTAGTCCGTCGGTGAAGAAGGTGGTTCCGCGTCGGCGGAAGGAAGATTCAAGACCCGGCTTGGAAGATGACTTCGCCCGGATAGAAAACCTCTTCAGCGCCTCTTGGGTTAGATTAGGGGTATGTGGGTGGTGGGTTTTAATGTTGGGGGGGGGTTGTATTTTTCTTTTACAGGCAAAAGAGCTGAACTTTTTGGGGCATGCCCCCACAAATGGCCCTTTTAAGGGCTGGTAAGGTAAAAGAGCTTTGAAATTTATTTAATTTAGAATAGGGTAGGGATTTTTTTGGGGGGGGGGTTTGTTATTTTATTAGGGGGCTTAGATTAGGTGTAAGTAGCTTAAAATTGTTGTAATATTTTTAACATGTTTGTAACTTACTTTTTTATTTTTTGTAACTTAGCTTTTTTTATTTTTTGTACTTTAGTTAGTTTATGTAATTGTATTTAATTGTAGTTATTTGTAGGTAGTTTATTTAGTTAATTTAATGATAGTGTAGTATTAGGTTTAATTGTAACTTAAGTTAGGATTTATTTTACAGGTAATTTTGTATTTCTTTTAGCTAGGTAGTTATTAAATAGTTAATAACTATTTAATAACTATTCTAACTAGCTAAAATAAATACAAAGTTACCTGTAAAATAAATATAAATCCTAAGATAGCTATAATATAATTATTAATTACATTGTAGCTATCTTAGGGTTTATTTTACAGGTAAGTATTTATTTTTAAATAGGAATAATTTATTAAAGTATAGTGTAGTGTTAGGTGTAATTGTAACTTAGGTTAGGATTTATTTCACAGGTACATTTCTCTTTATTTTAGCTAGGTAAGCTATTAAATAGTTAATAACTATTTAATAGTTATTGTACATGGTTAAAATAAATTGAAAGTTACCTGTAAAATAAATATAAATCCTAAGATAGCTATAATATAATTATTATTTATATTGTAGCTATATTAGGGTTTATTTTAAAGGTAAGTATTTAGTTTTAAATAGGATTCATTTAGTTAATAAGAGTTAATTTATTTAGATTTATTTAATTAATATTTAAGTTAGGGGGGCGTTAGGGTTAGGGTTAGACTTAGGTTTAGGGGTTAATCATTTTATTACAGTGGCGGCGGCGTAGTGGGGGGCAGGATAGGGGTTAATAAATTTATTATAGGTGGCGACGGTGTATGGGGGGGCAGATTAGGGGTTAATAAATTTATTATAGGTGGCGACGGTGTAGGGGGGGCAGGATAGGGGTTAATAGGTTTAATATAGGTTGCGGCGGGTTCATGGAGCGGCGGTTTAGGGGTTAAACTATTTATTTAGTTGCGGAGAGGTGCGGGATCAGCAGGATAGGGGTTAATAATTTTATAATAGAGGGCGACGGTATAGGGGGGGCAGGATAGGGGTTACTAGGTATAATGTAGGTGGCAGCGGTGTCCGGGAGCGGCGGTTTAGGGGTTAATACATTTATAAGAGTTGCGGCGGGGTCTAGGAGCGGCGGTTTAGGGGTTAATACATTTATAAGAGTTGCGGCAGGGTCTAGGAGCGGCGGTTTAGGGGTTAGTAACTTTATTTAGTTGCGGGGGGCTCCGGGGGCGCCGGTATAGGGGGTAGAACAGTGCAGTTTAGTGTGAGTGCTTAGTGACAGGCTAGCAATAAAGCTGGGAAAAAGCCGAAGGGCAGCGAGATCGGATGAGTGATAACTGTCACAGTCCGCTGCTCATCGCCCCGCGGCTTTTTGACAGCTTTATTTGATAACTTAGGCGTATTTTTTCAGGTCCGCGGCGGCGAAGGTAGGCGAGCTTAGGCGGACGTATTGGGCCGGCGAAGCCAGAAAAGTAGACGGCTTGATAACTACCCCCCTCAGTCTGCCTGAACTGTAATTTGAACTCTGCTTTGCCTGACAATTCTTTTGGATTAACCTGTGCCTGCCTGAATTTTATCTGACCTCTGCTTTGTTTATACAACACTTTTTGATTTATATATTTCTGCCTGAATATATTACTGATTTCTGCTTAGCTGATCATTCTCCTGGACACTCCTTTACCTACCTTTAAGCCAACCTGACCTCGGCTCTGCATCAAGTACGCAGCTCCTCTTTGTGAGTAATTTATACTGTTTATTCTGCACTACTTTACTTAATACTTTCAAAATGGGTCACGTCATGGGTTTCTCTCAGTGTGCTAGTGTGTATTACATTCACTCTAGCAATTGGGTCTAATTCTGGACTGATCTCAAATGACTGACAGTACAAATGGGTCATAATATGCACCTCGCTGAGCTGGCCAGGGCCGTGACCCAGCAAGGACACATTCTGGGTTCCCATGCTCCCCATTTACAATCCTTGGATTCAAAATTAGATCAGATAGCTGCCATGCTACAGTCTTTGGCCGCTCCTATACAACCTAATCCTACCGCAGTAGCTACTCCTAGCTCCAGTACAGCTGTCCCAGATGTCCACCCTGAATGGCACCATAATCCCAGAATACCCCTTCCCGACAAATATGATGGCAACCCTGAGGACTGTCGCGGGTTTTTGAACCAATGCCAACTTCATTTTGAAACAGTCCTGTGCTGTTTACCATTCCCTCCTCAAAGATTACCTTTCTTATCTCTCTGATGAAAGGAAAAGCCTTGGCCTGGGTTTCTCCACTGTTGGAAAAGGATGACCCAATCCTCCATAATGTGGATTCTTTTATTTCCATATTCTCTTCCATTTTTGACAAACCTTGGCGATCCACTGCTGCCGAGGCTAGTTTGCTAGACCTTCATCAAGGAACTCTTTCTGTAACACAATATGCCATCAAGTTTCCTACTCTGGCTGCTGAGACCTCATGAAATCAGGGAGCCCTAAGAGCAGCATTTTGTAAGGGTCTCAATGATCGTTTAAAGGACGAACTTGTGTTTCAGGATCTTCCAGAATCCCTAGAAGACCTAATTAATCTCTGCATCGGACTTGACGCCAGGTATAGTGAATGACAAAAAGAAAGGGACAGAAACCGAAAACCTATGTCCAGGACATCTTTCCGCCTTGCTCCCGCTTCTCCAATCCTGATCCTTTATCCACTTCTCCTCCAGAACAAGTAGAAACCATGGAAGTTGGTACTATTAAATTCATAGAGACTGAAAGCCGTAGAAGACAGGCTCTTGGTCTGTGTTTATATTGTGGCTTAAAAGGACATTTGTTGAGAAAGTGTCTGACTAGACCAGTAAAAGCCAGGGCTTAACTCCTGTTCAAGGGACTGAGTTAAGCCAAAAATAACTCCCTTCCCTCACTAATAAACTATTTATACCTGTAACCACCCATCTGGGAAATCACAAAATTAATTCCTGAGGCCTTATTGATTCAGGAGCAGGCAGTGTTTTTATTGATTCATCGTTTACATCATCCCAAGGTATACCTCTCAATTCCAAAGTCCATTCTGTCAAAGTTTCTCTTATCAGCTGTGATCCGTTGAGCTCTGGACTCATTTAATTCTCCACTAAACCCTTACATTTCTCTGTAGGAGTATTGCACACCGAATTGATTAGCTATGATGTGATATCAGCTCCACTGTTTCCCATAATCCTGGGTCTTCCCTGGCTTCAGTTACACAACCCAGCATTCTCTTGGACTCAAGGCGAACTTTCTTCCTGGGGCTACACTTGTTTTGACCACTGCCTACAATGTCCTACCAAACCACCTGTTACCACAGTCGCTGCATTAGACATACCTGAATCATTGCCAGTATCTTACCAGGGATAACTAGATGTGTTTTCTAAGAAGGAGGCTGAACGCCTTCCCCCTCATCGAGTCTTCGATTTGGGGCACCTTTACCCAGAGGAAAGACCTATCCTCTATCTAGACCATAAAATCTTGCCTTGGATAAATACATCAAGAACAATCTGGCTAGAGGTTTCATATGTCCCTCTTCTTCCCCAGGGCCTTCTTCCCCAGGGCTGGATTATTTTTTGTGGAAAGGAAGGACAGCGGCAAAAACAGTTATCCCCTTCCACTTATTCCAGAGCTTTTTACCTATCTTCAAGGCACTTCTATAGTCACCAAATTGGACCTGCGGGGTGCATATAATCTCATCAGAATACGCAAAGTAGACAAATGGAAGACAGCTTTCAATACTCGATTAGAATATTACGAATATATGGTCATGCCATTCGGGCTCTGCAACGCCCCCGCAGTATTCCAACATTTCATAAACTAAATATTTTGTGACTACTTTAACAATTTCATTATTATCTATCTGGATGACATCCTCATCTTCTCCCAGACTCTTCAGGATCACATATCACATGTCAAAATGGTTCTTCAATGGCACAGAGATAGTCACTTGTTCACCAAAATAGAGAAATGTTCTTTTAATCAGGATTCCGTCCCCTTCTTAGGTTACATAATTTCCAAGTCTGGTTTTGAAATGGATCCCACTAAACTATCAGCTATTATCGAATGGCCCAGGCCAACCTCCCTTAAAGCACTCCAAAGGTTCCTTTGGTTTCGCTAATTACTATCGGAAGTTTATAAAAGGTTTTACTACTATTTCTTCAACTCTTACTTCCTTAACTAATAAGGGACATAACTGTAAAGAGTGGCCTGCTGAATCCATTGAGGCCTTTTACACTCTCAAAGCAGCATTCTCTTCTGCTCCAAACCTCCAATTTATCTTGGAGGTCGATGCTTCCTCTGTAGCCGCAGGAGTGGTTCTTTCTCAATGTAACCCTGAATCTGGTAAGATCCATCCTGTGGGTTTCTTCTCTAAAAGATTCAATCCATCTGAGTTAAATTACAATTTTACTTTACACTTTCAAACATGTGCATTATATGTTTTCTTCTGATTACTATGTTCCCAAACAGCTCTTATGAAGTATCATGACCTGAGTGACTTGATTTTGTATATACTCACTGACGATCCATTACCAGAAAGGTTTTTTATTGTTAGGATTTGCAGCATATTGTTTTGTAATCTTGTACATATCCTCATTTTCCCACACAGTTGTATTCCTATGATGTGATTATATGAGGTTAATCAAAGATAGGCATATCATGTTATAATTATTTATGTATATATATATATATATATATATGTGTGTGTGTGTGTCTGCTGTACATGTATACATCTTATATTGTTTATGTCTTGTTACCATGGTGATCAAATGAAGTGAAGGCCCACACACAGATGTAACCCTTGACCCATTATACACCTTTGTTGTTTATGCTCTGTTACCATGGTGACTAATGAAATGAAGTCCCACACACCGATGTAATCCATTAATTTAATTAATTAATTAATTAATTAATTAACCAATCAGAGGATTGGATACCCTTTAAATAGCAAGTGTATGCTTTTATGTTTTATATAATAGCCTAAGGAGACAGCCCTATAGAGGCTGAGAAACGCGTTGCTTATAAATTAAAGAGTAGTTTTTAGTATACACTTGTTGCTTTTTGGAGTTTCAGCATTCTATTCCTTGGAAACTTGGAGTGCATCCTGCTTGCAGGGGAGTTAATTTAATTAGAGTTAATTGAAAATAAAAATGAAAAGATGGATAGGGACAATGAAGATTATTGCAAAGGGCAGGTTTGCTACAAATAAATGACAATGAGCCCACCCCACAACAACTGCCAATACAACACCTTCCCAACAATATTTTTTTAGAGGGGACCACTTACCACCAATACCCGCTAGTATGGCAAGCCACAGCTGGGTCATCATAACCCCATCCCTCTCCCGCAAAAAAATACAAACTACAAAGATTAAAGAAAGGCATTTTTAACCTGTCCTCTCACCCACTATTGGATAATGAGATAAGGGTCCTAGGAAGGGGACTTTCCTTCAGCCTATCCAACAATTTCAATATTTATGAAATATTTGTAGATATCAATAGCTACATAAGAAAAGTATCACTCCAAAGTACTTCGCTGTCAAACAAATAAAAAATGATAACCTTAGACCTATTACCACCGATGTAATGGAAACACATGTCAGTGAGGGTTGTTTTGTATATGAACCACATACCCTAATTGATGACCTTTTTGATGAATATATTCATACTAATCTTAAACCGAAATCCACCTTTGTTCCTCCAAAATCTAATACTAACCATATTGACATTTTTTCTAATTTGATTTTTGAAGATTTGGAGAAACTATCTAAAAACATGAAAAAATTGCTATATTGAAACAACCTGAGCCCGGGAGAACGCAAAGATTTAGCTGGCATGGCTGGGATACCAAATTTGGTCATCAGGCAGGCTGATAAGGGTGGAGGGGATAGTTTTGCAGGACATGCATGACTATGTAACCAAAGCCAATCGAATCTTGAATGATAAATAATATTATAAGATCCTATGCGGAGATCCTACGTTGAAATTTCAAAATAAGTTACAACATATTTTGTAGTTGCGATTAGAGTTTTTAAAGTGAAAGGGAATTCTGTTTCCCTAAATACCCTAGCACTGCTTTTTACTACCATCTCCCCAAGATCCACAAGGATCCAACCAAACCCCAAGGTCGACCAATTATTTAAGGAATTGGGAGCCTCACTGACTCCTTTCCGCTGATATAGATGCTTTTCTTCATACATTTGTTTTATTTCTTCCTTCTTACATTAAAGACTCTACTGACTTATTACTTAAACTGAAAGAATCATCTTTAGATGAAGAGTGTTGGTAGGTCACATGTAATGTAGGGGCCCTTTATTCCAATATCAAGCATGACATAGGGATAAGGGCCATTCACTCTTTTTTTATTTTATTTTATTTTTTATATCTTTATTTATACATCCAACAGTGGGTACAATCAAAACTGAGGTGGCTACTTCACACCACGCAGGGTGTATTGAAGAGACACCTCTCTAAAAAAAAAAGAGAAAAAAGAATCACCAATTCAACCCAAAATAACCCTGGGTTATATAATCACACTTTATACTATACAACACCAGCGTACCTTCTTCTGTATATACTAGTATATTCCTGGCCACTTTTCCTACTACCCCTGTTGGAAACTTTTCAACAAACAAACAAACTTAAAATTAAGCAAAACAAAAACAATAATAAAAAGGGGGGGGGGGCCTCCCTGAAACAAGCCCTCCCCCAAATCCTCCACTTTTTAAATTATAATTACACAATCTTATTGACCTTTCCTAGCACCAACCCCAGGCAGATAACTTTCTATAACCTCAATCCTCTCCCTGCAAAGATATCCAGTTTGCTGGAAAAAGATTTAATAATACTAAATTAGCGAAACTGCTGAGCTGAAAAGAGGGGACAATATACGCTTTTGGGTATGAAGCGGATAGGTCTTAATGATTGGTAGCCATCCATTTAAAAAAATCTTTATTCTTTTTTCAGACAAAGATTGTAGATGGTAAGATTCAAAAATAATTTTTGATTGTATTTCTTGGAGTACTCGCGGGAATGCTGGAGCAACACTAGCATTCCAATTTTTGAATATTAAATGTCTGACTGCCATAATAATGGTATTAATATTAACCATATAACTCTCCTCTCTATAATCATGTGTATACAAAAACAGAATAATTTCAGGAGATAACTCAACCATAGTCCCAAATGTCCTTGATACCCAAAACGCTATTTTTTGCCACAGTTACCTAATCTTAGGACAAAACCATAACATGTGTAGTAAATCTGCAGTTTGATTTCTACATCTAGGGCAATCTAAAGATGTTGTTGGGTACATTCTGTTTAACCTATATGGTGTTAAGTAATAATTATTGATTACTTTCATGTGGGACTCTCTCCAGTTCATTGAAACTGAACATTTACTAAGTGCTACAAAACTTTTTTTGATTTTATCTGACTCCATATCCGGAAAGAAATAATGCCCCTTGTTTAGCAAGCATAATGTCATACAACAAAGAAATAGAGGCATCGCCTATAATATATTTTTTAATACAAATCTCAATATCTTGCCATGCAACTATCAAATCATAATCCAGGTTAAGAGTATTAAAAAAATGTCTTAACTGAAGATAGGCAAAGAAACTTCTGTTGGAAACTTGATATTGTTGAACTATAGACTGAAAAGGAACAATCGGTCTATACTCTCTAATTATCTGTGAAACATACAGGGAGTGCAGAATTATTAGGCAAATGAGTATTTTGACCACATCATCCTCTTTATGCATGTTGTCTTACTCCAAGCTGTATAGGTTCGAAAGCCTACTACCAATTAAGCATATTAGGTGATGTGCATCTCTGTAATGAGAAGGGGTGTGGTCTAATGACATCAACACCCTATATCAGGTGTGCATAATTATTAGGCAACTTCCTTTCCTTTGGCAAAATGGGTCAAAAGAAGGACTTGACAGGCTCAGAAAAGTAAAAAATAGTGAGATATCTTGCAGAGGGATGCAGCACTCTTAAAATTGCAAAGCTTCTGAAGCGTGATCATCGAACAATCAAGCGTTTCATTCAAAATAGTCAACAGGGTCGCAAGAAGTGTGTGGAAAAACCAAGTCGCAAAATAACTGCCCATGAACTGAGAAAAGTCAAGCGTGCAGCTGCCAAGATGCCACTTGCCACCAGTTTGGCCATATTTCAGAGCTGCAACATCACTGGAGTGCCCAAAAGCACAAGGTGTGCAATACTCAGAGACATGGCCAAGGTAAGAAAGGCTGAAAGACGACCACCACTGAACAAGACACACAAGCTGAAACGTCAAGACTGGGCCAAGAAATATCTCAAGACTGATTTTTCTAAGGTTTTATGGACTGATGAAATGAGAGTGAGTCTTGATGGGCCAGATGGATGGGCCCGTGGCTGGATTGGTAAAGGACAGAGAGCTCCAGTCCGACTCAGACACCCGCAAGGTGGAGGTGGAGTACTGGTTTGGGCTGGTATCATCAAAGATGAGCTTGTGGGGCCTTTTTGGGTTGAGGATGGAGTCAAGCTCAACTCCCAGTCCTACTGCCAGTTTCTGGAAGACACCTTCTTCAAGCAGTGGTACAGGAAGAAGTCTGCATCCTTCAAGAAAAACATGATTTTCATGCAGGACAATGCTCCATCACACGCGTCCAAGTACTCCACAGCGTGGCTGGCAAGAAAGGGTATAAAAGAAGAAAATCTAATGACATGGCCTCCTTGTTCACCTGATCTGAACCCCATTGAGAACCTGTGGTCCATCATCAAATGTGAGATTTACAAGGAGGGAAAACAGTACACCTCTCTGAACAGTGTCTGGGAGGCTGTGGTTGCTGCTGCACGCAATGTTGATGGTGAACAGATCAAAACACTGACAGAATCCATGGATGGCAGGCTTTTGAGTGTCCTTGCAAAGAAAGGTGGCTATATTGGTCACTGATTTGTTTTTGTTTTGTTTTTGAATGTCAGAAATGTATATTTGTGAATGTTGAGATGTTATATTGGTTTCACTGGTAAAAATAAATAATTGAAATGGGTATATATTTGTTTTTTATATAGTTGCCTAATAATTATGCACAGTAATAGTCACCTGCACACACAGATATCCCCCTAAAATAGCTATAACTAAAAACAAACTAAAAACTACTTCCAAAACTATTCAGCTTTGATATTAATGAGTTTTTTGGGTTCATTGAGAACATGGTTGTTGTTCAATAATAAAATTAATCCTCAAAAATTTACAACTTGCCAAATAATTCTGCACTCCCTGTAATTAAGACCCAATTCCCCCCAGACCATAAAAGCCTCATTATATATCCCCGGAATAAATTGTGGATTACCTCTTATAGGTAAATACTTAGAGAAACTATAATCCAGCTCAATTTGCGAACAGCATTTATGCCAGGCAATAATTATATTCTTAATTGACATAAGACTAGAAATATTAAAGGGTAATAAGCTAATCGGACAATGCAAGCAAGATTGCAGAGAAAAAGGGGACACCAAATAATTCTCCATCTGTGTTGATGAAAAAAAAAATTGTCTCTGCAATCCAATCAATTGCAATTTTACTTAATGCAGCCCAATTGTATAATTTGATGTCTGGTAACGCCAATCCTGCCAACTCTTTTTTGTATTAATCTATCAAGGGAAATACGAGCTTTCTTACCTCCCCAGATAAATCTGGAGAACCAGGACCTTATTTTACTTAAATCCACTTTCGGCATAAAAAACGGCAAATTTTGAAGGGGATATAATAATCGAGGGAAAATTATAGTCTTAATTAAATTAATGCGCGCCGTGATCGATAATGGATAAGAACTCCACACCTCCAAATCTGTTTTTATTTTATCTAAAAGCTCATGAAAATTAAAAGAGTACCATTTTTTGGGGTTTTTATGAATCAAAATCCCAAGATATCTAATAGTTTCTACTACTTTAAATGGGTGATCATGCAAGCTTACGTTTAGCATCCGTCATTCATCGGGTAGTCGTCGGTCTGGATGGATGCTCCGCGTCGGATGTCTTCAAGATGGAGCCGCTCCTCATTGGATTGATGATGATAGAAGATTCGGTCTGGATGAAGACTTCTGCCCTTCTGGAGGTCCTCTTCTCCCTGGATCGGATGAAGACATCTGCCCCTCTGGAGGACCACTTCGGCCCGGTTGGGTGAAAACGTCTCAAGGTAGGGTGATCTTCAAGGGGTTAGTGTTAGGTTTTATTAAGGGGGGATTGGGTGGGTTTTAGAGTAGGATTGTGTGTGTGGGTGGTGGGTTGTAATGTTGGGGGGGTATTGTATTTTTTTTACAGGTAAAAGAGCTGATTACTTTGGGGCAATGCCCCGCAAAAGGCCCTTTTAAGGGCTATTTGTAATTTAGTATAGGGTATTTTTTTTTATTTTTTTAGGGGGATTAGATTAGGTGTAATTAGTTTAAAATTCTTGTAATTATTTTATTATTTTTTGTAATTTAGTGTTTGCTTTTTTTCGTACTATAGTTTATTTAATTTAATTGTATTTAATTGTAGTTATTTTAGCTAATTAATTTAATTATAGTGTAGTGTTAGGCTTAATTGTAATTTAGGTTAGGATTTATTTTACAGGTAAATGTGTCTTTATTTTAACTAGGTAGCTATTAAATAGTTAATAACTATTTAATAACTATTGTACCTAGTTAAAATAAATACAATGTTGCCTGTAAAATAAAAATAAACCCTAAGCTAGCTACAATGTAATTATTAGTTATATTGTAGCTAGCTTAGGGTTTATTTTATAGGTAAGTATTTAGTTTTAAATAGGAATAATTAATTTAATTGTATTAATTTTATTTAGATTATTTTAAATTATATTTAAGTTAGGGGGGTTAGGGTTAGACTTAGGTTTAGGGGTTAATAACTTTATTATAGTGGCGGCGACGTTGGGGGCGGCAGATTAGAGGTTAATAATTGTAGTTAGGTTGCGGCGATGTTGGGGGCGGCAGATTAGGGGTTAATAAATATAATGTAGGTGTCGGCGATGTTGGGGGCAGCAGATTAGGGGTTCATAAGTATAATGTAGGTGGCGGCGGTGTCAGGAGCGGCAGATTAGGGGTTAATAATAAAATGCAGGTGATGTCGGGGTGGCAGATTAGGGGTTAATAAGTGTAAGATTAGGGGTGTTTAGACTCAGGTTCATGTTAGGGTGTTAGGTGTAGACATAAATTTACTTTCCCCATAGGAATCAATGGAGCTGCGTTAGGAGCTGAATGCTGCTTTTTTGCAGGTATTAGGTTTTTTTTTCAGCAGATTCTGCCCCATTGATTCCTATGGGGAAATCGTGCATGAGCTAACGCTGGGTTGAAAAAACCCCATAATACCAGCGCTGTTTGTAGGTGAGCAGTGAGCATAAACTGCTCGTTAGCCCCGCAAGCCTTACCGACAAAAACTCGTAATCTAGCCGAATGTTAATAAATCTTCTTCCAAAATCTGCGGGACTTTAATACTGCCTCAAAAATCTTCTTGTATGTCCTGGTTACTCTCGATATCCGTGTATAACTGTTGATAAAAATAAAAAAAAAAACTTTAGTAATATCTTCAATATTAGTGTATCTATTATCTCCTATTTGAATAGCTAGAATAAAATGTCTTTTTTTTCTATTCTTAACTAGTCTAGCCAGATGTTTAGCCGAACAGCCGTTAAAGCCTTTGAAATGCAGATTAGTTTTTAGATCTTGTTCCACCGACTTTTGTTTAAGAAGAGATCTCTCTCCATTTTAGCCTTCACATATTTATTCCAATTAATGTTTGTACGAGCCCTATGAAAATCCCTAAAAGCATTTTTAACCTGGTTAGTAAGTTGAATCTCTGTAACCCGATTCCTCCTATTCAACATGAATATAAAAGCCCCAAGGGCCGTTCGCTCTTATCTAGAACAGGATATTTACATGCCTAGTGCGCAAGTTGATTTTATTATTGAATTGATTACTTTTATTTTACAACACAGTTATTTTTTGTATCAAATTAGATATTATTTACAGACTAAAGGAATGGCAATGGGCACCTAGTTTGGGAATTTGTTCTTGGGGCAATTTGAGTCCCCTTTCACACAGAACCTGGTGATCTACGGCCGTTATATCGACAATCTCATTTTTATTTTTAGGGGATCCCACCAAGACATCCTAGATTTCATTGACCATTTAAGTAACAACACTTTTGGAATTTCTTTAAGACATAACATTCAAAAAGATAAGATAGAATTTCTGGATTTGATCCTGGGAAGGTCCAATGGTAGAGTGGTTTCTTCAAAAACTTTCTTCAAAACTGTGGATTGAAACAGCTTTCTTCATTTTGATAGCAACCATTATCAATGCTGGAAAAATAATGTCCCATATGGACAATTTAGAAGGATAAGGAGGAACTGCTCTACACTGGCTGAATATGATGAGCAAGCTAGGTGTCATGCCGCACCGTTGCTAGGGGCGCGGCGTCTTCCCCATGCTCGTTGCCTAGGGCTGTGTTGGCTCAGGATGCGTGTGGCGCTGACGTCATCGCCGCACGCTCCTGATGCCGGCCGGTCTCTTGGCCCCAACCCACCAGGTACTTTAGCGGTCAGTGAGCGATCTGTCACTGCCCAAGTATAGGTGCTACTTCGTGTGCTCCTGGGAGTGACAGATCATCTGCTGGACTGCAATTTTGTTGTTGATATCTTGCCTGCCATACTACGCTACTTGGTTAACCCCTAATCTGCTGACTGATACTTTGTTGCTGAAACCTTGCCTGTCTTACTACACTACCTGGTTAACCCCTAATCTGCTGTACTGCTATTTTGTTGTTGATATCTTGCCTGCCTTACTATGCTACTTGGTTAACCCCTAATCTGCTGGACTGCTATTTTGTTGTTGATATCTTGCCTGCCTTACTACGCTACTTGGTTAACTCCTAATCTGCTGACTGATACTTTGTTACTGAACCCTGCCTGTCTCACTACGCTACCTGGTTAACCCCTAAATTGCTGGACTGACTTCTTGTTGCTGATCCCTGCCTGTCTCACTACTCTACCTGGTTAACCCCTACATTGCTGGACTGTCTTCTTGTTGCCTAACCCTGCCTGTCTCACTACGCTACCTGGTTAACCCCTGAATTGCTGGCCTTATTTTCTGTTGCCGTTTCCTGTCTGCCTAATTTGCCTTGTGCTGTTCAGCCTGTGGTGAGTGCCGCTCTCCTTATTTGCCCGATGCTCTCTGCTCTGGGATATTCCCTATCTTTCCGGCTCGACGCCGGGATAACAAGACTACTGGCAGAGTTCGGTCTGATAGAGGAGTATCCCACGAGCCTTACACTAGGGTAGTTGGGGACAGATTTCTGGAGAAGGGACAGATTTCTGGAGAAGGGGTATCCTGAATACCTAATTAATAGAGAACTCGAGAGGGTTATAAAGGAAAATAGAAACCAATATTTCATTTGAAGAAACAAGAAAATTTCAAAGATTCAAATCCTCCACTTTTCATTATTAGATATAATTCCAATTACTATGACATTAACACAATTCTAACCAAACATTGGCCTATATTGACCAATGACCCAGTTTTAAAGAGATTACTTGGTCCCAAACCAAAAGTTGTATATAGAAGAGCTCCCACTCTTAAAACCAATTTGGCACCTAGTAAAATAGTAAGAGACAAATATAAAGGAGCAATTGCACCACGCACTAGATTACTGGAGAAGGCACAAGATATCCAAGAATTGTAGGAAACGTTGTGGCATGTGTAGCCTCATTATACAGAGAGTATCAACTTTTACATCTCATACTACGGAGTGAATACAGGTGAACTGGTACTTCTCAGCCGCCCAGTAGACTGAACTCCCCTGCAAACAGGATGCACTGCAAGTTGCCTAGGAAAAGAATGATGAAACTCCAAAAAGCAGCAAGTGTATACTAAAAACAACTCTTTGTTTTAAAAACAACGCATTTTTAAAACAACTCTGTTTTAAAAACAACGTGTTTCTCAGGCTCTATAGGGCTGTTTCCTCAGTCTATTATATAAAACATACAGTTGCTATTTAAAGGGTATCCAATCCTCTGATTGGTTAATTAATTAATGGGTTAAATCTGTGTGTGGGGCTTCATTTCATTGGTCACCGTGGTAACAGAGCATAAACAACAAAAGGTGTATAATTGGTCAAAGGGTTACATCTGTAGGACAAACCGGAGTTTGAGGTAAGACATATCTTGGATTCCAGGCTTCGTGGCAATAACTTGTATTATCTCATCCATTGGAAGGGCTATCCCATCACCGAGAAGTTCTGGGAACTAGCCACCCAGGTTCACGCTCCTGCATTGGTGAGGGCCTCCCATAAGGCTTGTCTATCCAAACCTGGTCCTGTTCCCCGGAGGGGACATTGAGGAGGGGGCACTGTCATGATCCGCCCCTTTCAACCATGCTGCTGCAGCTCTCAGATCTGTTTACCTGCTTGCTGTGTCATGTTGCCTAGCAATGTGATGCAGTCTCTCTGTGCCGGCCCGTTCTGATGATGTCAGGTGGGTTTTTAAATTCCCTGCATCTCAGATACTCACTGCCCATTTGTGGGATTCATCTTTATCCTGGGTGCGTTTTATTCTCCTGTGCCTGCCTGAACTATAACTTGACTTCTGCTTTGCCAAACAATTCTTTTGGATTAACCTGTGCTTGCTTGAATTGAAACTTGACCTCTGCTTTGCCTGACAACTCTTTTGGATTAACCTGTGCCTGTCTGAATTGTATCTTGACCTCTGCTTTGCCTGGCAACTCTTTTGGATTAATCTATGCCTGTCTGAACTGTAATTTGACCTCTGCTTTGCCTGATAATTCTTTTGGATTAACCTGTGCCTGCCTGAATTGTAACTTGACATCTGCTTTGCCTGACAACTCTTTTGGATTAACCTTTGCCTGCCTGAACTGTAATTTGACCTCTGTTTTGTCTGACAATTCTTTTGGATTAACCCGTGCCTGCCTGAATTGTATCTGACCTCTGCTTTGTTTATACAACACTTTTGGATTTATATATTCCTGCCTGAATATATTACTGATCTCTGCTTACCACTGCTTACCTGATCATTCTCCTGGACACTCCTTTAGCTACTGACCTCAGCTCTGCATCCAGTATGCAGCTCCTCTTTGTGAGTAATGTATTCTGTTTATTCTGCACTACTTTACTTAATACTTTCAGAGTGGATCACATCCTAGGTTTCTCTCAGTGTGCTAGTGTGTGTATTACATTTACTCTAGCTATTGGGTCTAATTCTGGACTGATCTGAAAAGGTTGACACCAAGTTAAGCACCAAAAAAATGAATATATATGTCATGCACCAAATGTATGCCCCCCTGCACGGGTGCCCTTTGGTGGTTGTCTATTCTGCTTTTATTGTAGCACTAGCCCTGATCTCACAATGACACCCTGAACTACCGATAATGGGCTAGATTACGAGTAGCACACTGTTGTACGCAAGCAATTTTGGATTTGTTTGGCTTTTTGCATGCGTCAGAAATAGCGTGCATATTATTAGTTGAAAGTAAATGGGAACGTATGAGCGCAATCATGATTTATGCTCTTCGAGTTACTGCGACTTCAGAGCTTTGGTTAACTGTTACGCCAGACAAAAACATTGCACAAAACACATCAAAAATACATTGAAAAGTATAGTTACATTCATAATAACATAAAAAATTATTGCATTAAAAAGTTATAACGGGTTAAAAGATTTGAGGTCTCAGGTGTTAGAAAAAAAAGGCAGGCAAAGGGCTTTAACATAGAGATACATACATATATATGTCTAAATATGTATGTGTATGTACAGTATATACATTTGTATATATGTGTGTCTGCTGTCTTGGGGTCACACTCAACTCTGAACTTACATTCACTTCACATATACAAGCGCTTGCCAAATCCTTTTGTGTACACCTATGCAACATCTCCAGAATTCAACCCTTCTTTACTCAAAAAACTACAAAACAAATTTGGAACCAAAAATGCGCCGGCTCCTAAGTTTACATTCTTGCGTTTTCAAATAAAGATAACAAGAGAACTATCTGAGTCATGAAAGAAAAACATTTGGGTTTCATATCCCTTTAAACAAAAATAAATCTCTGTGGAACAATGTTTCAATATTGCACTCATAAGAGGGGTGAAGGGGTGCTCCATGCAGCTTAGCTATGTAATTAATTTAGCTTATTTTTGAAAATCATTTTAAAATACTTGCCAGCAATTTTTAAATAATTTTTTATGCAAACTATTTTAAATTAGTTAGCTCTTTTAGGATATGTTCAGATCTCAACCTGTTTTATGGCACTTTAAAAAATATATATATATATATTTATACTGCAATGTAAAGTTTCATGAATGAAAGTGCCCCTGATTTTAATAGTATTTTAAAAACCGGGCACTCATTAATGAATCTTTACATTCACCTTAATGCAGATAATTTAGTGCTGTTTCTGGTTATCGTGCTCGAGCGAAAATAAAAAGGCTTTCTTTAGCGTACCCCATAGAAGAGGAGTGATATCTGAAGTCCTGAAGATAGCACGCCTGAGTCTTTCGCTAACTTTTGTACTTTCAACTTGTAATACCAGCGCTAACCAGACAGTGCTAATTTTTACCTTGAATGTAGTTAGTGCCCATGAGCGATAAAATACGAGCACTCCACTTGTATTCTAGCCCTTAATCATTGCACCTTCAGTTCTGAGTTTTATACCCTTTTAAATTTGAACAAAACTTACATTGTTTTAAGGTACTTTGCATATAACTGTGTGTTTGACTCCTGGAAACAGATTAAACACATAGTTTAAGTCAGAGCAGCAATGCACTACTGTGAGCTAAATGAAAACATCTGAGGAGCCAATGACAAAACACAAAGGTGTGCAGCCACCAATCACCAGCTAGTTTCCAGTAGTGTAGGATATGTGCATATTATTTTTCAGCAAAGGATACCAACAGAACAAAGTAAATTTGAAAACAGAAGGGAAATGAAAGGTGTCTTAAAATTACAGGCTTTTTCTGAATCATGCAAGTTTCAGTGTGATTTTCCTGTACCTTTAAATCTGCTTAAGAAAAAATAATCTTCTTAAAGTATTGTTAATAAGGTTTTTAATGATAATTTTGTTCAATTACTGAAGCTGAAGATTTACCAAGAGATTCTCTAGGACAGGTATTAAACTGTAATATAGAGTTGTTCATCCCCTCCTTTTTTGTGGTTATCAAATAATATATATATATGTGTGTGAAAAATAATTCTTCAACAAAATAACTATAACATTCTTTCTAATCCATCATATGTATGTGTACAAAACTAAATAAAAATGTATATTTTTCACATTGGTCAGCAATATAATGAAACTTATGATTTTAAGTATACTAAACAACCTGTGACAATCCTGAAAGATCCAGGAGGTTTTGTTTTAAACAGTTTGCGATTAAACATAAAACAAATAAAAGAGAATGCGCAAACAAGGCAGCGTGGAAAAGCTGCTATATCCCACCCACCCTTGTTTGCACAATCACTTTTATTACCTGATCGGTCTCTATTTGTGTTGAGCTTGAACCCTTTAGTGCAACATATGTCAGTGTAATGCATTAACACTTTTCAATGTCAAAATCTGAGGCCATTCCAGTGCATCATGAAAGCATGCATTTCTCATTGTTACATATATATATATATATATATATATATATATATATACACACACATATACAGTATATATATATATATATATATATATACATACATACATACATACACACACACACATCAAGTTCAAACACTGCACCAAGGGCACGATCCAATATACGGCGTAGTTTGTGGTGCAAGCGAGGGAACCCCCGCCGCCCGTAGTTTCACCTCGCACATCGGGGTATTACATATACCCCGCCGGCAGTTGCTAAAGTGCCTTAAGTCGGACAAACTAGCGATGTCCAGAAATGAGCGTGACTACAAATTTCTGGAGTCGCCAGTGACTTACGGCACTTTAGCAACTGCCGGCGCCAATTTCTGGAGTCGCCAGTGACTTACGGCACTTTAGCAACTGCCGGCGCCTAAAAAACTAACTAAAGTATTAAATCTCCCGTAACTAGCGTCTAACACGCCTCCCAAAATTAGCCCGACACGTATACCCCTATATCCACAATCCCCCCTCTCACTCCTCATAATAAATGTATTAACCCCTAGACCGACAACCCCCCACAACACAATAAGCCTAATTATTAACCCCTAAGCTGCCATAGCCCATACTGCAATAAACCTATTCTAGTATTAACCCCTAAACCACCGCTACCGGACCCCGCCGCACCTAAATAAAATGTTTAACCACTAAACCGCCACTCCCGGACCCCGCCGCCCCCTACATTAAATTTATTAACCCCTAATCTGACCCCCCTACACCGCCGCCACCTACATTAAATGTATTACCACCTAATCTGACCCCCCTACACCGCCGCCACCTACATTAAATATATTAACCTCTAATCTGACCCCCCTACACCGCCGCCACCTACATTAAATTTATTAACCCCTAATCTGACCCCCCCTACACCGCCGCCACCTACATTAAATGTATTACCCCCTAAACCTAAGTCTAAACCTAACACCCCCTAACTTAATTATTATTTAAATAAATATAAATAATATTAATATTATTAACTAACGCCTAGATTTAGAGTTCTGCGTTAGCCGCCAAAATCAGCGTTAGGGGGTCCTAACGCTGGTTTTTACTGCCCGCTGGTATTTAGAGTCAGTCATGAAAGGGTCTAATGCTCACTTTCCAGCCGCGACTTTTCCATACCGCAGATCCCCCTACGCCAATTGCGTATCCTATCTTTTCAATGGGATCTTTCTAACGCCGGTATTTAGAGTCTTGGCTGAAGTGAGCGTTAGAAATCTGACAAGACTCCAGCCGCAGAAAAAAGCCAGGAGTTAAGAGCTTTCTGGGCTAACGCCGGTTCATAAAGCTCTTAACTACTGTGCTCTAAAGTACACTAACACCCACCTATGTACCCCTAAACCAAGGTCCCCCCACATCGCCGCCACTCTAATAAAATTTTTTAACCCCTAATCTGCCGACCGCACACCGCCTCCACCTACATTATCCCTATGTACCCCTAATCTGCTGCCCTTAACACCGCCGACACCTACATAATATTTATTAACCCCTAGTCTGCCCCCCCAACGTCGCCGCCACCTACCTACACTTCTTAACCCCTAATCTGCCGACCGGACCTCACCGCTACTCTAATAAATGTATTAACCCCTAAAACTAAGTCTAAACCTAACCCTAACACCCCCTAAGTTAAATATAATTTAAATCTAACGAAATAAAATAAATCTTATTAAATAAATTAATCCTATTTAAAGCTAAATACTTACCTGTAAAATAAACCCTAATATAGCTACAATATAAATAATAATTATATTGTAGCTATTTTAGGATTAATATTTATTTTACAGGCAACTTTGTATTTATTTTAACCAGGTAAAATAGCTATTAAATAGTTAATAACTATTTAATAGCTACCTAGTTAAAATAAATACAAAATTACCTGTAAAATAAATCCTAACCTAGGTTACAATTAAACCTAACACTACACTATCAATAAATTAATTAAATAAACTATCTACAATTATCTACAATTAAATCAACTAAACTAAATTACAAAAACAAACAAACACTAAATTACAAAAAAACCCCACTAAATTACAAATAATAAAAAAAGATTACAAGAATTGCAAACTAATTACACCTACTCTAAGCCCCCTAAGAAAATAACAAAGCCCCCCAAAATAAAAAAATGCCCTACCCTATTCTAAAATAAAAATTGTAAAGCTCTTTTACCTTACCAGCCCTTAAAAGTGCCTTTTGCGGGGCATGCCCCAAAGAATTCTGCTCTTTTGCCTGAAAAAAAACATACAATACGCCCCCAACATTACAACCCACCACCCACATACCCCTAATCTAACTCAAACCCCCCTTAAATAAACCTAACATTAAGCCCCTGAAGATCTACCTTGTCTTCACCACGCCGGGTATCACCGATCCATCCAGAAGAGGGTCCGAAGTCTTCATCGTATCCGGCAAGAAGAGCTCCTCCAGAGGGTCCAAAGTCTTCCTCCTATCCGGGCAAAAGAGGACATCCAGACCGACAGACATCTTCATCCAAGCGGCATCTTCTATCTTCTTCCATCCGACGCGGGGCGGGTCCATCTTCAAGCAGCTGACTAACGACAAATGAAGGTTCCTTTAAGGACGTCATCCAAAATGGCGTCCCTCGAATTCCGATTGGCTGATAGGATTCTATCAGCCAATCGGAATTAAGGTAGGAAAAATCTGATTGGCTGATTGAATCAGCCAATCAGATTCAAGTTCAATCCGATTGGCTGATCCAATCAGCCAATCAGATTGAGCTTGCATTCTATTGGCTGATCGGAAAAGCCAATAGTCCGTCGGTGAAGAAGGATGGCTCCGCGTCGGCTGCTTGAAGATGGACCCGCTCCGCACCGGATGGAAGAAGATAGAAGATGCCGCTTGGATGAAGATGTCTGCCGGTCCAGATGTCCTTTTCTGCCCGGATAGGAGGAAGACTTTGGACCCTCTGGAGGAGCTCTTCTTGCCGGATACGATGAAGACTTCGGACCCTCTTCTGGACGGATCGGTGATACCCGGCGTGGTGAAGACAAGGTAGGGAGATCTTCAGGGGCTTAGTGTTAGGTTTATTTAAGGGGGGTTTGGGTTAGATTAGGGGTATGTGGGTGGTGGGTTGTAATGTTGGGGGGGTATTGTATGTTTTTTTTTTCAGGCAAAAGAGCAGAATTCTTTGGGGCATGCCCCGCAAAAGGCCCTTTTAAGGGCTGGTAAGGTAAAAGAGATTTACAATTTTTATTTTAGAATAGGGTAGGGCATTTTTTTATTTTGGGGGGCTTTGTTATTTTTTTAGGGAGCTTAGAGTAGGTGTAATTAGTTTAAAATTCTTGTAATATTTTTTTAATTTTTTGTAATTTAGTGTTTTTTTTTTGTAATTTAGTTTAGTTGATTTAATTGTAGATAATTGTAGATAGTTTATTTAATTAACTATTTAATAGCTATTGTACCTGGTTAAAATAAATACCAAGTTGTCTGTAAAATAAATATTAATCCTAAAATAGCTACAATAAAATTATTATTTATATTGTAGCTATATTAGGGTTTATTTTACAGGTAAGTATTTAGCTTTAAATAGGAATAATTTATTTAATAAGATTTATTTTATTTGGTTAGATTTAAATTATATTTAACTTAGGGGGGTGTTAGGGTTAGGTTTAGACTTAGATTTAGGGGTTAATACATTTATTAGAGTAGCGGTGAGGTCCGGTCAGCAGATTAGGGGTTAATAATTGTAGGTAGGTGGCAACGACGTTGGGGGTGGCAGATTAGGGGTTAATAAATATAATATAGGAGTCGGCAGTGTTAGGGGCGACAGATTAGTGGTACATATGGTCTTCATCCAAGTGGCATTTTTTATCTTCATCCTTCCGGCGATGAGCGGCTCCATCTTGAAGACCTCCGGCATGGAACCCACCTTCTTGGCCGACGACTACCCGACGAATGGCTGGTCCTTTAAATGACGTCATCCAAGATGGCGTCCCTCAAATTCCGATTGGCTGATAGGATTCTATCAGCCAATCTGATTGACCTCGCATTCTATTGGCTGTTCTGATCAGCCAATAGAATGCGAGGTCAATCCGATTGGCTGATTGAATCAGCCAATCGGATTGAACTTCAATCTGATTGGCTGATTGAATCAGCCAATCAGATTTTTCTTACCTTAATTCCGATTGGCTGATAGAATCCTATCAGCCAATCGGAATTCGAGGGACTCCATCTTGGATGACGTCCCTTAAAGGAACTGTCATTCGTCGTTAGTCTGTTGGTTGAAGAGGATGGCTCTGCGTCGGCTGTATGGAAGATGGCTCCGCTCCGCTCCCGATGGATGAAGATAGAAGACCCCGCTTGGATGAAGACTTCTACCGGATGGAGGACCTCTTCTTTCCCCGCTTGGATGAAGACTTCTACCGGATGGAGGACCTCTTCTTGCTCCGCTTGCATGAAGAATTCGGCTCGGCTGGGTGAAGACGACTCAAGGTAGGGAGATCTTCAGGGGGTTAGTGTTAGGTTTATTTAAGGGGGGTTGGGGGGGGTTAGAGTAGGGTTATGTGGGTGGTGGGTTTTAATGTTGGGGGGTTGTATTTTTTTTTACAGGTAAAAGAGCTGATTACTTTGGGGCAATGCCCCGCAAAATGCCCTTTTAAGGGCTGGTAAAAGAGCTGATTACTTTGTAATTTAGAATAGTGTAGGGCATTTTATTATTTTGGGGGGCTTTTTTATTTTATTAGGGGGCTTAGATTAGGTGTAATTAATTTAAACTTATTGTAAAAAAAAAATATTTTCTGTAATTTAGTGTTTGTTTTTTTTGTATTATAGATTAGTTTATTTAATTGTATTTTAGTTTAGCTAATTGTAGGTAATTTATTTAATTAATTTATTGATAGTGTAGTGTTAGGTGTATTTGTAACTTAGGTTAGGATTTATTTTACAGGTAATTTTGTAATTATTTTAACTAGGTAGCTATTAAATAGTTATTAACTATTTAATAGCTATTGTACCTAGTTAAAATAAATACAAAGTTGCCTGTAAAATAAATATAAATCCTAAAATAGCTACAATGTAACTATTAGTTATATTGTAGCTATATTAGGGTTTATTTTATAGGTAAGTATTTAGTTTTAAATAGGAATAATTTATTTAATTATAGTAAATTTATTTACATTAATTTAAATTATATTTAACTTAGGGGGTGTTAGGGTTAGGGTTAGACTTAGGTTTAGGGGTTAATAACTTTATTATAGTAGCGGCGACATTGGTGGCGGGAGATTAGGGGTTAATATTTGTAGGTAGGTGGTGGCGATGTTAGGGAGGGCAGATTAGGGGTTAATACAATTTATTATAGTGTTTGCGAGGCGGGAGTGCGGCGGTTTAGGGGTTAATACATTTATTATAGTGGCGGTGAGGTCCAGTCGGCAGATTAGGGATTAATAATTGTAGGTAGGTGGCGGCGATGTGGGGGGCAGATTAGGGGTTAATAAATATAATGTAGGTGTCGGCGATGTTAGGGGCAGCAGAATAGTGGTTCATAGGTATAATGTAGGTTGCGGCGGTGTCCGGAGTGGCAGATTAGGGGTTAAAAAAATGTATTATAGGGTTGGCGATGTGGGAGGGCCTCGGTTTAGGGTTTCATAGGTAGTTTATGGGTGTTAGTGTACTTTATAGCATAGCAGTTAAGAGCTTTATGTTCCCGCGTTAGCCCATAAAGCTCTTAACTACTGACTTTTTTTGACAGTAGGAGTCTTGTCGGTAGAGGCTCTACAGCTCACTTCTTCCAAGACTCGTAATACCAGCCAGGGACGTCTTTAATATTGACTGGACCCTGGGCGAAAATTTTCTTGGGCCCCCCCCATGCAATTTCGCTCTCCACCCCAACATCCCAAAAAACATCTAAATCAATTTTTTTTTTTTAAAGGGACACTGAACCCAAGTTTTTTCTTTTGTGATTCAGATAGAGCATGCAATTTTAAGCAACTTTCTAATTGACTCCTATTATCAATTTTTCTTCGTTCTCTTGCTATCTTTATTTGAAAAAGAAGGCATCTAAGCTTTTTTTGGGTTCAGAACTCTGGAGAACACTTTTTTACTGGTGGATGAATTTATCCACCAATCAGCAAGGACAACCCAGGTTGTTCACCAAAAATGGGCCGGCATCTAAACTTACATTCTTGCATTTCAAATAAAGATATAAAGAAAATAAAGAAAATTTGATAATAGGAGTAAATTAGAAAGTTGCTTAAAATTTCATGTTCTATCTGAATCCCGAAAGAAATTTTGTGGGTTCAGTGTCCCTTTAATTATTAGCCCAGCAGTGGATTATCCACTGCTGAGCTAATCATTTAAGAAAAAATAAATAAATTGCAATATGTGAAACTGGACCTACGCAGTACTAATAAGTAAATAAATATATCAATTCCTCCACTGTGGATTCATTTAATATTCTTTTGAATGTGATTCTGGTGTGAGGTTAGCTGGTTAAAGAGATTTAGGGCAGCCAACAGGAGCAAAGCAAGGTAAAGACTGAAGAGGAAGCATGGAGGTGCAGTATAAGTTTACTGACTGGAATAGCAGAACTACTATGGGAAGCTGTAAAATCTGAGACAGAGAGAAAACAAAAACTATGAAAATAAACCTTACATTAATGTGTGAAGTATAAGCATGACACTATACATCAGCCACAGCAGCAACAAGTTCCCTCTCACCTTGCACTAGACAATGCTGCATGGGAAGGGGTGTGTGTGCACTCACTTATTCTTCCCACTGACACCTTTCTACAAAGCACTGTTCCCCTAACAAACTTCAGTTAGTTGATCTTAGGGCCACAGCAGAAAGAGCAGGGCTAAGGGGACCAGCAGACTGGATGCTGTCTGTCCAAGGCTGCATGGATACAGTGTGAGATGAGTCACACAGCCTCAAGACTGAAGAGAGCAGTGTGTGCAGCTGCACAGATGCTCAAATCCTCACGTACTTGCCGCTCCAGCTTTCTGCTGCATGCGTCTAGAGTCAGCCCTACCCAGAAACAATCCCCACCACCAGAGCAGTTACCTGGTAACAGTGGTAACCCCAGTAGGACCTTTTCTGATGCAGTGGGAAATGGCTGGATGCCGAGTTAGGGCTTTGCATTCAGTGCTGTACAGTGCACATCTAAAACAGCACATCGCAATAACTTGGCATGTCACATGACACCGGCACGGTCTGGCACAGTTTAAAAAAAAATATATATAAGCAGAGTACTTTTGACTGTGACAGTATTAGGACTGAATGTGTGTGTTCCCCATGTCACATCAGCAGTCTGGACTCTTGGGCCCCTCAACAGAAACTGGGCCCTGGGCAGCTGCCCCTTTGCCCTGTGTTAAAGATGGTCCTGATACCAGCGTTAGGCAAATCCAATAGAAAAGATAGGATATGCAATTGACGTAAGGGGATCTGCGGTAGCCTCGAGTTGCGGAAAGAAAGTGATCGGTAGACCCTTTCCTGCCTGACTCTAAATACCAGCGGGCGGTAAAAAGCAGCGTTAGGACCCCTTAACGCTGCTTTTGACGGCTAACGCCAAACTGTAAATCTAGGCGTTTATTAGGTATTGCGGTGGGGGATTGCGGTTGACAGGTAGATAGACATTGCGCATGCGTAAGGTTTTTTTTGTAGGCATCTTAGGGAGTTACGGTGCTCCCATACTCAGCACAAGGCCTGCTATGGCTGCTTTTTATGGCAAAGTGAAAATGGAGTAAGTTTTCTCCATTTTCGCCACGTAAGGCCTTGCGCTGGATATTGGATACCAAATTGCGCAGGTTTTATATGTTAATCTATGGGGGAAAAAACTACGTCCGCCGGGTGAAATATACGTGCCGCATTTATATGCGCCGCTGTATATAATATACCAAACCCGCGCAAAAACCGGCATTGCCGGCTTTTGCGGGCGACGCTGCATATCGGATGGGGCTCCAAGTACATTTAAAACAATAAGAAAATACTTTTTGTAGGATTCCTTATGATTTCTGCAGTTCAATAATTCAGCACTTTATTTAAACTCTTAAAAACTCAATTTGCCATTTTCAGCCCCCACAATCCAGTTTAATTGAGTTTGCCATATGAAAACGTTGCATTTAATTCAGCTGTTTTTTTACCTTCTAAAGCATTTTAATCCATACTAGGCGCGACCAGATTAGAAAGTTAAGCTGCTTGCCTGAATTACATAGTATACAACTGGAACATCGGGATTTCTTACACACAAACAACTAAACAGGCTTTTTTAGTGGTCAAAGTAGTGAATAAAATTACATTAGAACCTCCTGGGCAAACCATGGACTTCAATTGAGAAAACCCCAAGAAAACATATGTTAAACAGCTAAAGGACTGAGAAAGACTGCTATAAAGGGACACTAAACTTGTCAAAAATAAACTTTCATGACTGATTATTTTGCAGTCCTGGGACACACCTCTTGAAAAGCGTCTTGAGTGTTATTTATCGTATCTCCTTAGCTCTGACCATTTATGGACAGGTATATATGAGATCCTACATAACAAGGAATGTAGCCTCTTTTTGAGGGGTGGAAAACTTACAATTTTCAGATTTCATAGTAAGATCAGGCAAAATGAATAATGAATATGCATTTTAAGTTATTTTTTTATGCATAATTAAAAAAAGGGGAAATACATTTTGAGTTGAATGTCCTTTTAAATAGCTTAAAAAAAATACTTAAAGGGACATTAAGTTGAAAATTTGATTTACCATAAAATGTTTTAAGGGATATCAAAGTGCAAAAATAAAATGCTCTAATATGGTGGAACATTTTATTATTGCACTATTGCATGAAAAGGGATTAAACACATAGTTAAAGGCACATAAAACACATTTTCCTTTCATGATTCAGATAGAACATACAATTTTAAACAACTTTCAAATTTACTCCTATTATAATTTTTTCTTGGTTTTCTTGCAATTCTTTATTGAAAAGCAGGAAGACAAGCTCCAGAGTGTGTACGAGTCTGCAGCACTATGGCAGTAGTTTTGCAAGAATGTTATACTGAAACAAACGCACTAGATGGCAGCACTTTTTCCTGTCATATAGTGATCCAGGTATGTACTTGCTACCTATTTAGATATCTTTTCAACAAAGAATAACATGAGAATAAAAAAAATTGATAATAGATGTACTTTTTACCTTTGTGATTACCTTGTATCTAGGAACCTTCTTCCAGCCCCCTGATCACATGACTGTGACTGTTTATTATCTATTGTCTTAAATTTAGCTTTGTTTTGTGCTAAATCTTAAATAACCCCCTGTGCCTGAACACAGTGTTATCTATATGGCCCACGTGTACTTTCTGTCTCTTTGTGTTGAAAAGAGATTTAAAAAGCATGTGATAAGAGGCAGCCCTCAAAGGCTTAGAAATTAGCATATGAGCCTACCTAGGTTTAGTTTAAACTAAGAATACCAAGAGAAAAAAGCAAATTTGATGATAAAAGTAAATTGGAAAGTTGATTAAAATTAAAAGTCCTATCTGAATAATGAAAGTTTAATTTATACTAGACTGTCCCTTTAACAATGAAGTATTGCAGTGAGTAAGGCCAGTAGAATACTTGGTTGTATTAGTAGTAAGGTTGCTACCTGTCCGGTAATGAACTGTACAGTTCGGGTTTCCATTTGTGCGTCTGGGTTTGAAGCAGGTCTGGACAGGCAAATGTTAGGGTTTGTGGGAAATAGCCACAGTCAAAAAGGTGACATTGTGCAATTCAACATAATGCATTTGTCTACAGTTATTTCTCTCTTACGTGTGTGTGTTTGTGTGGGAGTGTGTCAGTGTCTGTGTGTCAGAGTATGTCTGTGTCTGTGTGTGTAAGTATCTTTGTGTATGAGAGTGTGTGTGTCAGTATCTTTATGTGTATGTGAGTCTGTGTGAAGGAGAGTGTGTGTGTGAGAGTGTGTCTGTGTGTCAGAGTATGTCTGTGTCTGTGTGTGTAAGTATCTTTGTGTATGTGAGTGTGTGTGTCAGTATCTTTATGTGTATGTGAGTTTGTGAGAAAGAGAGTGTGTCTTTGTGTGGGAGTGTTAGTGTATTTGTGTGTGTGAGAGAGTATGTGTGTTAGTGTGTGTTTTAGTGTGTGAGCATGTTTAGAGAGTGCTTGTGAGATAGAGTGAGTGTGTAAGACTGTGAATATCTAAGTGAGAGTTTGTGTTTATGCGCTATTATACATACTGTGAACAATGCAAAAAAAATTATGCTGTGCATGGTGCAAGAGTGTTCCAGTTCGGCCTGAACTGTAGGTGGCAACCCTAATTGGTAGAGGTACTGGCAGCAGAAATAGTAAGGTTATTATGCCACTATACAGATTACTTCTTGAGTGTTGTGTACAGAAGGATATAAACAAACTGGAATCTGTACAAAGGAGGCTACTAAAATGGTACATGGTCTAAAAAAATAAAACTTACCAGGAAAGGCTCAATGACCTAAATATGTATAGCTTAGAGGAGAGAATGGGAAGAGGTGATATGATAACAACTTTCAAGTATATTAGGGTACTTAGTAAAGCTGAGGCTGTTAGTATTTTTCATAAAAAGAAAAATTCAAGAACAAGGGGTCATGCTCTCAAGATGAAGGGTAGTGGTGTCAGGGGTAATTTGCAGAAGCTTCTTTACAGAAAGTGTGGTTAGTTCATGGAATAAACTTCAATTAGAGGTGGTAATAACAAACACGTAGGGATAGGCATAAGGTTATCCTTTTGAACTAAATGAGTTTACACTTTTAGTAAATTTTGGATAATCTTGTTGGGCCTATGGTTCTTATTTGCCATCAAAATCTTTGTTTGTATGAATGATGAAAGATTAATTAAAATGTTTGTTATTTAGAATTAAAAAGTTCTGCAATGCATTTTCATAGTTTATTTTGCCTCCTTTTGTAATTTAACTCTTAAAATTGCAGTGCCCCCCCCCCCCAGAGAAGCTAAAGTGTATTCCGTAGAATGCAGAACTGTTACATTCCTACATGCTGCACAGTGATTGGACGATATATGCATAAGGCTGTTTGTATCTTTCCCTAATTGGTCATAACAAAGATAAATAACATTTAAGAAACCTTTCAAGGGGTATATCATGGCATGGGCCTTGAAAACAATGTTTTTTTTTAACACATTACAGTTTTAAATACTTTAAAAACATTCAAGGTATATGAAACCCATTTTTTATTTAATGATTCAGATAGAGCATGCGACTTTAATCAACTTTCTAATATACTCCTATTGTCAATTGTTCTTTGTTCTTTTGGTATCTTTATTTGAAAAGCAGGACTGTAAGCTTACAAGACGGACCATTTTTAGTTAAGCACCTTGGCAGTGCTTGCTGATTGGTTGGTAAATGTAGCCAAAAATGGGCCGGCTCCTATGCTTACATTCCTGCTTTTTCAAATAAAGATACCAAGAGAACAAAGAAAAAATGATAATGGGGTAAATTAAAAAGTTGCTTAAAATTGCTGCTCTGTCTGATTCATGAAAGAAAAAAATTGGGTTTCATATCCCTTTAATATTGCATGCAAATCTTATTTAGTGCTGTGATCATTTCTGATGCATAAATTAAAAAACAAACAAAACAAAAAAAATGACTACTTTAATGTCCCTTTAAACAATTCACTTCTGTGTTTGAGTGTTCTGTAGAGACTGCCAAATTAAAGAAAGAACTCATGATTATAATGCACTGCTTTGTTGACACCAGCTGAACAAGTGCACAAAACCAGTTATCATTTTACTTACAATAGCTACTGTAAAACATACATTTCTTACAATGATTTCTTGTTTATAACAACCCTGTACACAAATACAATATTGGTAAATCCTGCAGTACATTTCTCACCTAGGATTATTACTTTATGTTTGATGAAACAATCCAAGGCCGCTGATAAAAGCATTGCACAAAGGTTTATTATTAAGATTGGCTATTGTTAATACGATTTTCTGGCTTTCTGGGATTAAAGGGACAGTCAAATTTAAACTTTCATAATTCAGATAGGGCATGCAATTTTAAACAACTTTTCATTCTACTTATATAATCACATTTGCTTTGTTCTCTTGGTATTCTTTGTTGATATGCTAATTTCTAAGCACTTGAAGGCCGCCTCTTATCTCAGTGCATTTGGACAGTTTTCACAGCAAGACAGCACTAGTTCATGTGTGTCATATAGATATAGAGTGTGATCACTACCATGGAGTTATTTATGAGTCAGCACTTATTGGCTAAAGTGCAAGTCTGTCAAAAGAACTTAAATAAGGGGGCAGTATGCAGAGGCTTAGATACAAGGTAATCACAGAGGTAAAAGGTATATTACTATAACTGTGTTGGTTATGCAAAACTGGTTAATGGGTAATAAAGGTATTATCTATCTTTTTAAATAATAAAGATTCTGGAGTAGACTGTCCCTTTAATGTAATCCAGTGGGCAGTATGCAGAGGCTTAGATACAGGGTTATCACAGAGGTAAAAAGTATATTAATATAACTGTGTTGGTTATGCAAAACTGGTTAATGGGTAATAAAGGTATTATCTATCTTTTTAAATAATAAAGATTCTGGAGTAGACTGTCCCTTTAATGTAATCCAGTGGGCAGTATGCAGAGGCTTAGATACAGGGTTATCACAGAGGTAAAAGGTATATTACTATAACTGTGTTGGTTATACAAAACTGGTTAATGGGTAATAAAGGTATTATCTATCTTTTTAAATAATAAAGATTCTGGAGTAGACTGTCCCTTTAATGTAATCCAGATCATTGTTTTTTGTTTTGGAAGTTTAACTGGCAAGAACATTATCACTGAATTTTTTCTGTTGTGCTAATAATGCACCTTATAACAAATCAAAAGGTTCAGAAATGTATTAGCAGATCTTAATGAAGGATTTATACTGATGTCTCTGTCTGGGTTAAGCAAATATAAATCTCTAGGGAACAATATCTCAATAGGGCACTCATTTGTGAATATTGTTTCAAAAATATGTCTAAAGTGCACATCTTATTTGCTATGACATTTTGACTTTAATGTCCCATTTAGGCATCCATGTACTATATATACGAACAATTTTCGTCTATTTGTTATGAATTAGATATCTGCATTCAGAGGTTTTGGATACTTCCGAATGCGGAAGAAGGCGTCCACTTGTGCCGTTCGGCTATTTTCACTAGGAACTGAGTAAATCCAGGGTCTAGTGTGTTGCAGTTTTACAAGAATAAATTTGTCTCAGAAAGTAACCAAATGGCACGTGCGACCGCCTTCTTCTACATTAAAGTGAATTTAAATTCAGATGAATCGGTGCCTGGTTTTTAATAATCCTATTAAAAACAAGGGCACTTTAATTCATCAAAATGTACATTTCACTCGTTTTCTTCAAATACTTACCTTTTAATCCTGATAGCCGTTGCAGCTCTTCCTCCGCCCGTCGCAAGTCCTCTTTGCGGGTCAAAAATGACAAATCTGGCTTCCTCCGATCACAGCGTTGCCTCAGGCCATGATTCCCCCAGGGGGGGGAGCCGTGATTGGAGGAAGCCAGATTTGTCATTTCTGACGTATGAAGAGGCTTCCGACGGCCGGGGGAATCACTGGAGCGGCTGTGAAGATTAAAAGGTAAGTTTTTGAAGAAAACGAGTGAAATGTAAATTTTGATGAATTAAAGTGCCCTTGTTTTTAATAGGATTATTAAAAACCAGGCACCGATTTATCTGAATTTACATTCACTTTAAGAGGTATCCAAAACCTCCGATTGCACATATCTGTTATGAATTATGATGATAGTAAATGGTTGTTTATCTTTGACTTAATGTTTTCAGTAGCAACACACGCAGTGCCTTATATAAATATTCACCCTCTGTGAACCGTTTCACATTTTAAAGTGATACAACATGGAATTAAAATGGCTTTTATAATAATTTACACAACATAACTAACCCTTTGAAGGTGCAATTTTTTTTCATTGTGACAAAAAAAAGTAATTAAAGGGACAGCAACTTTCCAATTTACTTTTGTTATCAAATTTGCTATGTTCTCTTGGTATTTTTTATTGAAGAGTAAAACTAAGTCGGCTCATAAGAGCTCAGGAGTGTGCACGTGTCTTTAGTATTCTAAGACAGCAGTGTTTTGCAACATTGTATAACAAATCTACAAATAATGTTTCAAAACACTGCTGCTATAGAGTATTAAAGACACATGCACACTACTGAGCTCTTATGAGCCTACCTGGTTTTACTCTTCAATAAAAGATATCAAGAGAACAAATCAAATTTGAAAACAGAAGTAAATTGGAAAGTTGTTTAAAATTGCATGCTCTATCCTCATGATGAAAGTTTAATTTTGACTTAAAGGGACATAATACTCGTATGCTAAATCACTTGAAACTAATGCAGTATAACTGTAAAAAGCTGACAGGAAAATATCACCTGAGCATCTTTATGTAAAATAGGAAGATATTTTACCTCACAATCTCCTCAGCTCAGCAGAGTAATTTCTGTGTAAAAAGTTATACTCTGCTGCTCCCAGCTGCAGGTAAAAAAATAAAAAAATAATGAAGAAATGAACAGCAGCCAATCGGCATCAGCAGTGCTGAGGTCATGAACTCTTTTACTGTGATCTCATGAGATTTGACTTAACTCTCATGAGATTTCATTTAAACTTCCTTACACTGAATAGGGAAATAACATGAGAGTTGCACGAGGCTCATCCCTTCGGCTGTCCCGGGACAGACATACTAATATGCTGCTTAGAAATCCTTTACAATGGGATGTGGCTACTGAGGAACTTTTGAGGTAAAATTATCTTACCTTTTTTACATAGAGATGCTCAGGTGATATTTTCTAGTCAGCTTTTTACAGCTATACTGCATCACTTTCAAGTGTTTAAACATTTGGGTATTATGGCCCTTTAACTGTCTCTTTAAGCAAAACAAATAAACAAATACATAACGTGTTAGTTGCATAAGTATTCACCCCTGAGACTATACTTGGAATAAGCAGATTAGACTACAAATACAGCTAATTTTCAGGTGACTATTGCCGTAATCGCGATCGCCTGCTCTAAGTACACATATTGTTGCCACCTCAGCCATGTTTTTCTGGACACTTATGGGTTACACATGCTGCAGGGTATGCAGGGAGGAACATGAATAATGCTGTCTAGGATCACTATTTGTGTGCTGTCCAGGGGTGCAATGCATGTTCCCCTCTGCATAACCAGCAGCATGTGTAACTCATAAGTGTCCAGGGAAACATGGCTAAGGTGGCAAGTACACACCAGCACAGTGTTTAATGAGGGGGGCACTTTTAGAGACCCTATCCCTCCTCATAAAATGCAGATGGTTATGGAACACCAGTCTGGAATGAGAGGAACCCCCTATTTATAATGTGGGGTCTCCTCACACCCTGGTTATAAGTAGGTGGCTGCAATACAAATAGTACCTACCTAATGTATTGACTGGGGTCAGAGGTTCCATATCCCCTATAGACAGCACACAACACACACAAAGATGAGAATAACTATTTTCAAATGATAGGGCTCATGCACCTAGGGTTGCCACCCATCCCTTAAAATACAGAACACTTTTTTTTTTTTTTTTTTCAAAAGAGCTTTATTAAAGGATGATCAAATAGTTACATGTTTTTCAATTTTTCCATGGTACATGCAAATACAAAATCATATAAACGTAACATTGCAAATTATAATATGTAATACAAACACACAGAGATCATTCTTCCCTTGGCCCCCAGAGGCATAGTAAATTGTACACCGCCCATAAAGCAGGTGAAGTTGAAATTCTGAGGGGTCATAACACAGTTCTCAGTGCACTTTTATGATTAAAGTCCCAAAAGTCCAATAGTGCACAATCTTTAATGCTCTACAACCAGTCCTGTTGGGTTATGCAGCATAGAGTCCGGGAAACCAGAGAAAGGGAAGAGAAAAAGAAAAAGGAGGAATGTGCAGGAGACCTATCTACAGTATGCAGTAAAATGCGTTTGTGAGATCATTCACCTTCAGTAATCCCACTATTTGGACATGTTTGAGTCTCGCTGACATATGTTTCAAGAGGGGGTAGGTGAGGGTGGGAGGGGAAGGGGGGGAATGTGGAAGTGTCGGTGGTCAGTGCTATCAGCTGTATTGTCCTACACTGTTCGTTGCCTGTGCGCTGCCCAGCGCTCCAACATCATCTTGTGCGTGTCTACAGTTCCCTGCTGAGTATGGTGATATCTTTCTAGGTGTAACAGTATGTCTACTTGCTCTTGCCATTCCGTTAAGGTAGGTGTGACTCTGGATTTCCAGTGTTTTGGAATCAGTAATTTGGCTCCATTCAGCATAATCAATAGTAGTGCCCTACTCGCCTTACAAGGCAGTTTGGGCAGTGATAGATATAGCAATGTTTTTGGACTATTTTGTAAAGGCTTCCCCAAGACTAGTTCCATGTGGTTAAGTATGTCAACCCAGTAATCATCCAGCCTAGGGCAATCCCACCATATGTGTGTTGATGTACCGGTTTCTCCACAGTCTCTCCAGCATTTGCTTGAGGCCTGTTTGTAGATCCTCTGCAACCTGCTGGGTGTGAGGTACCACCTTGCTAAGCATTTAAAACTAGATTCTTGTACTCTCATAGAGACTGAGGATGTTTTGGTCACCAGGAAGGCAGTCTGCCAGTCCTCATGTCCTATCTCGGTCTGCCATTCCCTCTCCCACGCCTTTGTGTAGGAAGGAAGTGCCTGTGCATCATCTGTAAGGAGAAGTTTGTAAAGTAATGAGATTGCGTGAGCTGTTGGTGTATCTTTCAAGCATAGGGTCTCAAATGTAGTGGGCGTTCTGGTGAAGCAAGGTCTGTGTCTATGTGTCATAAGATAGTGATTTAGCTGCGTGTGTGAGTACCAACTCAGCGCCAGGCTTGGCATATCTTCTGAGATGACCGCATGTATCTTAAGCTTATGTCCGTCGATCAATGTCATGATGGTGTAGTCTTTGAAGGGTGTGTCAGCGGGTAATCTGTTGTCGGGGCAGTTCCATGGCAGTGCTGCATTATGATATATGGGGGTCAGTAGGGAATGCTTAGTTGTTATATGTGTTGTGGTGTGCATTATCTTGTCCCATACTGCATAGAAATCTATCAACAAGGGGTATTTTGAATACAGAACACTTATAAGTTACACATGCTGCAGGGTGTGCAGGGAGGAATATGAATAGGGCTGTCCAGAAACACAATACATGTTCCTCCCTGCACACCCTGCAGCATAAGTGTCCAAGAAAACATTTGGGTAGCGGGTACCATTGATATTGCAATCAGCAGAATACTAGGTGCCCATGATGTTGCTCTGGGTTTTGAAGGGACAGTAAACACCTTGTTAAGTGACCATCATAGTAATAATGACCATTTGGCTTTTTACAATACATTTTTGTTGTGTTGCTAAAGAATAACATCAGACAAATCTAAATGTTCCTAAAACAAATTAACATCTTATTTTCTGCAAATTCCACCCACCATTTCAATTGAGCAAATAACTTCACATAGTAACATAGTAGATGAGGTTGAAAGAAGACAGAAGTCTATCGAGTTCAACCTAAGGTGGACTTTACTTTTAATAGAGTACAAGATCCTATTTCAATGGAGGGGTCATATTCTCAGGTGGCTATCAGCCAATCACCATAAAAACAACAGTTACCTTACAGAACCATAGGAATATGAAACCACATTGGGTGGGTATCCCCTATTTTGTCCCCTACAATACATAGACTAGAGGCCCCTTATTTGAAAGCGTCAAATCGGCTGTCATTACAGCATTGGTTTTATTTGGGGGCTTCTGGTGATTCTTAAAAGGCCTTTATCAACACCTCACCATAATAATATATCACAAGATCTTTTTTAAAAGAGTAAGGTACCATCATTCAAATAAAGGGGCTTCATGTCTTTATACAGTAGATGTTAAAGCGATAGGAAAGTCAAAATTAAAATTAATTTTATTAATTAATTTATGTACTTTTTTCAAAATATATTTTTGCTTAAGCTGTGAGTTTGGGCAGGGATAGAAGCATGAATATATTGACTCAATAGGTATAGCCAACCTCTGGAAATGTTGTTTTATTTTAAAATGTTCATAATATTTGTATGGTTAGATATTTTATATCTACTTGTGGGAGGATTAAATGTGTGTTTGAAATACTGTATTTAAGAAATAACAACTTGCATACTGAACATTGTGTAAAATTACAAGAAAACAAGGTATGTGTGGGTCCCTATTTTTTTTTTATGTATGTATCAAAGCAATAAGTCCCAACAACTACACACAGCTCTAACACACAGGGGTGTGAAATGGCTCAGCACTGAAGTGGTTAATAGCTCCTTGGTGTTTGTGATGCTGTTTATTAAGATATGCTTTCTAGTAAACGCTGCAGCCTGAAACAGGTGTGTTTATTTTTAAGGTCATGTGACACTTTAATTGTACCCAGGAGGACTCCATTCAACTACTTATTTGGCTTCTGGAGGCAATTGATTGTGTCACAGGTTGTTTAGGGGTTTCATAGCAACAGGGGTGAATACGTACGCAACCTACAGATGCTTTTTTTTATTGCATTACATTTTGTGTCACGATTATTTTGATCCTTCAAAGTATTAGGCATCTTGTGTAAATCAAATGGTGCAAATCCAAACAAAATTAATTCAGTTATAGTACAATGAAATGAACAGGGAGGGTGGGGATGTCTTTGTGAATCTTTATGCACACATACATTACACATAAACATGCGCAGCCACTCACACAGATGCAAACAAACTGGCACGGGCGCACTCACACTATAAACACCAACGTGTGCTGGTGCAATCTTTACATAAACATGCACACAAACGTACTTACACAAATGAGTGCAGAAACACACTACACACAGATGCACACAAATCCATGCAGACACACATTTTATAAAGAATTTAAATCTGGGATGACTAACTGGCAGCTCACGGGCAACATACGGCCCCCTGCACTAGTTTTTGTGGCCCCATGGAAAAAGTAGAACTGAGAATGTGTGCAATAGTTTTTATGGCTCCAGGAAAAAATGTAAGTAAAAATATGTGCTCTAGGGACTTCTGGTTAGAGGGTAAACTCAAATTAGCCCTCTAGAAAAGAACAGCAGCAGATAGAAAGTACCCTGCAAAATTACCTAAATCTGGCACAGTAGCTCTGTAGATTTTTAGGAAAAATATTATTTGCGTTTTTAATATCTATATATTAAGATGTGGCCCCTTAAATTGAAGGTCAATTTGGATAAATTAGTGCCCGGTTTTTAATAACCCTATTAAAAACAAGGGCATTTTAATTAATCAAAATTGCCATTTCACTACTTTTCTTCAAAAACGTACCTTTTAATCCTGAAAGCCGCTCTAGCGATTCCCCCGGCTGTTGGAAGCCGCTTCTTACGTCAAAAATGACGAATCCGGGTTCCTCCAATCATGGCTTTCCCACTGGGGAGATCATGGCCTGACGCAACGCCGTGATTGGAGGAAGCCGGATTCGTAATTTTGGACCAGCAAAGAGGGCTTGCGATGGGCGGAGGAAGCGCTGCAGCGCCTGTCAGGATAAAAAGGTACGTTTTTGAAGAAAACGAGTGAAATGTCAATTTTTATGAATTAAAGTGCCCTTGTTTTTAATAGGATTATTAAAAACCGGGCACTAATTCATCAAAATTGACCTTCACTTTAAAACTTATAAAATACTAATCTACTTACTACCGGCATATGTAAGAACGTTGGCCCTCACTGATTAAATCATAGATCTCAACTCATATATTTTTGGCTTTCTTATAAACTATATTCTGATCTCTGCCAAGCACCTTTTTTGAACATGGTAGTCTGCCTGAGATATGTCTATGATTATTCTGGAACATCTGTGTTTCTTATGTTGGGTCAACATGCACAGCCTATCTGTAACAAAGGATTCACTGGCTTTGTGAAGACCTTAACGTGAACAAAATAAGCAGTCAGTGGAAAAGCAGAAATTAATAAAAACTGATTCATTGTTGCTGATGACTGCATTGTGTGTTTGCAGGTTGTTATAGGGACACTAACGTTAAAATTAAACATTAAAGGGATATGAAATTTACAATGTTTCTTTCATGATTCAGATAGATTATGAGATCTTAAACAATTGTATGCTTTGATTTATATTATAATTTGTTTTCTTGGTATCTTTTGTTGAAAAGCAGGAACTTATGCTTAGGACCTGGCCCAGTTCTGGGGCACTATATTGCAGCAGTTTTGCAAGCATGTTTAGTTAGCAAGAGCACTATATGGCAGCACTATTTCCTGATGTAGTGCTCGAGAAGCCTACCTAGGTATCTCTTCAACACAGAATATCATGGGAACAAAGAAAATTTGATAATAGAAGGAAACTGGAAACTTTTTTTTATAATGGTTTATGTCTCATTTACAAAATATTTTTGGGGGACTTCATATCCCTTTAATGATTGAAAGTTATAAATGTTTATTGTAGTGTTGCAAAAAGTTGTGCCCCTAATTTCCTTTCATTTAATTTTCTATTTTGTTATATGTTGGACAGGAATTACGCAAAATTAATTTAGTGTTATATTACCCCCCATATTATGTACAGACTGAGTGACAGGACCACTTTGGGAACCCAGACTGCACGGACAACAAACCTTTTTATGGAACTGACAAAATGTAAACATGTTGCTGACCACTCAGGTTTTGTGAAGTAGAGATTAACATAATTTGATCACTAATCTTCATTTTCATAGTGTGAAAACAGTTTAGTTGGATCTGGAGAACAGACTCCAAAGTGTGCCACGTGGTCTCAGTATGACACAATATTTGGAGTGTGTCACTGTCTCAATGTGTCTTGACATCTATATATCAAAACCTTCCTCAGATAAATCTCTTGTGAGGTAAAATTACGAGAGACTGTGATTTATTCAGTAACTTCTGCTGCTTCTCTCACAGTCTCTAGCCCTTTAAAAGGTGTGTAATGTTTTTTATGATGTTTTCTGGCTAGGCAGTTTCTCTATTTATGACTCAGTGTGTGAGGAGGGTGCAGTTTAGATCGAAACTGTCTACTCCTCTCCAAAATCAATATTATTCGTCAAGTACCTAAATATTGGAGGAGGCGCCAAAAACCATGGAGATAAACAGGGGTGCGCTGAGCGCATCATCAAAACTATAAATGTTACTTGTTTTTTGGGGATATTCGCATATAAGTCCGTTATTAAGATATTGTTCCCTGAAAGATTTTTTTTTTTTAAATAAGAATACATTATATACACTGAGATTAAATAGAAACGTTACTAAATTACATCAAAAGTTCCCTTTTCGTTCAGTGGTTAAATAAGTGAGGGCTACCTCAGGTCAGTTATTATAAATACTGTAGGAATGGAAAACAAAGGGTACAATGAAGCCCATTCTAATTAGGGACTACTTTTTTATTGACACGCGGAGTGTTACGGGCGGATCCATGAAAGTGCTGCGACGCAGGTACGCCAGGTGCATCAATGGATCATGAATATGTACGAAGCATACGGGACATGCTGATATTCCTTATTCATGAGGAGCTGGGAAGCAATTCAGTTATTTCTACGTCATCAGATCCGGGGAGGCGTGCCAGGGGCGTATTTCTGAGTTTCTATTGGCTAAAAGATTTGAAGGGGCGTAATGAATATATAATGAAACTGCCCACTGGGGGAGGGAACCAGGAAACAGTTGCGGGCCCAGGCTCCTCCTGTGGGACTCAGAGCCGGGGATACCGGACGCAGGACAGGTGAGTGGGGTAGGGTGGCATCCTGTGGGTGAGTTATAGTGTATGGGGCCTCTCTTGTGCCAGTGGGCGCTGAGATTTGTAATTGCAAGGGCCCATTCTACATGAGTGGAGATATTCTGCTGCCTCCATAGCAGGAGTAAAAGTCTTATTTCTCAGTGCGGCATCATTTTGCCTCCGCGGCCACGAAGCTGGCAGATCTTGACATCAGCATTAAAATAGTCTTTTTTATCTCCGCCCCACTTCTACCTTTTAACAGCCAATCAGATTCAGCGTTCTCAGGGGCAGAGACCAGAGCTGCAGCAGTGATATTGGGGTGCCCCTGCCCTGGTTGCCCTATGACTTTGGTAACTTTTAATCCTATTTCAAGAAATATCAACAAATGTCCTAAGACTCTTGGATGCAATTCGTTCCTTTAGTAACTAAAAATCAACAAACAGTTGGATCTAATAATGCTTTAATGACAGGTAGAAACGTGATAGATGTTGGCTGTGTGTAATTATAAGCAGGCCTATGTATATATATATATGTGTGTGTGTGTATATGTATGTGTATGTGTGTGTGTGTGTGTGTATATATATATATATATATATATATATATATTCAGCCTATTGCCATATTTTCATGTAATTTTTCTGTATATCCCAGACATTCTTTGAATTCCTTATTTGTCCCTAAACTGTCCTTGGGGCAATAACTACAGGAATCATCTAACCTTTCTCTACAGAGGCGACTCCTTTAAATAACTTTTGAACATGCTATGCTCTAACTTCAAATCATGACACCTTGCTCTGGGACTCCACCTTTATAAATCCCTTAATGTATGTGAAGCTTTCTATCAAATCATTGTCTTGTTGCTTTTTCTCATACAAGTTTCATTCTTGATGTCTTTTCCTGTTTTTTATTTTTAGATATTTTTTTCAAACTGTTGCATTTTGATTACTCATTAGCATTGTATTAATTAACCAACAAATAAATGTATTAAATTACATAAGTTTTTAGCAATTTTGTCTTTCTTAACTGTTTGGCTGCCAGGGGTCATACGATGCGAATGGGCTGATGGTATAACTACTTGTCTTCGCATTTATATGTAACAAAGAAGTTTAGCTTTACCATGGTATATTTATCACATGGTAATATTTAAACTTACATGAAACTCAACATTTTCTGTGATTGAGACAGCGCATTTGATTTTTAAACAACTTTCTAATTTTACTTCTATTATCGATTTCTGTTTGTTCTTTAATATCTTTTGTTGAAAAGCAGGGACGTTAGCTCAGGAGCGTGCACGTGTCTTGAGCACTAAATGGCAGCAGTTTTGCAAGAATGTTATCTTTTTACTAAAGGACTAGATGGCTTCACTGTTTTCTGCCAGGTAGAACTTCAGACGCCTACCTAGGTATCTCTTTAAAAAAAAGGATACGATGGGAACAAAGCAAATTTTTGAGTCTTAATCACAAAATAATTTTTCTCCATTCGGCTACATTTAGCCACTAATCAAAAAGCGCTACCCATGTGCTGAACTAAAAATTGGACAGCTACTAAGCTTACATTCCTGCTTTTCAAAACCTCATTCCTCAAGGTTCACTTGGGGTGGATGCCAGAGGATCGCCAGGGCGCCTTCCTTGAACCCCCCCAGGTGGAGGGAGGCAAAAGGAATAATTGTAGATGGGGGAATTACAGGACATGGGGCTTTACCCACAGCTGCTTGGGTAATGTTTGTTTTACCGGGTAATCCTAGGATTACCTGGATTTCTTACTTTACTCATAAAAATAAATAAAAAAATATCTATCTCTCACACACACATTGGAGCCCTTCCTAGTCCAACCCCTTGTCATATACTATATCCTTTTGATTCATTTTTAAAGGGATACCGAACCCAAATTTTGTCTCTCATGATTCAGAGCAGCAATTTTAAGCATCTTTCAAATTTAGTCCTATTATCAATTTTTATTCGTTCTCTTGGTATCTTTATTTGCAAAACCAGGAACTAAAAATAAATGGTTAAAGGGACACTGTACCCAATTTTTTTCTTTTGTGATTCAGATAGAGCATGACATTTTAAGCAACTTTCTTATTTACTCATATTATCAAATTTTCTTCATTCTCTTGGTATCTTTATTTGAAATGCAAGAAAGTAAGTTTAGATGCCGGCCCATTTTTGGTGAACAACCTGGGTTGTTTTTGCTGATAGGTGGATAAACTCATCCACCAATAAAAAAGTGCTGTCCATAGTTCTGAATTAAAAAAAAAAAAAAAAATCTTAGATGTTGTCTTTTTAAAATAAAGATAGCAAGAGAACGAAGAAAAATTGATAATAGGAATAAATTAGAAAGTGGCTTAAAATTGCCTGCTCTATCTGAATGATGAAATAAAAAATTTGGGTTCAGTGTCCCTTTAATGGCGAGGCTTTGCAGTTCAAGTACATATTATATTTTGTCTCTCTCCCAACTTGTTTTATGTCTTTTTAAGCATAGGAGCCGGCCCATTTTTTGTTAAGCACCCTGGATAGCGCTTGCTGATTGGTGGCTACATTATAAAAAAGTGTATATATGTGTGTAATACTTTTATTTTAACCCTTACAGTTTACTTCAGGTCTCAAGCCGTGCTAAATAATTTTAGTGCTAACCATAACTTTAGCTTGTAATGTTAGTGCGGTCGTGATATCCATTGAAAATATAGGTCGCGCTCAAGCGAAGTCAGGTGCGTTAAAGGGATACTGAACCCAAATGTTTTCTTTTGTGATTCAGATAGAGCATGACATTTTAAGTAACTTTCTAATTTACTCCTATTATCAAATTTTATTAATTCTGTTGGTATCTTTATTTAAAATGTAAGTTTAGATGCCGGCCCATTTTTTGGTGAACAACCTGGGTTGTTCTTGCTGATAGGTGGATAAATTCATCCACCAATAAAAAAGTGCTGTCCAGAGGTCTGAACCAATAAAAAAAAAGCTTACATGCCTTTTTTTCCTCAAATAAAGATAGCAAGAGAGAGAAGAAAAATTGATAATAGGAGTAAATTAGAAAGTTGCTTAAAATTTCTGCTCTATCTGAACCACGAAAGAAAAAAATTTGGGTTCAGTGTCCCTTTAACCCTTCTTTGGTTAACTCTGTTTACCATGGACTTGTTCAGTTTGCGCGATAATGTTAGCAAGGTCAAACGATACTGCTCATCTAGATACTAACATTAGCGCGCACCACTTGTAGTCTGGCCCTTGGTACTAAGTTGTACAGCATTATGGGTAACAGTGTCATGTTTGGGGATTGGAGTGTTTTGGGTAGCACATAAATGTTGGTCATCCAAGTGACTAAGCATGTGCAGAGAATGATGGTTTAGGGGCACAGCAGGTGATGTGATTGAGGATATATCGGTGTCTTCAGGTATCTGAGCCCATTAGTTGTATGGTACGGAGAGCATCTAGATAGTTTATACCCAGTATACCTTCTTATCTGTCTGAGTGTACAGGGTACATTGTATCTAAGTAGCACGGCAAGTGTTTGCAGCTGGAACTGTTGATGGTTTTTGAAAATGTGCAGTTGGGTAGCACATCAGATGTGTAAAACACAGAATGCCCACATAACAACAAATGTGCATTTCCCAGTGGCAGATCAGTAATGTAGAATGGTTTGCAATTGTGTATGGAATAGTTAAGATATCTAACAGCGCTCACCTACTTCCTTATGGCTCCTGGGTAATAGGGTATCTAGCTTACCCTAATTAAAGATACAAATACAAAAATAGTCCAAAAATGTGTGAAAAAATTATTAATATATGCAAAATAAATAAATAATGGGGACCCCAAAAGATGAAAAATATGTGAAAAGTGAAAAATTTTCACACATTTTTTCCACATATTTGTAAACACATTTTTTATTTATACTTTTATCCCAGGATTTATATATTTATATTAAATATTTTTATATTTTATAATATCACTGGACTTTTCCAACAGATTTTTTTCACTGGAATTTCCTACTATCAGAACACATTTATTGGATTTATCATTATTTTAAGGTCTTTTTTTTATCATTTTTAAAGATCTTTATATGACTCCCATTTGTTTATCTCCCTAATTGGTTTGACTTCATAGGAACATCATTCTCATTGTTATGATTGGCAACCGTTTTTAAATTGTTATAATTAACAACTGCTTGCAAATTGTTTTCATATTCTGATTGTTTTTATTCAGTTTTTATATGTATGTAGTAAACATGGATCCATGTTATTTATATTTATGATTTGTAATAAACATTTGAACCATTTTAAATTCAATCTGTTAGCATCTTCCTTCGCCTATTCATAGGCGCTCTTGGACTATTTTTGTAATTGTGTATGGAATACAGCTGAAGATCAATGGCAGTACAGGAGTATGGAGCTGCTGGGGATGCTGTATGGAATAGCTGAAGACCAATGGCAGTACAGGAGTATGGGGCTGCTGGGGATGCTGTATGGAATAGCTGAAGACCAATGGCAGTACAGGAGTATGGAGCTGCTGGGGATGCTGTATGGAATAGCTGAAGACCAATGGCAGTACAGGAGTATGGAGCTGCTGGGGATGCTGTATGGAATAGCTGAAGACCAATGGCAGTACAGGAGTATGGAGCTGCTGGGGATGCTGTATGGAATAGCTGAAGACCAATGGCAGTACAGGAGTATGGAGCTGCTGGGGATGCTGTATGGAATAGCTGAAGACCAATGGCAGTACAGGAGTATGGAGCTGCTGGGGATGCTGTATGGAATAGCTGAAGACCAATGGCAGTACAGGAGTATGGAGCTGCTGGGGATGCTGTATGGTATAGCTGAAGACCAATGGCAGTACAGGAGTATGGAGCTGCTGGGGATGCTGTATGGAATAGCTGAAGACCAATGGCAGTACAGGAGTATGTAGCTGCTGGGGATGCTGTATGAAATACAGCTGAAGATCAATGGCAGTACAGGAGTATGGAGCTGCTGGGGATGCTGTATGGTATAGCTGAAGATCAATGGCAGGAGTATGGAGCTGCTGGGGATGCTGTATGGAATAGCTGAAGATCAATGGCAGTACAGGAGTATGGAGCTGCTGGGGATGCTGTATGGTATAGCTGAAGACCAATGGCAGGAGTATGGAGCTGCTGGGGATGCTGTATGGTATGGCAGTACAGGAGTATGGAGCTGCTGGGGATGCTGTATGGAATAGCTGAAGATCAATGGCAGTACAGGAGTATGGAGCTGCTGGGGATGCTGTATGGTATAGCTGAAGACCAATGGCAGTACAGGAGTATGGAGCTGCTGGGGATGCTGTATGGAATAGCTGAAGACCAATGGCAGGAGTATGGAGCTGCTGGGGATGCTGTATGGAATAGCTGAAGACCAATGGCAGTACAGGAGTATGGAGCTGCTGGGGATGCTGTATGGTATAGCTGAAGACCAATGGCAGTACAGGAGTATGGAGCTGCTGGGGATGCTGTATGGAATAGCTGAAGACCAATGGCAGGAGTATGGAGCTGCTGGGGATGCTGTATGGAATAGCTGAAGACCAATGGCAGTACAGGAGTATGGAGCTGCTGGGGATGCTGTATGGTATAGCTGAAGACCAATGGCAGTACAGGAGTATGGAGCTGCTGGGGATGCTGTATGGAATAGCTGAAGACCAATGGCAGGAGTATGGAGCTGCTGGGGATGCTGTATGGAGCTGCTGGGGATGCTGTATGGAATAGCTGAAGACCAATGGCAGTACAGGAGTATGAAGCTGCTGGGGATGCTGTATGGAATAGCTGAAGATCAATGGCAGTACAGGAGTATGGAGCTGCTGGGGATGCTGTATGGAATAGCTGAAGACCAATGGCAGTACAGGAGTATGGAGCTGCTGGGGATGCTGTATGGAATAGCTGAAGACCAATGGCAGTACAGGAGTATGGAGCTGCTGGGGATGCTGTATGGTATAGCTGAAGACCAATGGCAAGAGTATGGAGCTGCTGGGGATGCTGTATGGAATAGCTGAAGACCAATGGCAGTACAGGAGTATGAAGCTGCTGGGGATGCTGTATGGAATAGCTGAAGACCAATGGCAGTACAGGAGTATGGAGCTGCTGGGGATGCTGTATGGAATAGCTGAAGATCAATGGCAGTACAGGAGTATGGAGCTGCTGGGGATGCTGTATGGAATAGCTGAAGACCAATGGCAGTACAGGAGTATGGAGCTGCTGGGGATGCTGTATGGAATAGCTGAAGACCAATGGCAGTACAGGAGTATGGAGCTGCTGGGGATGCTGTATGGAATACAGCTGAAGACCAATGGCAGTACAGGAGTATGGAGCTACTGGGGTTGCTGTATGGTATAGCTGAAGACCAATGGCAGTACAGGAGTATGGAGCTGCTGGGGATGCTGTATGGTATAGCTGAAGACCAATGGCAGTACAGGAGTATGGAGCTACTGGGGATGCTGTATGGTATAGCTGAAGACCAATGGCAGTACAGGAGTATGGAGCTACTGGGGATGCTGTATGGTATAGCTGAAGACCAATGGCAGTACAGGAGTATGGAGCTACTGGGGATGCTGTATGGTATAGCTGAAGACCAATGGCAGTACAGGAGTATGGAGCTGCTGGGGATGCTGTATGGAATAGCTGAAGACCAATGGCAGTACAGGAGTATGGAGCTACTGGGGATGCTGTATGGTATAGCTGAAGACCAATGGCAGTACAGGAGTATGGAGCTGCTGGGGATGCTGTATGGAATAGCTGAAGACTTGGGTTGTCACTTTGGAGAGGAGGCCTGATTGTCCTCTGCCCCAGCAATACAGAAGGACTGGCTGGCCTGGTGCAGCTGGGATATGGTTCGAGACTGTTGTACGGATAGGAGTGGTCTGGACAAGTAAAAAGCAATTTATATTCATTCTGTATTTCCCTTGTTATCGCTGTAAAATACCTTGGCAAATAGTTTTTCCTCTTTCTTCTCCCAGATGTACAGGAGACCTTAAAGGGACTTAAAACCCAACATTTTTCTCTTATGATTTGGAGTGATCATAACATTTTAAACAACTTTTCAATTTTCTTCTATTACATTTACTTTGTTCTTTTGTTATCCTTTGTTTAAAAGAAGGTATGTAAGCTCAGGAGTGTGCACTTGTCTGCAGTACAATATGGCAGTAGTTTTGCAACAATGTTATACATTAGCAAGCGCACTAGATGGCAGCACTATTTCCAGTCATGTAGTGCTTCAGGCATGTGCACGCAACCTACCAAGGTATCACTTGAATAAAATGAGAACAAAGCAAATTTGATCATAGAAGTAAACTGGAAACGGTTTTAAAATTTTATTCTCTATCTGAATAGTAAAATATTTTGTGTCATGTCCCTTTTTAAGTGCATTCTATCCTGAGAATCTTTCGATAGGGCAGCGCTACATTGAGTGTCGGGTTTTAAAGGGACAGTCTACACCAGAATTTTTATTGTTTTAAAAGATAGATAATCCCTTTTATTACCTATTTCCTAGTTTTGCATAACTAACACAGTTATATTAATATACTTTTTACCTCTGTGATTATCTTGTATCTAAGCCTCTGCAAACTGCCCCTTTATTTCAGGTCTTTTGACAGATTTGCAGTTCAGCCAATCAGTGCTGGCTCCCAGGTAACTTAACGTGCATGAGCACAGTGTTATCTATATGAAATACATGAACTAACACCCTCTAGTGGTGAAAAACTGTTAAAATGCATTCTGAAAAGAGGTGGCCTTCAAGGTCTAAGATATTAGCATATGAACCTCCTAGGTTAAAGGGACAGTACGCTGTAAAAATGTTTTTCCATTAATGTATTTTAAATGACTTGTAATACCAACTGCAGAGTATAAAATATTTGAGAAATTGCATTTTCATGCTTATTTGTGTATATGAAGTAGCTGATTTTGTGCTTTGAAACCACAGCCTATTACAATGGGTTGAACTTAAAGGTGATATCAGATCTCATTATGTCATAACTTTGTGTAAACAGACTAGCTTCCTTATCTTTTATTTGGCTGGAATACAAAGCTCAATACATAGAGAGAACAATGGAAAATGATCATTTTATTACTTAACTATCCTGCATCCCACTGAGAGTGTAATCTCTTCTGGCTGTGTATACTTAGGCTATTCAATAGCCTATACTCCAGTATTAATTTGTTCAGTATAGGTGGCGATACCACAGGCTAAATTAGCTATTTCAAATCCTGAAATAGGAGTAAAGGAGCTACTTGTAACCAATTTAATACACTCTAGCAGGTTAAAAGGATCATTGGGAATAATTTAAAGGGGAGAATTTTTTTGGGTAAACTGTCCCTTTAAGCTTTGAACTAAGAATACCAAGAGAACAAAGCAAAATTGGTGATAAAAGTAAATTGGAAAATTGTTTAAAATTACATGCCCTATCTGAATCATGAAAGTTTATTTTGGACTAGACTGTCCCTTTAAGTGTGCTCCAGAGCTCCTATCAGCCTGCTTTGCTTTACTCTTCCACAAAGGATATCAAGAGAACAGCTCAATGTGATAATAGAAGTACATTGGAAAGTAGTTTTAAATCGCATGCTGTATCTGAATCCTGAAAGTTTTTTTACTTTAATGTCCATTTAAAGTGCTGAAGTATTATAAATAACCACTAAATGCAGTAGAAGTGCATAATAAAAAGACAATGCAATAACACCTACTCTGAATTTCAAATAAGCAGATTTTTGTTTTTTTTTCTGCCAAATGTATAAAAAAAAATTATCCCATTTTCTGGTCCCCTGTATCATGTGACAGACATCAGCCAATCACAGACTAGTATACACTGAGCTTGTGCACGTGCAGAAGATGTCAATATAAAAAGACTGTGCAAAATGTGATAACGGAAGTAAATTAGAAAGTGTCTTAGAACTGCTGCTCTATCTGAACCATACAAGTTTTTGAGTTGAGTTCCCCTCTATACACAAGACAGGAACCACAGTACAAGAAAACAGAACTTCTGAGCAACCTTTGTCACATAAAAGGTATTGTAAAGTATTTTGTGGGCTATATACCCTAGACAAGCTGTCCTCAGATTGTCCTTTTGATATCTCTAATTCAGTACGCACATGGTGTGCATTTTAAGATGGGGCAACGCTCTCGTGTAATTTATCTTTATAAATGCACTCTCTTTCTGTGCAGAGAACCTCCCTTCTGGCTTTAACATGTAATTATTATTTCCCTTAAGGTAGTCCCTGCCTCGCTGAGGGATTAGAGGGCAGCTTTTTTGTGTTTGCTGATGATACTGAATTGTTTCAGATAATTAGATCTGAGTCTGGTGGACTGGCCCTGCACAGAGATTTGTGCACACTGAAAGGATGGACTAGTAAATAGTACATTTAGATTCAGCACAGATGACTGGAAGAACATTAACTGGTATCAAATACTAATTAGAAACTACATCTTTTTCATTTGAATATATATATAATTTTAATGCTTTTTTCTTCATCACCCATTTCCATGTCCCTCAAAATAAAAGGACTCGTGTTAACCCATCACAACCCTGTCCATGTATGTGGTGTATGACTGTGCATTGCGGTTTGCACAAATGCATTATAGGACACATTTTAAACATTGCATCTGCTCGCATGGCTTCATTTACACGATGCAAGGCACTGCTGGCTATTTGAGCTGCTTGTGTACAGAGCATATCTAGTTATGCTCCTTTGCTGATACACAGTAAAATGAAATAGGTTTTATTAGTTGCTTAAAAATAGTCATATTTTTATACACTAGAATGTCACTTCTATAAGTCAAATATAGACAACTTCTGCTCTTGGGAGTGGTTAACCAAATTAGATCTGTTCTGTCTACAAAACAGGCTCTTGAATAGTTCTATATGTACCTTGTATATTCTGTATAGTTTATTGGTGTTTCATGTAAAAATACAGCAAGCTGATGATATCTCTTAAACAATGAATACCATGGGATCAAAGCTAGCTTATAATACAAGTAAATTAGAACTTTTTTTTTTTTCTTCTGAATCACAAAATAATTTAATGTATCTCGTGCAAAACAGGTGGCTATTTACATTCAGGTTTTTTAATTTTGAGGGGCACTGTAAACCTATCTTGCTATTCTTACCCAGAATTCCCTAATGTAGTGGGCACTGTTAGGTTTTATAAGGGGACAATATCCAGATGGGCTATATCTGTTGCATATTTCTTTTTTCCCTCTCATCCTTTAACCCCTTAATGTTTAGCCTCTAATGGCCAGTGTCATACCCTGTATGCTGGCTGTTAGTGCACCTGTCTCTCCTGTGTTGGCATGACCGCACTATTTCTGCATGCCACAGGGGTGAGGCAGTGCAAAAAAAGTGAAATGGAGATGAGGCTAGAGATTACAGGGACAGTCAGAGGGGCCCCTCCATTCATGAGATACATGCTGCGATAAGGGTGTATCTCATACTGCTGCTGGATGCCTGCATGTAAGGCTAGCCAGCAGCAGTACAGTAACTGTCAATGACGGTTACTGTGTGTATACAATAAAGGCCGTGACTCGCTGCAAGCAGAGCAGCGTGTAGATGTGGCTGGGCGCGCTCAGTGTGTCCGGCCTTTTCATCTCTGAGCACTCTGCTGCGCCAGCTTGCGTAGCTGAGCGCTCAGAGATGAAATATTTGAACTTCAGAAGCGATGCGACGCATTGCTTGCAGCTGCTTCTACTCGCGCCACATTGCTTGCAGTGTGTCGCAGCCTTAACTGACAGCCAGTCGCAAAGATTGTATACTTAAAATGGAGCCTAGATAATCGCATGCCCCAGTGCATGCTTGTGTCGTGCTCAGTGGCCAATCACTGGATTCCTCAGGAGTGAAGAAGTCCAGTGATGCACAAAATAGTGGCCCATGGCCATGTGATCACTGACAGCCAGTTGTAGTGATCACGTCATTGTTTAACAATGTCTTGGACCCTCCCCTTCTGTTTCAGTGAACACATACAGTAAAAGTGTAAAATTATTTTTTATATATATTTTTAAATTATTTTATTTGAATAAAGTTTTAATTTTATATTAAAGGGATAGTCTATACCAGAATTTGTATTGTTTAAAAAGATGATCCCTTTATTACCCATTCCCCAGTTTTGCAAAACCAACAGTTCTATTATGTTTTACCTCTGATTACCTTGCATCCAAGCCTCCGCAAACTGCTCCCTTATCTCAGTGCTTTTGACACAGTTTAACCAATCAGTGCAGACTCCTAAATAACTTCATGGGAATGAGCACAATTTTTATCTATATATGACACATATGAACTAGTACTGTCTAACTGTGCATAACTTTCAAAATGTTCTGAGCTAAGAGGCGGTTTTCAACGGTTTAGAAATCGGTTTGAGCCTACCTAGGTTTAGCTTTTCAAAACTACCACCAAGGTAACAAAGCAAATTTAATGATTAAAGGGACAGTCTACACCAGAATATTTATTGTTTTAAAAGATAGATAATCCCTTTATTACCCATTCCCTAGTTTTGCATAACCAACACAGTTATAATAATACATGTTTTACCTCTGTGATTACCTTGAATCTAAACCTCTGCAAACTGCCCCTTATTTCAGTTCTTTTGACAGACTTGCATTTTAGCCAATCAGTGCGGGCTCATAGGTAACTCCATGTGCATGAGCACAGTGTTTTCTATATGAAACATATGAACGAACACCCTCTAGTGGTGAAAAACTGTAAAAATGCCCTTCAATGGCTTAGAAATTACCATATGAACCTCCTAGATTTAGCTTTGAACTAAGAATACCAAGAGAACAAAGCAAAATTGGTGAAAGAAGTAAATTGGAAAATTGTTTAAAATTACATTCTCTATCTGAATAATGAATGTTTGTTTTGGACTAGACTGTCCCTTTAAAGTCAATTGGAAAGTTGTTTAAAATTGTGTGCCCTATCGGAATCATAAAAGTTTAATTTTGATTACTGTCCCTTTTTTAAGTGGTGTGTGTGTTTTTTTTTTTTTTTTTTTTTTTTTTTTTTTTTCCGCTTTTGTATTTTTGACCTGAATTTTCATTTTCTGCCATTGGCGATAAAATAGTTAAACATAATGTGTCAAAATACCTGTATATAAATACACAGGGGCATCTAAATTTTACAAATATATAGTTTTGTGTAGCAGTTTTGAATTGGGTGACTGCTATTTAGGTTACAGTCCAAGCATAGCAAATCTTAGTGTTTACAATAATATAGCCCATCTGTGTAGTATTTGGCCTATATTTGCTATAAATTACTTGGAAACGGACATATGGGGTATTTATAAAATCAGAACATAATGTATCTGGTGATATTTTTTTCTTTGTAGAATTAGTTCTAAAGAAAACAAAAAAAACAAACGCTTCCCCCTATTTTTCAGTATTGTTATTTTTTGTTATTTTCTGTACCCATGTGGGGTATCGCTAGAAAGGTCTGTTTGTTTAAAAAATAGTGTATAATGTATGAAAGCAATTAGTGAGCAAAAATGCTTGTGTCAGAAAAACTGGGAATGTTTCTTTCATGCTTCCGCTAGAGCATACAATTTTAAACTTATTTCCAATGTACTTCTATTATCAGATTTTCTTTATTTTCTTGCTATGCTTTGTTCAAAAGCAGGAAGGTATGTTCAGGAGTGTGCACGTGTCTTCAGTACTGTATGGCAGCAGTTTTCCACCAATGTGCAAACATTAGCAAGAGCACTAGATAGCAGCACTATTTCCTATTATGTAGTGCTGAAGACATGTGCACGCTACCTATCCAGATATTTATTCAACAAAGAATAACATGAGACTGAAGAAAACATGATGATAATAAAAACATTCAAATGTTATTACTTTTATTTTTAAATTTCTATTCTCTATCTGAAAAATGAAAGGGTTTCATGTCCCTTGAGAGGTTAATTTATCACAATTTGTTTTGGGACTGCGCTTTAACTCTATATTAAAACAGTAACGGGGTAAATTATTTAAGTGAAAGTCAATCCTAGCGTTTTACAAACGGTAGGATTGACTATTGATGCAAATAAAGGGGATTTTCATTCATGAAGTAATAAGTAACTTCATGTAGAAAGCTCCTTTGTTTCAACCGATCGCCGTTCTTAGCTGCTACAGCAGCCCACGGATAAAACATTTTTTTTGCTAAGAGGTGACGCTTTCATCTCTTAGCCAATAGCTGTGCGGTAAATCCAGCTTGGCGCCCATGGGAGCCGGATTTACTGCATGGCTATTGGCTAAGAGGTGAAAACGTCACCTCTTAGCAATAATTTTTTTTTAGCCGTGGGCTGCTGTAGCAGCAAAGAACAGTGAGCGGTTGAAACAAAGGAGCGTTCTACATGAAGTATCTTATAGTTCAGGAATGAAAGTCCCATTTATTTGGTTCAAAAGTCAATCCTAGCGTTTGTACAACGCTAGGATTGACTTTCACTTTAATGAATGAAATACCATAGCTACACCTTGTAATCTTTTTTTTAAAAAGTTCCTGTAAACACATCTGTAATTGCAATACATTAACTTTATCATCCAAGTCTAAACATTTTTTAAAACAAATTAACATTCTTTAAACTGCAATAGTTTTTCAATGGCCAAACTCCGCCCACTCTTTGCCTTATTTGTAGGAGACAATCTGGGCGGAGTCTACAGACAACACGGCTAGTCGCAAGCATAAAGTTAGTATAAAGTGCATAGCTAAATCCAGTTAGGGACAGATATATAGCTTGGACCAGCTTTGAAGTTGGCAGCGTCCATTTCCAGTTCTGAGAATTAGAAAAGCCAGAATTTTCAACTATATTACGCACAACTAAACATTTTATATAAAAAATCTCAAGGTCTTTACAGCGTCCTTAAATGTATAAACACCTTGTTACTGGAGTAGACATAACTAGCCTGTCACTATTTTAGCAAAACACCTTTTTTTTTGTTTGTTTTTTACCTGATCTTATCAGATCAACCCTGCTTAAGCCAAATAGGGACATTTATGTTGCAGGGTTAAAGGGACACTAAACCCAATTTTTTCTTTCATGATTCAGATAGAGCATGCAACTTTCCAATTACTTCTATTATCAATTTTCTTTGTTCTCTTGGTATATTTATTTGAAAAGCTGCAATGTAATCTTATGAGCCAGCCCAATTTAGGTTCAGCACTTGCTGATTGGTGGCTAAATGTAACCACCAATTGGCAAGTACTATCCAGGGTACTGAACCAAAAATGGTCCAGCTCCTAAGCTTTCATTCCTGCTTCTTCAAATAAAGATACCAAAAGAAAGAAGCAAAATTGATAATAGGAGTAAATTTGAAAGTTGCTTAAAATTGCATGCTCCATCCAAATCCATAAAAGAGAAAACATTGGGTTTAGTATCCCTTTAAAGGGACACTGAACCCAAATTTTTTTCTTTCGCGATTCAGATAGGAGTAAATTAGAAAGTTAAAAATGCATGCTCTATTATCAATTTTTCTTCATTATCTTGCTATCTTTATTTGAAAAAGAAGGCATCTAAGCTTATTTTTTTTTTTCTTGGTTCAGACATCTGGACAGCACTTTTTTATTGGTGGATGAATTTATCCACCAATCAGCAAGGACAACCCAGGTTGTTCACCAAAAATGGGCCGGCATCTAAACTTACATTCTTGCATTTCAAATAAAGATACCAAGAGAATAAAGAAAATTTGATAATGAGAGTAAATTAGAAAGCTGCTTAAAATTTCATGCTCTATCTGAATCGCAAAAGAAAAATTTGGGTTCAGTGTCCCTTTAAGCTTGTAAATTCTGTAGTGTGCACTTCCAATTCTCCTAACTGGGAAAGCCCACAATCTTTAATTCTAAATTACAGGTAATGACCGTATATTGCACAGTTGTTTGTTTACTGTGCAGAATAAAAACATTTATATGACATCCTCAATGTGTTTCATGTCCCTTTTCAAGTCAGTGTTTTAACTGCTTAAAGGACCAGTCAACGCAGTAGATTTGCATAATCAAGAAATGCAAGATAACAAGACAATGCAATAGCACTTCGTCTGAACTTCAAATGAGTAGTAGATTTTTGTTCTGACAATTTTAAAAGTTATGTCTTTTTCCACTCCCCCTGTACCATGTGACAGCCATCAGCCAATCACAAATGCATACACGTACCATGTGACATCCATCAGCTATTCACAAATGCATACACACTTATTCTTGCACATGCTCAGTAGGAGCTGGTGACTCAAAATGTTTAAATATAAAGACTGAGCACATTTAGTTAATGGAAGTAAATTGGAAAGTTGTTTAAAATGGCATGCTCTATCTGAATAATGAAAGTTTAATTTTGATTGAGTGTCCCTTTAAGTGTGCCATTAAGGCTCAGGGCAGTAACAAATCCCTTTTTTCTTCTCTCCAGCTCCTCAATCAGTGGGATGTGTGTTGTGATGCCCTATGTGTGCAGCCACTGGAAGTTGGCATGTTGTGTGCAAGGTCACTGTGGTTTTACTTTATTTTGTAAACATTTCTGTGCCTTTGTGTTTGAAAGGGCAGAAAAGCCCACAGCATGCAGGGACTGTATTCTTCAGAGTAGGATTCTGTAACATTTTTTTTAATAACTTTATTTATAAATAAAAGCACAAGTACAGTTTGAAAACCTTTTTTTCTTCTCCCCCTCTACCTGTTGCTGTGCGTATGCTGCGGCAGTCATTAGGTATAAGTATGTCCTGAGATTGGCACCTGGATATTTTGTTTTAATAAAAAGAAAAACACATTTTATATTACAAAATAGTGTACTGGAGCTGTTCAGTTAAAAGGATACTATTGGCTATGTTTGACTATTTTTTGCTACTTTCTGTATACACTGTCCTTCCAAAAGCAAAACCGTAGCTGATCAGTAGAGCTCATAGTTTCCAAGATACCCACATCTCATCACATGGGAGTGAGTTACCTATGCATCATGTCTGTGTCGTGCTGCTCCTACCCACCAGAAAGGGTTAATGAGTCATATGACCTGCTGTATGTGGCATACAGTGACTCCCTGGTACATTGTAACTAGGGAATCCTCACATTCTGCAGTGAGGGATTTAATACTCTACTACTGCAGAGGCTAAGGGGCGCTTATTCCTACAATGTTTATTTTTAATCTCTGCAAATTTATGGCTATTTTTAGGTGCATGTGGAATATGCAACTCTAGCCTCGTCCCTGCAAAAGGAAATAAAATGCTCTTTAGCTAATTGACTCCTGAATTTGATAATTCCCAGTTCAGATTTTAGTGTTTCTGAGCGCGCACACTGACTAATACAGGCCTGCGCTGTAGCCAAAATCTATCTCTGAAGATGTTCTCATTAAAGGGACATTATACACATTTTTTCTTTGCATAAATGTTTTGTAGATGATCTATTTATATAGCCCATAAAGTTTTTTTTTTTTTTTTAAATTAATGTATAGTTTTGCTTATTTTTAAATAACATTGCTCTGATTTTCAGACTCCTAACCAAGCCCCAAAGTTTTATGTGAATACGCTCGACTACCTTCTCCAGCTTGCTCCTGTTTGTGTAAAGGGTCTTTTCATATGCAAAAGAAGGGGGAGGGGGGAGTGTCTTATTTGCCACTTGCAGTGGGCTTTCCAGCTACCTTTTCAACAGAGCCAAACTGACAGCTTCTGAGTACGTTTTTAAACAGTTTTATACTGGATTTTTATATCAGTATCTGTGCATCTTATTCTTTATAGTAGTGTCTGTTACATGCAGTTATATGAAAATGAGTGTATACTGTCCCTTTAACTTGGTCTGTATCAATACCTCCTCACCAAATCTTCTGTGTCCCACTCCCGGTTTTTCTTGCTGTCTCTCATACTCGCACACAATTGCTGTCTCCCTCAGGCATTCATGTGCACGTTCTCACAATCTCTCTTTATTTTATTGCTTATTCTTTCTCTCAAGCACTCCCCTTGTGTCTTTGCTATCTTTTCACCCATTATGCACTTTTGCCCCCAGTCCCTCCTCTTGCCCTCTCTCTGCTTCTCTTCCGACCATTTATCTCACTGTAACTGAAATGTTCCCTATCTGCAAGTATTAAACAAATGATCCTGTGCCTCATCGTACTCTGTGTATTACACAGCCTGTTTTAGTTAACCCATTCTCTGCCAGGCATGCCCTCACACTGGCTCACATAGTCCTAGTCTCAGCCTCTCCCTGCTCCTCCACCTATATACTGAATGGTAAATCACACCCAGAAACCTGTGCGGGTGCTGGCTTCTTGCCACCTGCTGCTAAGCGTTATCCCATACAGTTTGTGCACCTGTCCTAGATAAGAACAACGCCATGCTGCACAGGAATTATATTATTGTGTAATACAGTACAGTTGGCCAGTTTATACTAAAAATATACGTTGTCCTACTCGTATACACGCACAATAAACTGACTAGTAAACTATAGTGCTAGAGGGGAGAACCCACTCAATAAATGTGTCTATATAGAGTGTAATAGATGCAATTTGGAACAAATCTGTAGCTGTCCTTTTTAGAGTTTTATTGCAAGACGGACACAATCGGGCACTTCCTGTTGCTCTTTCATATGTATGAAAGAAAAGCCTGGTGTAATATGACCCTGTACGTAGTCCATTTTATGATTTGTGTGCTTAGATAGGGGAGACTAACAGGGTAGTGTTTGCTAAAACTCTTTCCAATAGATTTCCATCTGTGTAACTGAGCCGTAAGCTAATCTAAGTTTGGCAGGATCTTTACTTGTGACATACATGATGGGTAACAAAAAGTGCTCTGGGTTTTATGTGGGTATTTAAATGCATAAATGATTAGCTCTAAATTGGTGGACAATAACATTTTTCTATTCCTAATGAAAAACAATGGAATCAGCCTCTTGTCAAAAACAAACGTCTTTACTGCTTCACATCATGGGGAAAAAGGACAATGGTTCAAGCCCTATAGTGGGCTCTTAGTTATCTCTCTTTTTTTTTTTTCTATTCCTGATCATGGCTCACAATGGGCCAATGTTCTATCCTGGCTTTCATGTCCCTTTTTACTTACTACATATAAAAAAAAAAAACGACAAAATAAACAAACCGGGTTATAGAACAGGCGGTATTTGACCACTGTTGCTACCAACTCTGTGTAGTCAGAAAACAAGACCTCCTGACTACTTTCTAAAAGCTCCATAATGGTAAATGTATTAGTAAATGGCGCTATTTTAGATTTTATAACCTTTATTTAAAGGGACATAAAACCTAAACAAATAATTAATCATTCAAAGGATCGTACCACAATTATTTTTCACAATACTTTTACTGTCTTTGCTCTGTTTTCAATGCCCCACCCTATGGGACTCATTATCTGGGAGGTCTATTCAGGTAGGAACATGGCAGCTGGCCCCCGTAATGCGCAGGCGCAAGGCCTGCTACATAGCTGCTGACGTCACCACAATAAGTTTATTCTACTGAGAGCAGTATTCCCTCAACTAAAGGCTGGCAGCATCGCTTTTAGTGTTAAACAGTGCGCATGCACGGTTTGTTTAGCTGATGAACAGCCCTTTTTAGGGGCGGTCTAGACTGATCTATTTTAAAATAAATTCCTTTAATTGCGATATAACTAAGCATTGTTTTGATGTCCAAGTAAGTTTATTTTATTGGCTCAACTTTGGTAATTGTTCTATATGTTTTGTTAATGTGCAAAAAGCACACAGTTTTTGTATTCCTTTCAATAATAGTTCAGTCCAAAATTAAAATTTCATATTCTGTCTGAATCATGAAAGTCTTTACCCAATTTACATTTATCTAATTTGCTCTTGATATGGTAGAGAAGTAAATTGTATGCTGTGTCTCAGAACCATGAAAGAAAAAAAATAAAATGGGCATTCATATCCCTTTAAAGTGAATGTAAATATTGATGCTAAAGTGCCCGGTTTTTAAAAATTCGATAAAAAACAGGGGCACTTTAATTCATCAAAATTTACATTTCACTCGTGTTGTGGAAAAAACATACCTGTTAAACTTTACAGCAGTTCCAGCGTCCTCCGGTCATCGCAAGCCACTTCTGATGTCAGAAATGATGGATAGGTCATCCTCCAATCATGGCTTCCCCCCCCGGAGGAATCAGTGTCTGATTCAACACTGTGATTAAAGGAAACCGGATTCCTCATTTTAGACCCAGGAAGAGGCTTTGCGACGGGAGGAGGAAGCTGGAGCTGCTGTCAAGATTAAAAGGTAATTTTTTTTTTTTTTTCTTCACAACAGGAGTGAAATGTAAATTTTGATGAATTAAAGTGCCCCTGTTTTTTATCAAATTTTAAAAAACCGGGCACTTTAGCATCAATTTACATTCACTTTAAGTAGCTTTAACTTTGTTTTTTTTATGAGCATTCTATGGAGCTGTGAGCAGGATATGTGCATATGCTTTTACCAATCAGTGTGTACTACCTGTTAGTTTAAAATAAAAATAAATGGCTTTAAAGGGGTAGTAAACTTACAAAATAATGTTATATAATTCTGCACATAGTGCAGATTTATACAATAAAGGATTGCAGATGATTTTTATTTAAAAGTTCATTTTTCCAGAACGCTGTTCTGAGCGGGTCGAGTTTTCCCTCAGTGTATTGCGGCAACACTGTCTAGTCACAGCGTGCCCGGTCGTCCCATTAAAATGTTATATCATTCTGCAGAATTATATAACATCAGTTTGTAAGTGATAAACTTTTTATAATCGAATCCTGAATGTTACTGATATTTTAGATGGACTTTAATAGGCTAGTGTTAATGACGATTTGCTGTAACTGGCTAGGTAAAAAAAGTAAATTACAGCGCATCTTTTAGAAATTATCAATTAACGTCCATCTAAATATCTCTAACATTCAGGATCTGATTATAAATAATAGAAAGTGTAACATCACCTGAACTTATCCTTTTCATGTAAACAAAAATATTTTAATATGTTTTTAACCTTTTAAAGCAGTTATGACGTTCTATTCCGTCATAATTACACTGGGCTTTAAAGCCGTTATGACGGAATAGAACGTCATAGCTAACGGCTGTCCTGAAGCCTTCTGTGCAGTCAGGACTTGATCTCTGTCTTGGGGGCATTCCTAGGGTTGTAGGGACGCCCCCTAAATAATTGAAATCTCGCGATCGTGGTTTCAATTTGTCTACATCGGAACAGTTGTTCCGATGTAGGCACTTTAGCCCAGACTCGAAAGGGTTAAAGGACCAGTTTTTACTCATGGCTAATTGGGATGATAATCGGCTTTAACTCCATAATAAAACAAAAGTAAATGACAAGCATCATAATTACTCTTTATTTTTAACCTTTTGTTTCACTGCTCCCTCGCTGCTGTGCTAGAGAGCAGTTGTATCCCACCCAATGGCCAATCGGAAGCGCTTATTCAATTTTATGCAAATAACCTAAAGATTGCAATGTGCATGTGCAATCTGTCTCTCACGTGCGTCCTTTTTTCCCATTGGTGAGCGTGTGATGATTCTGGCGTGCACTATTAGGTACATCTGCTGCAAGAGTGAAGCCAAACTGTATAGAGATACTTGCCAGAATAAAGTGATGCGGCTGTTACAGCTCCTGCTATATTATTTGCATAGTTTTCCTAGTAGTCTTCTTATTTTTGATATTGATGCTCATTTATTGAGCTCTGGTCCTTCTTCACAATAGCAGTGACGTCATTGTGAGGGCCGGTGCATGCGCAATGAGCTGCAGTACGGCCAGAAAATACTGTTTGGGGTATGGAAAAAATATTTATAGACCTACAAAACGATGTATCCTTATTGCCCAGCACCAACATAATTATGTCTGCAAATTAGTTTAAAATATATTCTTGTTTTGGGTAAACTGTCCCCTTTTTATTTTTATTTTTAAAAGTGCTTTTCAATATGGTTGATGGGAATATATTGTTTCATGCCTCCATAAAAGTATTTTCTTAAGATTTTATATCTAGAGGTCAGAATCGGTATATTTTTGCCGACTGGTTGCTACTGTGATAGCCTAACTAAAAGGTTGTCAAAGGTAGCCTAATTTGAAAGAGGAGCCCCCTTGTACAAGTGCAGAAATTAACCTTTCTCCAACATAGGTGTGTCCGGTCCACGGCGTCATCCTTACTTGTGGGATATTCTCTTCCCCAACAGGAAATGGCAAAGAGCCCAGCAAAGCTGGTCACATGATCCCTCCTAGGCTCCGCCTTCCCCAGTCATTCTCTTTTCCGTTGTACAGGCAACATCTCCACGGAGATGGCTTAGAGTTTTTTGGTGTTCAGATTCTGTAATAGATACTCTTATTCAGGCTAGAAAGCCTGTAACTAGAAAAATTTACCATAATATATGGAAAAAATATATCTGTTGGTGTGAATCTAAAGGATTCCCATGGAACAAGATAAAAATTCCTAAGATTCTTTCCTTTCTACAAGAAGGTTTGGAGAAAGGATTTTCTGCGAGTTCTCTGAAGGGACAGATCTCTGCTTTATCTGTTTTACTTCACAAAAGGCTGGCAGCTGTGCCAGACGTTTAAGCGTTTGTTCAGGCTCTGGTTAGAATCAAGCCTGTTTACAGACCTTTGACTCTTCCCTGGAGTCTTAATCTAGTCCTTTCAGTTTTTCAAGGGGTTCCGTTTGAACCCTTACATTCCGTAGATATTAAGTTATTATCTTGGAAAGTTTTGTTTTAGGTTGCAATTTCTTCCGCTAGAAGAGTTTCTGAGTTATCTGCTCTGCAGTGTTCTCCGCCCTATCTGGTCCATGCAGATAAGGTGGTTTTTAGGTACTGAGCCTGGTTTTCTTCCGAAGGTTGTTTCCAACAAAAATATTAACCAGGAGATAGTTGTACCTTCTTTGTGTCCGAATCCAGTTTCATAGAAGGAACGTTTGTTACACAATTTGGACGTTGTCTGTGCTCTAAAATTCTATTTAGATGCTACAAAGGATTTCAGTCAAACATCTTCCTTGTTTGTTGTTTATTCTGGTAAAAGGAGAGGTCAAAAAGCAACTTCTACCTCTCTCTATCTTTTTGGCTTAAAAGCATCATCAGATTGGCTTATGAGACTGCCGGACGGCAGCCTCCTGAAAGAATCACAGCTCATTCCACTAGGGCCGTGGCTTCCACATGGGCCTTTAAGAACGAGGCTTCTGTTGATCAGATATGTATTACAAATTTGATACTTTTGCTTCTTCTGAGGCTATTTTTTGGGAGAAAGGTTTTGCAAACCGTGGTGCCTTCCATCTAGGTGACCTGATTTGCTCCCTCCCATCATCCGTGTCCTAAAGCTTTGGTATTGGTTCCCACAAGTAAGGATGACGCCGTGGACCGGACACACCTATGTTGGAGAAAACAGAATTTATGTTTACCTGATAAATTACTTTCTCCAACGGTGTGTCCGGTCCACGGCCCGCCCTGGTTTTTTAATCAGGTCTGTTGATTTATTTTCTTTAACTACAGTCACCACTGTATCATATGATTTCTCCTATGCAAATATTCCTCCTTTACGTCGGTCGAATGACTGGGGAAGGCGGAGCCTAGGAGGGATCATGTGACCAGCTTTGCTGGGCTCTTTGCCATTTCCTGTTGGGGAAGAGAATATCCCACAAGTAAGGATGACGCCGTGGACCGGACACACCGTTGGAGAAAGTAATTTATCAGGTAAACATAAATTCTGTTTTATGTGGCTTATGGGTGCCCAAGCCCAGCACTATGTGGTGACATCCTTGGTGCTTCCATAAAGCCTTGCAATTACTGTAGTGCAGGGGATCTCTGACAACTGCATCGGATCAGGTTATCCTGTGTTTACAGGCAGATATCCGCACAATGACAATGGCTTTACTCCAACCTTTTCAATGCACACGACAATCTGTTTAAATTGACCCTGAAACTGGCAGTAAATGGATATTGTTACTCAACTAATCCTAATAGTACTTCACTCATAGGGGCCGAATTATCAAGCTCTGAATGGAGCTTGATGCCCCCCCGTTTCTGCGCAAGCCTTCAGGATTGCTGGAAACAGCGGTCTAAAGACCGCTGCTCCATAACTAGTCCGCTGCCTCTGAGGCTGCGGTCTTCAATCCACCCAATCCTATACAATCGGGCTGATTGACACCCCCTGCTAGCGTCCGATTGACCGCAAATCTGCAGGGGGCGGCATTGCACAAGCAGTTCACAAGAACTGCTTGTGTAATGATAAATGCCGACAGCGCATGCTGTCATCATTTATTGATGTGCGGCTGACATGATACGCTACATCGTATCGTGTTCGCTTGCACTTTGATTTGTTAAAGGGGTTTTTGTTTTTATTTGGCACGCTTGCAGAGGTGTGTTCCTCTCCACCAGTAAGACAAATGCAGTTGTCGTTATCGGTACAAGTAAAGATTAGCAGATAGTGCACAAGCAAAGCCGCTGTATTAGATTTAAATTTAAACTACTTTAATTCCCCCCCCCCCCCCCCCGGGGATAAAATATTTTCTATATTTGTAATACTGCTCTTTCATTAAAGAAAGATTAGATTATATAAGAGGTTGTTTCTCCTCTTATATAATCGTCTACATTTGTTAAATCCTTCTCTGTCCTAAGATATTTTCTTGGCATTGCCCTCAGAATAATGCTCCATTTTATGATTTTTCTTGGAAGGAAGTCTGTGTTCCTTTCATTGTTTAACATCTGCTAGTGAGAACAATAACGGAGCTGGAGATAAGAGAAGATAAAACTGCCCACCCCCCTTTAAGGTCCATATTACTTGATAAATTACATGCTTTAATTTGTTAGAGCAAGTCATTTAAGACTATTGACCCTACACTATTCTGTATTTAAAGGGACAGTAAACATTGTAATTCACACTATTTCTCACATGCGTAATACGTCTTTCCCCCCCCCCCCCCAGGTATACATTTTAATTCTGTTCTCTTCAGCACTGCTGCCTTTTCAAACAGCACGTCACAGGCTCACTATCTAATCACAGTGAGACAGATCGTGTTATTGATTTACATGTAGCACACTCCTGCACTAACTAAAGCTGACGGCTTCCCGGCAGAGGTAAGTAATCTTTTGCGCGGGGGGGGGGGGCATATTATGCATTTAACTAGTAAAAATAAATCATAAGGCCATTGTCATGTTATATAATTTTGTACTATGTGCATAATTATGTAACATTTTCCCCAACTATTACTATCCCTTTAACACCTGCAAAAGGGTTAAACACAGTAGAAATGGTGCTCGGGACCCGCAGAGCACTGCAGATCCCGAGCGGGAACCACCACTGATCCGATAGCAGTGATAGTTGCACGTCCTGCATAATTTCTACTGTGTGTTTAACTCCTTTTGTGTGGGTTAAATACACAGTAGTGTAGGGTTGTAAGGGCCATAATAGGAAAATAATGACATGCTCTAATTTAAAGACTTTCAGCCTGATTCTGAGAGTGGCCAGGCAGGCTGCTTGTAAGTTTGGGAGGGGAGCACATTGGACCCACAACTTGATGCCATAATGTGTGCTTCCTACTTTTTTGTCGTCTTTTCCTCCATAAACCCACCCTGCAGCTCCTGTCCTGCATGATACTACTATATGTGAAAATTAAGGAAAGAAGCACCCAAGGTAAAATAGACCCTGCTGTTACTGTGAATATTCCCTTCAAGATAAACCAAAATATAAACTAAAGAAAAATAGAAAGTAACATCTCTAATAAGCGTGGATCTTACAAATATAATAACCTAACTTTGGTTAGATATTGTTAGGACAAATCAGTTAAATTAAAACATATATACATTTAACACATAAATCCTATAACATTCTAAAATGAAGGGACATCTCCCTACTAAAATAAATCAGCAGTAAAAAAACATAGAAACTCATGTGAGAATGAGCCTAAAATATTATAAACATACATAAGATTGCCCCAACGGTAAACTCTGTTATTGATGAATTCAAATAACTTTGACCACAAATGAGTGGATTTAAGCTGCACCGTCTTTTAGTATCCAAAAGTGCGCTTTATATGTGTTTACGCGTAAACATTGGTCGTGAAGGAGGGTTACCTTCTTATATGATGAGAAAGCTGTATTCACCTCGGCTGATTACACCGCGTCTTGAGGGATTGCTAGAGGAAGACAGTATCTGTATCTTGTCTTCGGCAGATATCCCTGCGTTCGGGCCGGTTATGCCGCTAGTTGGTGCCCTCTGCTGAGATCGAATCACGTGACCTGCCGTTAGCGTCACGGTCAAAGGTCATTGGTGTCATTCCGGGTGACTGAGGATAACAATAGCGCTATTGTGAAGGATAATTAGAGATTATCTTTGGCAGCCACTATTATTAGTGGATAAAGGAAAAGTTTTCCTATAGTGTAGAAGGTATGTAGAAATCCAGATGGTATTCGTGTTCACATACACCTCCCTCCGTTCAGAATAAGAACTCCTCAGGGTCGGTGTACCTTTAAACACAAGTTATAGCTGTACTGTAGCAAAGCAAAGTATAGGTCCTGGTCAACGCATTTCGCCCACCTGTGGGCTTTATCAATATGTCTTGCTAAAGCCCACAGGTGGGCGAAATGCGTTGACAAGGACCTATACTTTGCTTTGCTACAGTACAGCTATAACTTGTGTTTAAAGGTACACCGACCCTGAGGAGTTCTTATTCTGAACGGAGGGAGGTGTATGTGAACACGAATATCGGTTAGATATCCTATTCAGTACCCTGGGAAGGAACTACATAGCACTTTCTACACAGGCACATTAAATTACTTTAAGCCTGTAAATGAAGTCCCGTTTTTATTTAGCTTTAATTGTGAGCATTAATAATAAATGAGGCTAAACAATGACTATAGTATAAATCTGCAGCACACTCCGCCCTTTTGTAGTGTACCCAGCCAGGATTGGCCACAGCTGGTGTGAGGATCGTGGAGTTTACCTTTTAAGGCCTTTGCATGTAGCCCTAGCTGTGCCTAAGCTGTAGTGTAAAGCACCATACTGCAAATTCTGCAGGAATCTCACCAGTTAGCGGCAAATCTCTTACATTTTCTATCATACGTGAAAAGCACAATTTTTAAACCGTTAACCTTTTTTTTTTTTTTCATGCAAAAAAATGAATTCTTTTTTTTTAGAGCATTTTGCTATTGCCCTGTTTGCATATTATATTGTGTTTAATCCCTGTTTAATATCTCCTCCGTGGGAATAAGTTCAAATATTAGCACAGGTGACACAGGGCTCAGCAGTCAAGGGGAAAACTTAGAAGTACAGTAATGGGATTGTGGAAGTCTCTGTACTTTAATACCCATGTATGATCCTCCTGTTTTGGGAAAAATCAAGGATTAAATGATTGCTTTGTTGAATTGCAGCAGTTTCACCTTGAAACACCTTGGATAACAAAGGGGTTAAATCAGTGAGTGTATAGTGTGTGTGTGTGTGCGCGCTTTTCAACAAGTGAGTTACAAAATTACTTTCTACTTATATTTTAAACTGTCTGCATGCGTGCCTTGCTCTTACAAGTATTGTGCATCAGTCAGGGAGCATATGGCAGTTACAAGGATGGTGGGGGGGGGGGCAAATAAAGGAGGAGATGGTCAGTCATTTAAAGCGACATGAAACCCAAATGATGTATTTCATGATTTAGAAAGAGCATGCAATGTTAAACTACTTTCCAATTTTCTTCTATGATCTACTTTGGTCCATTGTCTTGATATTCTTTGTTGAAAATCATATTTAAAGGGACACTGAGCCCAAATGTTTTCTTTAGTTATTCAGATAGAGCATGCAATTTTAAGCAACTTTCTAATTTACTCCTATTATCAACTTTTCTTTTTCTTGGTATCTTTATTTGAAATGCAAGAATGTAAGTTTAGATGCCGGCCCATTTTTTATGAACACACTGTTCTTGCTGATTGGTGGATAAATTCACCCACCAATAAACAAGTGCTTTCCATGGTCCTGAACCAAAAAAAATATCTTGGATGCCTTCTTTTTCAAATAAAGAAAGCAAGAGAACGAAGAAAAATTGATAGGAGTAAATTAGAAAGTTGCTTAAATTTACATGCTCTATCTGCATCATGAAAGAAAAAATTTGGGTTCAGTGTTCCTTTAAATAGGCTTAGTAGCTGCTGATTGGTGGCTGCTCAAAAATGCCTCGTGTGATTGGCTCACACATGTGCATTGCTATTTCTTCAACAAAGGATATCTAAAGAATGAAGCAAATTTAGATAATAAAGTAAAATGGAATGCTGTTTAAAATTGTATTCTCTATCTAAATCATGACAAAAATAGTTTGGGCTACATGTCCCTCTAATGCCAGAAATCTCTGCACAGAACTTGATTAAAAGGGACATGAACCCATTTTTTTTTTTTTTTTTTTTTTTTTTTTTGTAGGAGCAATGCACTACTATGAGCTAGATGAACTCACTGTGTGAGCCAAAGACAAGGGGCATATATGTGCAGTCACCAATTAGCAGCTAGCTCCCAGTAGTGTTGTGCATTGCTGCTGAGTCTTCCTAGGCATGCTTTTTCAACAAAGGATACCAAGGGAACAAAGCAAATTAGATAATAGAAATACATTGGAAATGTTGTTTTAATGGGATAGGAAACCCAAACATTTTCTTTTGGGGTTCAAATGGAGCATACAAATTACAAGTAAATTGAAAACTGTAAAACTATATTTGATTAGTTCACATGGTATTCTTTGTTGAATAACTAGCTAGGTGCCTGGAGCACTACATGGCAGGAAATGGTGCTCTTGCAAAACTTCCACAATATAGTGCACGCTCCTAAGCTTACATCTCTGCTTTTGAACAAGAGACCAAAGAAAATGTGATTAGAAAGGTTTTTGTCTAAAATTGCTGCTCTGAAAGTAATTTTTGTTTTTGTTTTTTGGTCTTTACTGTCCCTTTTGTTTAACTGGGAAGGGGTGCAGTGTGATACCATCCCTTTCAGTAGAAACAGGAACTAACAAGATATAGTGCTATCCCAATATCCTATCTACAACCTGTCCCCCAGGACTGTAAAACCGGAACTAACAAGATATAGTGCTATCCCAATATCCTATCTACAACCTGTCCCCCAGGACTGTAAAACAGGAACTAACGAGAGTGCTATCCCAATATCCTATCTACAACCTGTCCCCCATGACTGTAAAACAGGAACTAACGAGAGTGCTATCCCAATATCCTATCTACAAACTGTCCCCCATGACTGTAAAACAGGAACTAACAAGATATAGTGCTATCCCAATATCCTATCTACAACCTGTCCCCCATGACTGTAAAACAGGATATTGGGATAGCACTATATCTTGTTAGTTCCTGTTTTACAGTCATGGGGGACAGGTTGTAGATAGGATATTGGGATAGCACTATATCTTGTTAGTTCCTATCTACAACCTGTCCCCCATGACTGTAAAACAGGAACTAACAAGATATAGTGCTATCCCAATATCCTATCTACAACCTGTCCCCCATGACTGTAAAACAGGAACTAACAAGATATAGTGCTATCCCAATATCCTATCTACAACCTGTCCTCCATGACTGTAAAACAGGAACTAACCAGATCTAGTGCTATCCCAATATCCTATCTACAACCTGTCCCCCATGACTGTAAAACAGGAACTAACGAGAGTGCTATCCCAATATCCTATCTACAACCTGTCCCCCAGGACTGTAAAACCGGAACTAACAAGATATAGTGCTATCCCAATATCCTATCTACAACCTGTCCCCCATGACTGTAAAACAGGAACTAACAAGATATAGTGCTATCCCAATATCCTATATACAACCTGTCCCCCATGACTGTAAAACAGGAACTAACCAGATATAGTGCTATCCCAATATCCTATCTACAACCGGTCCTCCAGGACTGTAAAATAGGAAATAACAATAGAGTGCTATCCCAATATCCTATTTACAACCTGTCCCCCATGACTGTAAAACAGGAACTAACAAGATATAGTGCTATCCCAATATCCTATTTACAACCTGTCCTCCATGACTGTAAAACAGGAACTAACCAGATCTAGTGCTATCCCAATATCCTATCTACAACCTGTCCCCCATGACTGTAAAACAGGAACTAACGAGAGTGCTATCCCAATATCCTATCTACAACCTGTCCCCCAGGACTGTAAAACCGGAACTAACCAGATATAGTGCTATCCCAATATCCTATCTACAACCGGTCCTCCAGGACTGTAAAATAGGAAATAACAATAGAGTGCTATCCCAATATCCTATTTACAACCTGTCCCCCAGGACTGTAAAACAGGAACTAACGAGAGTGCTATCCCAATATCCTATCTACAACTGGTCCTCCAGGACTGTAAAACAGGATCTATGGGGTTTTAGAACAATTTCAGTACCATCCCTTATTTTATAAAGTGTAGCAGACCTGCAGCATCTACGGGTGGTGTTAGCTGCTTTGTCATAGGTTGGAACTGTACTGTCACTTAGTGGGGTAAAAGTCCAGTTTGTTGATCCAAGGATGGGTTAACCATTAACGCACATGCAATCCTGTCTTTGCTGCCGAGAGCTTATCTATAATTTTGTACATGAGAGCTTTAACATACCATATATTGCGCTGTACTTGTGTGGGGAACAAGAGGCTTTATAGTTGTGAGTTATAGGTATGCTTTTTATTTATTTTGTCTTAAAACCTTTATAAAATAATAATAAATGTAAAAATACAAAAACCATGGCTCATGTTCTATTTGTGTCATAGCCTGTCTAGTTTTAGGGCTGGGTGCTCAGTATAGATTGAATTTGAGAGATTTCACTTGTCTTTGTATTACTTGGGACACACTATTCTCTGAGTGACATAGCGTTTTTTTGTTGTTGCTGTGCTGGGTACCCACTGTCCTTGATGAGCTGGGCACACATTGTCCTTTGGGTGTCATGGAATCTGTCATTCCTTGTGCTGGGCACCCACTGTCCTGGGGGGGGGGGGACATACGTTGGTGCTTATTTGCTCAAAGTGGTTAGCGTTTTTGTACCTTTTTATTAAAAGCTCCCAATAACCCTGTAACAGACCCCGATTGGACAGGGCTGTAGCTCGCATTAAGCCCTATGGGCTTCTGTGCATGTCGGTTCCTGTGGCATGAGGATCTGAGACTTTGTGTTGTACCAACTAATCCTGAGATGATGCATGAAAATGTATTTATACAAACGCCTTATTTTGCTAATATAGGGCTGATTCAGAACCACATTCATCAGACAGACTGGAAAGAGTGAAGCGTAAATCCATGTGTGACTAAGACAACAGCTATACTAGTTGTCCTGAGTTGCTATACCAGCAAGTTAAAATATTCTTGTCTGAATTCACAAGAGCACTGGCTCCTCCCAGGGGCAAGAAAATTAAATACATATAATTAATTAATACAATGTTGCCCTGTGATAACACAGAATTCACTTATCTATTGCAGGATTTTCTTTAAGACAGAGATGAAACGTTTCCTGCGTTCCGGTCACGATTCGGTGAGGGAGAGAATAAAACGGGATTTGTTCCAGTTTAATAAGGTGAGAAGACACTGCCTAAATGGCCGGGTAGTGCCACCTGAAATTTATAGTGATGCACATTTCCCCTTGTTCCAGGGTATTGCAGTTGCTGCCCTTAGGTTATTCCACTATAATCTCTCTCCTCCTACTCTCTTAAGGGACATTTGAATGAGTAAAGGCTAATCAGAAGTTAATTACATTTAAAGTGAAATTAGCAGGAAATGCACATTTGTGCTTTGCTCAGCAGATGCTGCTCTATTGATGTTTATTGGTTGAGGGGGTCACACATGAAAGGTTAGTTTGTTACATAAAAAAAAATACAATTTGAAATTCCTTTTATGTTAATAAAAACAAAAATAAATTAAATATTGAGTACAGTGACCCTTTTATGGTGTGTTCTGTAATGAGCCTTAAGGTTATTACACAGAGTAACCCTTTCCCAGTCGCTGACTTTTGTGGTATTGCACCTTCCCAACCACTTCCTACAATGTAAACTTTTTTTTTTTTTGCTACAATTTTCTTACGGGTGTGTTGCAGTGTAACCCTTCTTGTCAGTAACTAGTACATTGCATTGCAGTTTCTTCCAACCTGTAGCTGTTTACCCCTTCCCTGCCACACCCATTATAGGTAGGAAGAGATTACAGGGCACTAGTGCAGTACTCTAAGGTCATGTTAATGCAGTGCAATTCCCTTTTCATACCACTGCCTCCTGGGTGTAGCACTGTAAACACTTTTCTTTGGTTTTAGGTTGGTGTTAAACTCTGAAGGTTTTGTGGTACAAAAAAAAAACTGCTGGTCTATAATGTGAGATTGACTATGATTGTTTGCTCCTGTTAACCCCTTGTGGCTATAGTTGCCAGCCACTCCTCAGACTAGGCTTAACATCTTGATTAACTGATTTTGTCCTTTAAATTAAATCATTACAATTTTATATTAGATATTTATGTTGGGTACAGATTTAGGTAAGAGAGGCTGCTTTCTGAGTGTTCACCATCCTATTAAAGGGAAGAATATAGCCTAAAGCTAATGGCCATTTAAAGGTGTTGCAATAAGTAGGTATTTCTGTATACGTTTAAGCAATCTGAGTGGTGGTTGCTCTTAGCTGTATATCTAGGATACTTTTCTTTGTTGTCTCATGTACCTGTATAGACACTATATTTAGTCTCCTTTATGTCCTTTGATTATTCTTCCGTCTTGTGTATAAGTAAAGCAGTTAGCGCTAGGTCTGATCATGCTGCCAAGTTTACTATTGACCTTTCAATGGCTGTGACTACACTATCAGCAGTGATGCCAATCATTGGGCAGGTCCAGGCTGGCCCACAAACTAGCTTGTCTAGCTAGAGACCTACAGTTTCCTGGAGTGGGCAGATAAATAAGACTGAAATGAGTACAGTTGTTGTATAGGAAGGAGGGGGGTTACTGGGTGTGCCAGGAGTAAATGGTTTATTTCCTATTTCTCTCCTTTTTCCTCAGACTGTTGAGCATGGCTTTCCTAACCAGCCCAGCGCATTGGGATTCAGCGAGACTCTCCGGCTCATGGCTATTGGTATCCGCTCAGGAGCCATCAAAATGTATCCTTTGGCACCACTATGGGCACTACTAGGAGTGAGGAAGCGTTACAGTTGCTGTATTCTATCCCTGTCATGTAGCACTGCTGTCATGTATATTATGTGTCACTTTGCCCACACAGAGCAGTTCCTAATCCTGTACTGCTAAAATAGTAACCCCCACCAGTCTTATGTCAATGTAGATACTTTTTTTTTTTTTTTTTTCTCAACATTCCAGTGCGAAAGAGCTCTGAGTCAAGTATGGAATCCTATTGTGTTTGCCTACAGAGAGGAGGACGCAGTCTTCACCTTGCTTTTCTTCCCAGCTAGAGACGTAACTTCCCTGTGTTTACATTCCAAGTAACTGCAAGCTTTACACCTGGCCGCGTGCCAGCCCTGGGAGTTATCCCGGCCAGCTGGTGCTAAAGGCAGTTTCTCATGCAAGTAGGAACACGTCTTCCTCCCGTGCTGCAGTTTCTCTCCTCTGTCACTTCATCTTTTTCAATACTCACATGTCCATGTCACTGTTATCTTGTCCCACAGTTGTCCTCCAGTGGTCTGTAATTGCCTCATCTTCTTTTTAGAGCAGTAATATATTGTGCAAGTATCACTGAGAGCACAGCTAAAAGTGTTATGTTCTGCTACTTAAAGGGCCACTGTAAGTAAATATTTTCTATGCCTGTTACTAACTAACTACCCCAAATACGCTTTTTATCAATAGCATTTCATTAACATATCTCTACCGTATATCAGAAATCTTGTCTGCAAATTTAATTGTTTTCCAAACCCACTCCGTGGGTATCCTTTGCTCTGTACCAATCCGTTTACAATACCTAGGTTTCAAAATGGCGCTTTAAACACAAAGTTATTGGTTTAAGTATTTTGAACACTCAGTGCTGAAAATAGTGGGCAGGATAACGTGACATCATCGGCGAATAAAATATATAACTTTTAGAACGTTATGAAACTCGTTTTGGAGAAAATATAGGTCAGTAGGTTTTAATTAATGTTTATTAACTTTAATATGTTAGTTGTTTAGCTTTAAAATTATAACAGAAAGTAATCCTTTAAAGAATGAATAGCCCTGTTCCCATAGGAATAATATAGGTTGTCTCATTGTTTCCCATACTTTGTTTTTTTCTTTCTCATCCGCACATTTAATATTTATTCATATCCTCCCCTCCCTAATGTTTTCTTCTTGTTTATTTTTTCTCTCCTTTTTGGTTCTTCCTCTTACAGGATGGCCCCTACTGGTGTCTTTTTATATAGTTTTCAAACCTTCTTTAGTAATTCCTGTCCCAAGCTTTCTTATGTTTCCTAACAGTTATGCTTCTGTACCACTCCTTATACCTCCCTCAAACTCTATCCAATCCCACCTCCCTACCTGTTCTCTTCACCCCATCCCTACCTTCTGAATGTTTTGTTTGCTTTTTTTTTTTTTTTTTTTTTTTTTTACATTCAATTTCTTTTTCCTGAGCGTCCTTCCAACAAAGATATGGCTCCCCTGGGGTGGAGTTTATCGGTCTTCATGATGAGAGCAACTCTGTGATTAAGATAGTTTTCATCCCCAACCAGGTAAGGATATGGCCTTTTGCAGGTAATGATCCTCCAAACAAGACAAGTATTGGGTGGAGTTTGACTACTGGGAAAAATAAAATACCAGGAAATAAGGTGTTTTGATGTTTTTAAAATATTTACTTTTGTCTTATGTTGTTTTTTTTTTTTTACCACAACAACAGAAATGTTTTGCAATTACAAAGCGTCACTTTTTAATATTTATAAAATGTTTAGGTCCTACAAAAATGTATGGACATTCTACCCTCTCAAAGTATTGTGCTTACTCCAAGGGCAGCACAACTAGTGTGTTACCAGCTAAGCGGGCATAACCCGTATCTGCTGATGTCCGCTTACTGGTTGTATTTCCAGTGTAAACTCTGTGATCAGCAGTGTACGTCTCTCTGCTCCGGAGGGCATCTAAATGTAGTTGTAGTACAAATTGGACTGAGTTGTTTCTTTCCTATTAAGAATAGAAAGTGAAAAATGGTTTCCTGAGCCCTTTAATTCTCCAAACATTCATTCATTTATAAAATGTATAATTCATGAACCTGTATACTTTTTAAAGTTTAAAGTAGTAAATAACCACATAATCTCTTAAAGCCAAATCATGAGCACTAAAACTTAAAGGGACATGAAACCCAAACTTTCTTTCATGATTTAGGTAAAACATAAGATTTTAAACAACTATCCAGTTTACTTCTTTTATCAAATTTCCTTCATTCTCTTGGTATCATTTGTTGAAGGAGCAGCAATGCATTACTGGTCTCTCACTGAACACGAGGTGAGCCAATGACAATATGTATTGTCAGAACTCTCAAGCAACCAAAAAAAAAAAATCTAAGATATTGTACATTAAAATTAACACTAACTTTGCTCTGCAACTTCCTTTATCTATAGTGGGCTCTCAAAGGTGAAAGCGTGCCCTTTTAATGCCACCAGACCCTACAAAAAATGCTCTTGAAAGTTGTGAGTACAAGGCCGTCTGAGAATTAGACATCATCACGCTGCCACTGGGTGCCCGGGACTGAATGGAGGCGCCATTAATAATTTATTAATAATTTGCTTTTATTTACTGTATTTAAATATTATAAAGTAAATACAGCGTTTATAGTATGGGTTATAGAACTAGTTAGGCCTATTTTTAATAGTAATTTTCAAGCAAACAGACTACGCTTATCCTTGCTGTTACTGAGCTTGCCTTAATAAACCTTTCAGCAAAGGATAACAAAAAAAGAAAGCAAATTGGAAAGTTGGTTAAAATTGAATATTCCATCTAAATCACGAATGTCTAATTATGACTTTACTGTCCCTTTTAAATAAAGCATTTGTCCAATACATAAATTACCTCCTGTTTTTCCTCATCAGTGCCAGCTAGTGACTCTGCTCGATGACAACAGTCTCCACTTGTGGTCCTTCAGACCGCAAGATGGAAACTGTGAACTAAGAGAAGAGAAGAAATTCACGCTGCGTGTGCCTCCTGGGTGCGTAATCTTTGAAATCTTTGTTACATCATTGATTTTTTACAAAGCATGCTGCCTTATGTTTGAGTGCATGATAAATATGTTTTAGGTTTGTTTGGTATTGTTTTCTTGTATTCAAATATGTCTGAAGAATACGTCTATCCATTGTAGAGACTTCTAATTTCTGTCTACAGGGCGTCCCCCAGTGTAACCCAGATTAAAGTGCTACTGGCGCACTCTTCTGGCGAGAAACTGTACCTTGGTACAGAGGGCGGTAGTGTGTTTAGCTTGGCATTGCCATCTCTGCAAGTGCTAGAGGAGAAAACTATTGCACATGAGAGAGCTATGAAAGGGTAAGAAGCACTGCCCCTATTACATCAGTGTAGTTACGCTTCAGTCTCAGACATTTGAGTTCTTTAAATTCTGTCTCTTGCAGGCTGCCAGATAGTTACACAAACAGACGAGCATTTGAATCGGTAGAAGCTCTGCAGGAGCACCCCAGGAACCCGGACCAGCTTCTGATTGGCTACAGCTTAGGCATGATGGTTGTATGGGATGTGTCTGTAGGGCGTAGTGTTCAACACTTTCTTGGTAACCAGGTACACACTTTCTTGAAAAAACTCAAGCAACCCCATCCTGAGGTGTTCTGCCTAAACATTCAGAAGTAGATCTGATACCCCTCTGAAACTACAAATTTATATATATATATATATAATATATATATATATATATATATATATATATATATATATATATATAATCTCTATATATATCTATATCGGTCAGTACTGTAGCCCCCTCCCCAAACACATATACTTTCTGACTGCCGCTTCCTGCAAACATGACCTACTGGATTAATTTTACATCACACACCTAAACGCTCTTTTTCATGAAACCAACTCCCCCGTAATTTTAATATTGACTAAAATTTTAGCTGGGTGGTGCACCTACTAAAAAGGTCCTGGTTTTGTGTTTTTTTTTTTTTAAAAAAAAATGTTTTATTTTAACACATTCAAATACATTTTTAAATTCTCTCTTAGCAACTGGAAAATGTGTTTTGGTGTCGGGATGGGGAACAAATAATCAGTTGCCACAATGATGGTGGGTACAGCAAGTGGTCAGTATCTGGTGACCAGTTGCAGGAATCTCCTGTGGAGAGCAAAGTACCTTATGGTAAGCAGGCAGCATAATGATAAGGTAGTAAGTGGTGCACGCGGGATGGTAAATGTCCTAATTTGTATTGTTTTTATCTCAGGTCCCTTCCGCTGCAAAGCAATCACAAAAATCAGCTGGCACTCAGTGCGTAGGGGGTAAGTGAAGTTACAAGCATGTGTCAAAGGGGGTTGCTTTACTTTGCTCACTACTAATTCACTCAACACATTTGTTTTGCTTGTCGGCAACAAGGCAAGTCCTTTATTGTTGTCCCTAAGCTAAATGAATCACCTGGAAACAAATGGTTGATTTCATTTTTACTTCTTATATTTATTGTGCTCAACTAATTGTGACCCCCCCCTTTTGTGAGGAGTCTGAAGATTGTAGGCTTCAGTCTTAAAGGGATACTAAACCCACATTTTTTTTCTTTCATGATTCACATAGAGCATGCAATTTTAAGCAACTTTCTAATTTACTCCTATTATAATTTTTTCTTCGTAATCTTGCTATCTTTATTTGAAAAAGCAGGAATGTAAGGTTAGGAGCCTGCCCATTTGTGGTTCAGCACCTGGGTAGAGCTTGCTGATTGGTTTGCTACATTTAGCCCCCAATCAGCAAGTGCTACCCCGGTACTGAACCAAAAATGGTCCAGCTCTTAAGCTTACATTCCTGTTTCTTTTAAAAAAAATAAAATAAAAAAAATTAGTATAAGAATGAAGAAAAATTGATAATAGCAGTAAATTAGAGCAGGCAATTTTAAACAACTTTCTATCTGAATCACAAAAGAAAAAAATGTGGGTTTAAAGGGACACTCGGGTCAAATGAAATTTTCAGGATTCAGATACAGCATGTAAATTTCAAACAACTTTCCAATTTACTTCCATTAAAAAAAAAGTGCACAGTCTTTTATATTTACACTTTTTGAGTCATCAGCTCCTAATGAGCATGTGCAAGAACTCAGACTATACGTATATGCATTTGTGATTGGCTGATTGCTATCACATGGTACAGGGGGAGTGGAAATATACATAACGTTGAAATTTGTTAGAACAAGATCTACTACTCATTTGAAATTCAGAGTAAATGCTATTGTCTTGTTATCTTGCATTTGTTGATTATGCAAATCTATTGTTTACTAGTCCTTTAAGTATCCTTTTAATTACCTTGCCAATTTCCTTCAGAAATTTAAGAATCTTAAATTTCTTAATATAATATATGAATTATAAATAGAACACTAAACCTAGGTGTACGGCAGGATTCTGAGGACGGTCAGGGGGGATAGGGCATTGTTTTTTACACCATCACTTTTTCATCTTCAAGACTTGAAGAGAGACCCTTACCATATTGATGCTGAATAACATAAGCCCTTATTTGGGTATTTAGTAATGCTGTATCCATAGTCATAGCTAAGGCCAGCACAGTTGTCACACATTTGTATGTTAGCAGACTTCCTATAGGTTGTTGTATTTTGGCTTTGCTGAATCCAATATTTGGTATGTGGTACAAAGGTTGTGAGTTTGTGCACCATTTTAGTAATTGTCCAATTGTCACGAACATTAAAGGAAAGGACATTTTTCAGAATAGAGAGCACTTTCCTTTTTGATATCCAGTGTATGTAGTTTGATTTTTGTACCTTTTTAAAAGATAATCTGAATTCTGGGTCTCCACTTGCTTAGGGCTCCATTTATCATCCCGTGGCTCGGCTTCTCCTGTAATGAACAGCAATTTGCTATCCGCATTTAACCCTGCCCATGCACAGCCAATCACGCATGGGCAGGAGCTGTCAATCTCACAGGGCGGATGAGACTGGGGGGAGATAAATTCTCCACCTATGAGGTGGAGAGCAGAACAAGGAAGCAGCGGTCTGATGACCGCTGTCTGATCCTGACTGCAGATTCTCTTGTGCAAACCTGCAGTCAAAGGGGGGGGGGGGGGGGGGGGGGGGCTTGATAAATTGAGCCATATGTGACTGAAATAAAGAAATGCTTCTTGCTTTGTGTAAAAATTGTTTCGTTGCCCCAGGTTCCATAGAGAAGCCAAAAAGCAAATTCTGCATTCTGCAAATCAAATATCCAGTTTATGCAACTTGCAGCATTTCAAAAACCTAGCTTTACTGATTGTGTTTTTTTTTTTTTTTTTTAAAACACACAAAACTATAAACTATATAACAATGCATTTATTAAAAAAACAAAAAAGCAGAGATCTGAGCACTCAGGGGCAAGGTAAAATCCGGGAATCTTTATTAAACAAAAGGTAAAAGCTGCATCAAGGTGCAGGTAAGCAGGAGTAGCAGTCCTGACGCGTTTCGCGCCTCCTAGTGGCGCTTAGTCATAGGAACTAGTGCTGAACATGTCTGTAGTGTACTTAAAGGGATGACTGTCCAATGCATTTATTGTTATAACTCACAGAACAAGTTACTGCAGGAGAGGTAAATAGATAAAATAGTAAATGGCAATTTTATTTATATAATATAATTCATCTGTCAGCAATGCCTCTCCAGATATGTGAGCAGGACATCAGGATTATTTATCTCACACGGTGCTAGTATGAACGTGTGTCTTAAAGAAAGCCCTGGGCTGATTGTTGAATATACACTCTATACAGAATTTGCTTGTATTTTTTTTATTTTTTGTTAATGACATAAAACTTAATGTACAGCAGCGACTTTTTTATTTGGATTAGGGGAAAGTGTTTGTGGTTTACGGCTTACAAATTCCAGTCCCAACACAAGCAAGAGCTAATTTCAGCAGTTATGAAATCGTATGCTAGAGAAAATATTTAACATAGTTTCAGCTATAATAAATTGAACCAGACTTCTTTTTAGGAATTTAAACAGTGTTCTCCAATTTCCACTGGGTGACCTCATTAATACTATAGCTTTTTTTTTTTTTTTTTTTTTTTTTTTTTTTTTTTAATCTGAACCAATGCTGGGATTCTAAATTTTGGAGAGGTTCCTTATCAGTATCCGTTAAATGGACATAAAACAAGTTTGGTATAGAGACAAACTATAATATGTACTTTAAAGTGAAGGTAAACTTTGCTGTATTACTGTGCACTTATCTGCAATACAGCAAAAATCAATGGTACTTTCATTCATCAAAATCTTAAAATGTATCTCTTAGTTTTTGAATTTATTAGCAGCGTTACAAGCGTTTGATTCAACCCGTTTTTTTTTTTCTTCGTTTTTTTTCTTTTGCTTTTTGGTCACGTTGACTTCCTGGCAGTTAGGCGGCCGTCATTTGACGTCACCTCTATCTTCAAAGCTCTGCGCATGCATTAGGTTACTTCCTCTCCCTGGAAAACCAAGCGCGTTGCCGAGATCAATGACGCTTGCTATGTGTAAAGCAAAAGGGCATTAACGCATGCGCATTATGTGAAATTGTGGATGTTTTGCGCATGCGCAGTTTTTTTCGAAGCCGTGCACGAGCATTGTAGGCACGTATAGAGCGGGTGTGAACGCTCTATAAGTTAAAGAGAGGGGAAATGGATGGTGGGCGAAGCTTGGAACAGAACGGTAGGGTAGAACAAAATATATTTAACGAAATATGTTAGGTTAATAAACAAAACCAAGTTAGCGACTGGATTTTGCAAGGTGATAGATTAAATTATGTTTACAGAAAGAGTAAACTTTACCTTCACTTTAATTACTTTACCTGCAAATTTATACTGCAGTGCCTCCACATTAACACTTTCTTTTTAGTTTCTAAATTGTAAAGCTGTAACTCTCCCTACACATTTTATATATATATATATATATATTATATATATATATATATATATATATATATATATATATATATATATATATATATATATATATATATTGTTTTAATGCAAACTATTTTTAATTAGCCTTTTTAGGATATGCACAGATCTCAACCTATTTCATGTCCCCTTTAACTGTTCCTTTCTATTGTAAAATTATTTTATGTATTATCTTCTATAAACTAGTTCTAAGGTAGATATCTATCTCTTACACTCACATTTTTGAGCTTTGATTATACACAAATCTTTATTTACTTACTCTGGAAAAATGTATTTTTACGTGTTTTGTCCTTGACAGGTCGCCATATATTGTATTCCAAGGAGGGATGCCCATGGCCAGTTATGGGGACCGGCACAGCATCTCTGTTGTCCATGGCAACCAGCAGACTGCATTTGATTTCACCTCTAGAATAATTGATCATGTTGTCATCTCCAGTGCTGATCCCTCTGCAGGTAAGTAAGCATACATTTTCCCCAATATGGATTAATGAGATAAAGTGATGGTAAAAGCTCCTATGATTTATAGCAGATTATACTGCTTTAAATAATAATAGTAATTAAAAAAGCTGCAAATGTTTTTAAAATAATAATCTTACCTGATGTATGTCCTGCAGTCCCCCCCCCCCCCCAAACCTTTCTATATATGGTGGGGAGAGTCCACAAAATCCTTACTCTTGGGAAATAAAAGACCTGGCCACCAGGAGGAGACGGACACCCCATACCAGACCTTTCAAATATCTCTCCCACTTCCTTTTCAGTAGTTCTTTGCCTCCTCAAGGAGAAGGCAAGACTCAAAGTGCTTTCGAAACTTCAAGGCAAGTGCGGCATCAACTTCCTCTAATGCAAAGCAAGAGGAAACTTTTGTGCTCAGTCCAAGACGGTCTGGAGACCTAACCAGACCTGGAACAAAGGTAAGCAGGCCAAAAAGCCTGCTGCTGCCTCTAAGACAGCATGAAGGAACGGCCCCCTATCCGGTAACGGATCTAGTAGGGGGCAGCCTTTCGCTCTTCGCCCAGGCGTGGGCAAGAGATGTCCAGGATCCCTGGGCGTTGGAAATTATATCCCAGGGATATCTTCTGGACTTCAAGGTTTCCCCCTCAAAAGGGAGATTTCACCTTTCACAATTATCTGCAAACCAGATAAAGAGAGAGGCATTCTTACACTGTGTACAAGACCTCCTAGTTATGGGAGTGATCCATTCAGTTCCAAAGGAGGAACAGGGACAGGGATTTTACTCAAATCTGTTTGTGGTTCCCAAAAAAGAGGGAACCTTCAGACCAATCTTGGATCTAAAGATCTTAAACAAATTTCTCAGAGTTCCATCATTCAAGATGGAGACTATTCGTACCATCCTACCTATGATCCAGGAGGGTCAATACACGACTACAGTGGATTTAAAGGATGCTTATCTTCACATTCCGATACACAAAGATCATCATCATCATCATCATCGGTTTCTCAGGTTTGCCTTCCTAGACAGGCATTACCAGTTTGTAGCTCTTCCCTTTTGGGTTAGCTACAGCCCCAAGAATTTTTACAAAGGTTCTGGGGTCGCTTCTGGCGGTTCTAAGGCCGCAGGGCATAGCAGTGGCCCCTTATTTAGACGACATCCTGATTCAGGCGTCAAACTTCCAAATTGCCAAGTCTCATACGGACATAGTGTTGGCATTTCTGAGGTCGCATGGGTGGAAGGTGAACGAGGAAAAGAGTTCTTTATCCCCCCTCACAAGAGTTTCCTTCCTAGGGACTCTGATAGATTCTGTAGAAATGAAAATTTACCTGACGGAGTCCAGGTTATCAAAACTTCTAAATTCCTGCCGTGTTCTTTATTCCATTCCTCGCCCTTCGGTGGCTCAGTGCATGGAAGTAATCGGCTTAATGGTAGCGGCAATGGACATAGTGCCGTTTGCACGCCTACATCTCAGACTGCTGCAACTCTGCATGCTCAGTCAGTGGAATGGAGATTACACAGATTTGTCCCCTCTACTATATCTGGATCAAGAGACCAGGGATTCTCTTCTCTGGTGGCTATCTCGGGTCCATCTGTCCAAAGGTATGACCTTTCGCAGGCCAGATTGGACAATTGTAACAACAGATGCCAGCCTTCTAGGTTGGGGTGCAGTCTGGAACTCCCTGAAGGCTCAGGGATCGTGGACTCAGGAGGAGTCACTCCTTCCAATAAATATTCTGGAACTGAGAGCGATATTAAATGCTCTTCAGGCTTGGCTTCAGTTAGCAACTCTGAGGTTCATCAGATCTCAGTCGGACAACATCACGACTGTGGCTTACATCAACCATCAAGGGGGAACAAGGAGTTCCCTAGCGATGTTAGAAGTCTCAAAGATAATTTGCTGGGCAGAGATTCACTCTTGCCACCTATCAGCTATCCATATCCCAGGTGTAGAGAACTGGGAGGCGGATTTTCTAAGTCGACAGACTTTTCATCCGGGGGAGTGGGAGCTCCATCCGGAGGTGTTTCCACAGTTTCCTCTGCTCCCTCGTCTGATTGCCAAGATCAAGCAGGAGAGAGCATCCGTGATCTTGATAGCGCCTGCGTGGCCACGCAGGACCTGGTATGCAGATCTAGTGGACATGTCATCCTTTCCACCTTGGACTCTGCCGTTAAGACAAGACCTTCTACTACAAGGTCCTTTCAATCATCCAAATCTAATTTCTCTGAGACTGACAGCCTGGAGATTGAACACTTGATGTTATCAAAGCGTGGCTTCTCCGAGTCAGTCATTGATACCTTAATACAGGCACGAAAGCCTGTCATCAGGAAAATTTACCATAAGATATGGCATAAATATCTTTATTGGTGTGAATCCAAGGGTTACTCATGGAGTAAGGTCAGGATTCCCAGGATATTATCCTTTCTCCAAGAAGGTTTGGAAATAGGATTGTCAGCTAGTTCCTTAAAGGGACAGATTTCTGCCCTGTCTATTCTTTTGCACAAGCGTCTGGCAGATGTTCCAGACGTTCAGGCATTTTGTCAGGCTTTAGTTAGAATCAAGCCTGTGTTTAAACCTGTTGCTCCGCCATGGAGCTTAAATTTGGTTCTTAAGGTTCTTCAAGGAGTTCCATTTGAACCTCTTCATTCCATAGATATCAAACTTTTATCTTGGAAAGTTCTGTTTTTGGTAGCTATTTCCTCGGCTCGTAGAGTCTCCGAGTTATCTGCTTTACAAGGTGATTCTCCTTATCTGATCTTCCATATGGATAAGGTAGTCCTGCGTACTAAACCTCGGTTTTTACCTAAGGTGGTATCTAATAAGAATATCAATCAAGAGATTGTTGTTCCATCTTTGTGTCCTAATCCTTCTTCAAAGAAGGAACGTCTATTACACAATCTGGACGTGGTTCGTGCTTTAAAGTTTCACTTACACGCTACTAAAGATTTTCGTCAAACATCTGCTTTGTGTGTTGTCTACTCTGTACACAGGAGAGGTCAAAAGGCTTCGGCAACCTCTCTTTCTTTTTGGCTAATAAGCATAATCCGCTTAGCCTATGAGACTGCTGGCCAGCAGCCTCCCGAAAGGATTACAGCTCATTATACTAGAGCTGTGGCTTCCACATGGGCCTTTAAAAATGAGGCTTCTGTTGAACAGTTTTGCAAGGCGGCGACTTGGTCTTTTCTTCATACTTTTTCAAAATTCTACAAATTTGATACTTTTGTTTCTTCGGAGGCTATTTTTGGGAGTAAGGTTTTACAGGCAGTGGTACCTGCCTTGTCCCTCCCTTCATCCGTGTACTTTAGCTTTGGTATTGGTATCCCACAAGTAATGGATGATCCGTGGACTGGATACACCTTACAAGAGAAAACATAATTTATGCTTACCTGATAAATTTATTTCTCTTGTGGTGTATCCAGTCCACGGCCCACCCTGTCATTTTAAGGCAGGGATTTTTTAATTTTAAGCTACCACTGCACCCTATGGTTTCTCCTTTCTCTGCTTGTTTTCGGTTGAATGACTGGATATGGCAGTTAGGGGAGGAGCTATATAGACAGCTCTGCTGTGGGTGTCCTCTTGCAACTTCCTGTTGGGAATGAGAATATCCCACAAGTAATGTATGATCCGTGGACTGGATACACCACAAGAGAAATAAATTTATCAGGTAAGCATAAATTATGTTTTTCCCCTCAATGGTTAGTACCTGGAAGAGAGGGATTCAGGAGAGTACTGGCTGTGCAATGTAAATCTTCTCTCTGCAGTTGTGGTTACAAGCCGGCTACAGACGTTACTGGGATAGTTTCCTTTAGCCTCCTGCTTTTGGGCCATGCAGATGTACTCCTTCAGTATATCTTCTACTGTTAGTTACAGTACTTGATGGGCTCTCTGTTTCCTCAAGATGCCATATCTAGTTAAGATCAGTGGAGTGGGCATTCACTGGGTAAATACCTATTTTAGCCCACAGAGCCTCCAGGCTATCGGTTTGTACACAGGTTAGTGTATATCAAAACCATTTTAAGCAGCTCAGTATGACAACAGACTGCGTCACTAATCCTGTTAAAGGGATAGTCTAGTCAAAATTAAACTTTTATGATTCCGATAGAGCATGCAACTCATTAATTTACTCCTATTAATTTTTCATTGTTCTCTTGCTATCTTTTTATTTTTAAAAGCAATAATGTAAGCTTACAAGACGGCCCATTTTTGGTTCAGGACCTGTGTTGCGCTTGCTGATTGGTGGCCACATTTAGCCACCAATCGGCAAGCTACCCAGGTGCTGAATCACAAATATGGGTGGCTCCTAAGCTTACAGTCTTGCTTTTTCAAATATATACCTAGAAAACAAAAAATAATAGGAGTAAATTAGAAAGTTGCTTAAAATAGCTGCTCTCTGAATTATGAAAGATTAATTTTGACTAGACTATCTTTTAACTTACCCCAATTATATTGTGACTGTATACTTGTGTACAGTTACTGTACAGCACTATATTAAAGGGACAGTCAAGTCCAAAAAAAAAGTTCATGATTCAAATAGGGCATGTCATTTTAAACCACTTTCCAATTTACTTTTATCACCAATTTTTGCTTTGTTCTCTTGGTATTCTTAGCTGAAAGCTAAACCTAGGATGTTCATATACTAATTTCTTAAACCTTGAAGGCCGCATCTAATCTAAATGCATTTTGACAGTTTTTCACCACTAGAGAGCGTTAGTTGTGTTTCATATAGATAACATTGAGCTCATGCACATGAATTTTAAAATGGAGTGAGCACGGATTGGCTAAAATACAATTCTGTCAAACAAACTGAAATAAGGGGGCAATTCTTCAGAGTCTTAGATACAAGGTAATTACAGATGTAACACGTATTATAACTGCGTTGGTTATGCAAAATTGGACAATGGGTAATTAAGGGATTAAGACCATCTCCTACAGAGGTAGTTGCTCTAGCTTTCTACTCGCACTCCGTTTCTTACCCTTATGCGTGCTTTACACTGTGTGCTATGTTCTGCAGACAGGAAATCCCTCCGGAAACTACACGTCCTACAACCGGTGCCTAGGATACTAGGAGCTTCACCACGGCTCCCAAAGAAACTGCATATGTCTACACTTCAAAAGAAGATCACTGCACTCAGAGAATAAGACTTAGACTAAGTCCATATATGAATTATAAAAGCAAGTCAATTTATTCAATCTATGAAAACATTGTATATCCAAAAGTGAACAGTGAAAAAAACGAGTCAAGCGCGTTTCGTCATATAACATACTTTGTCAATGACTCTTAGATGTTAAAGCATACATGGGTTCTTATATATGGTAAAGACACTCCCCTTTTACCTTGATTGCTTTATTAACCCTTAACATCCTTAAAATTTGGCTATTTACAACATATAGCAGTATTAAACTAACATTCTTAAAGTATCTCTCATATACCCTTTTAACTCTCAAGATTTAGATAATTGTATATTAGATTATAACTGCATATTTATACCAATAAGCGAAATCTATCTAAATTAGTGTATTTATGAATTTTTATATATCTAGAAGTCACAGATAAGAAAAATGGAACAAGAGTATCTATTCATATTGTATAACATGATGTAATCATAATGAAAGAATATACACTTTATGGCTTCTCAATCTACAAAACGTTTAATGTCCCATTCATAGTTTAGACCAGCCGGTATTCTAGTACCCAATTGAAAGATCCAAAACTCCTCCTGTTGCTTCAGATTTAATCCTATCTCCACCTCTAGGATGTCTTAGTGTGCTGGATACCTTGTACAGTCAATAAGGAACTATCAGAGTTGTGATATCTATGAAAGTGCAGGGCTATGGGAGTCGTTGATTGAGGGTCTTCAATAGCCCGTAAATGTTCCAAAAAACTATCTTTTAAAGTTCTGGTCGTGTGACCTACATACTTATTACCACAGCCCAAACATCTCAATAGATAAATAACAAATTTTGTATTAGTTAATGTATTCTTTAATCTTAAATGTCTTTGAATCATCTTGAGAAATAAATTAATTTCCCAGCACAACATAAGAACATGTTTTACATATTCTACTGCCACATTTATAAAAAACAGCTTTTTTTTGATAGCCAATTTTGTTTGTTTACAATTGGTAACATAGACGGTGCCAACATGTTACCAAGAGTTTTGTTTTTCTTTTTAAAGACACGTTGAGTCCACGGATCATCTTCATTACTTATGGGATATTCACCTCCTGGTCAGCACCACAGCAGAGCTTTTAAATAGCTCCTCCCTTCCCTCCCACTCCAGTCATTCTCTTTGCCTACGTTAGTGCAAGGAAGAGGTAAAGTTAGGTGTTAGAAAAGATTCTTCAATCAAGAGTTTATTATTTTAAAGTAGTGCAAGATTGTGCTGCTTTGTTCTAGGGTGTAGCCGTAGTCCATATTAGTCTCTTCAGTAGAGCTTTTGGTGGCTTTAAAGCAATGGGAACTTGTGGGACATAATTCTCACTGCGCCTCCCATACATGTATGCTGCCCTTATCCTTATGGCCTAAGCAAACTTAACTCAGGCTTTATCATTTTCCTCAGGGCTATGGGAGGGAGAGGACCTCTTAAACCTGCTGGACTGTCCTGCAGTCGGACAGAATTAAGGTAAGTGCTGACTTTTTTTTTATTTTGGGAGGATACAAGACTCAGAGTAAAGTGGGGGTAATTATTTACCTATAACATATAAGGCTCAGAAACATGGGGCTCTTTATGTTGGGACAGCATGAGTACAGAGGAACAGATTTTCAAGGCTGCAACTTGGTCTTCTCTTCACACTTTTTCACAATTCTATAAATTTGATACTTTTGCCTCGGTTGAGGCCGCTTTTGGGATAGAAGTGCTTCAAGCAGTGGTGCCTTCTGTTTAGGTTCCCTGTCTTGACCCTCCCTTATCTGTGTACTCTAGCTTGGGTATTGTATCCCATAAGTAATGAAGATGATCTGTGGACTTATCGTGTCTTTAAAAAGAAAAGAAAATTTATGCTTACCTGATAAATTTGTTTCTTTTTAGACACAATGAGTCCACGGCCCGCCCTGTTCTTTTACACAGGTTGTTAATTAATTATTATAAACTTCAGACACCTCTGCACCTTGGCTTTTCCTTTCTTTTCCTAACTTCGGTCGAATGACTGGAGTGGGAGGGAAGGGAGGAGCTATTTAACAGCTCTGCTGTGGTGGTCTTTGCCTCCTCCTGCTGACCAGGAGGTGAATATCCCATAAGTAATGAAGATGATCTGTGGACTCATTGTGTCTAAAAAGAAACAAATGTATCAGGTAAGCATAAATTTTCTTTTTCTACATATAAAATTTAAACCTATGTCTACTACTTTAGTTAATATTGGATCAGTTTTTAAGATGGGCAAATATTTGTTAATAATCCCACATATTTGGTTAAATTCCTTACTAAAGTTGGTTATTTTTTCTCTTGCAAGGTGTATCCAGTCCACGGATTCATCCTTTACTTGTGGGATATTCTCATTCCCTACAGGAAGTGGCAAAGAGAACACACAGCAGAGCTGTCCATATAGCTCCCCCTCTATCTCCACCCCCAGTCATTCTCTTTGCCGGCTCTAAGCACTAGGGTCTCTCTACGGGAGGGTAAAGTGAATGTGGTGTTAGAATTGTAGTTTTTATTATCTTCAATCAAAAGTTTATTTTAAATGGTACCGGTTTGTACTATTTACTCTCTAGCAGAAAAGTGATGAAGATTTCTGCTGAGAGGAAAATGATTTTAGCATGTTGTAACTAAAATCCACTGCTGTTCCCACACAGGACTGAGGAGTACCAGAAAACTTCAGTTGGGGGGAACGGTTTGCAGGGTAATCTGCAATGAGGTATGTTCAGTCATTTATTTCTAGACAAGACTGAGATAATGCTAGAAGAGACTGACAATATCCCCATGAGGGGAGGGTAAGCTATGTTCACAGACTTAGTAAGGGATTGAATGCTTACATAACAGGGTTAATTATGCTGGTTGACAATGATTCAGGGCAATCGATTGTTTATTTAAGAAAAATATCGTTTGTAGACACTTTGAAAGTCCTTTTGGGGTTCTTTCTGGGGTTATTACCCACATGGCTGTTTTTTATTTACATAAGAGTGATTTACTAGGCCTCACAGCTCTGAAGTAGAGTGGGAGGGGCCTAATTTCGTGCCTCAGATGTGCAGTTAGAATTGCAGAGAAGTTCATGCTGCTTCACATGGAGGGTCCTGCTGCTGTTTGAGGGCCTTTATAGAAGCTATATTACCCCAAATTTGATCCCTAAGGGCAGGTAGGGCCACAGCAAGGCTGTGGCAAGGTGCTGTACTATTTTTAACCAGGTGTTGGCTTTAGGCTGCTCCGGTTTGGGCATTAAGGGGTTAATAGTCTTGCAACTTGTGGTGCAATATTATTAAGGCTTTAGGTACATACTGTGAAAATTTCAAGAGAATTGCTGCATTTTTCACTGTTTTGTAAAATTGTGTGCTCTTTTTATCTCTTAAAGGCACAGTAACGTTTTTTTCAAATTGTGTTTTTTATTTGATTAAAGTGATTTCCAAGCCTGCTTGTGTATATTACTAGTCTGTTAAACATGTCTGACACAAAAGAAAATCCTTGTTAAATGTGTTTAGAAGCCATGGTGGAACCCCCTCTCAGAATGTCCCACTTGTACTGATATGTCTATACACTTTAAAGATCATATTGTTGCACTTAAGAATGTGGCCCAAGATGATTCTCAGACTGAAGGTAACGAGGGTAGCCCGTCTGCCTCTCCCCAAGTGTCACAACCAGTTACGCCCGCGCAAGCGACGCCTAGTACCTCCTAGTGCTTCTAACCCTTTTACATTACAAGACTTAGCAGCAGTCATGGATAATTCTCTTACAGCCTTCTTATCTAAACTGCCAGTGTTACCTGCAAAGCGTGATAGCTCCGTTTTAAGAACAGATTATGAGCATTCTGACTCTTTGGTAGCCGTATCCGATATACCCTCACAACGCTCTGTAGTGGGAGTGAGGGACTTGATGTCTGAGGGAGAAGTCTCTGATTCAGGAAGGGTTCCTCCCCAGACAGATTCAGATACATTGGCTTTTAAATTTAAACTAGAACACCTCTGCGTTTTGCTTAGGGAGGTATTAGCTACTCTGGATGACTGCGACTCTTTGGTGATCCCAGAGAAATTGTGTAAAATGGACAAGTACCTAGAGGTCCCTGTTTACACGGATACGTTTCCGATCCCTAAGAGGATTGCGGATATCGTTACTAGTGAGTGGGATAGACCAGGTGTTCCCTTTGTTCCCCCTCCTGTTTTTAAGAAAATGTTCCCCATACCTGACCCTGTGCGGGACTCGTGGCAGACGGTCCCTAAGGTGGAGGGGGCTGTTTCTACACTTGCTAAACGCACAACTATACCAATTGAAGATAGTTGTGCTTTTAAAGACCCTATGGATAAGAAGTTAGAGGGTTTACTTAAGAAAATTTTTGTTCAACAAGGTTTTCTTCTCCAACCTATTGCCTGCATTATTCCTGTAACTACTGCAGCTGCTTTCTGGTTTGAGGCGCTGGAAGACTCGCTCCAGACAGAGACCTCATATGAGGAAATTATGCATAGAATTAAGGCTCTAAAGCTAGCTAATTCTTTTATCACTGACGGCGCTTTCCAAATAGCTAAGTTAGCGGCGAAAAATTCAAGTTTCACCATTTTGGTGCGCAGGGCGCTATGGCTAAAGTCCTGGTCGGCCGATATGTCGTCTAAATCCAAGCTTTTGAACATTACTTTCAAAGGAAAGACTCTCTTTGGGCCTGAATTGAAAGAGATTATTTCAGATATCACCGGGGGAAAAGGCCATGCTCTCCCTCAGGACAAGCCCTTTAAGACAAAGAACAAAGCTAATTTTCGTTCCTTTCGCAATTTCAGGAACGGCCCCGCTTCATCCTCTCCGGCTGCAAAGCAAGAGGGTAACGCTTCACAGCCCAAGGCAACCTGGAAACCTTACCAGGGCTGGAAATATTGTAAACAGGCCAAAAAGCCTGCAGCTGCCACCAAGACAGCATGAAGGGGTAGCCCCCGATCCGGGACCGGATCTAGTAGGGGGCAGACTCTCTCTTCGCTCAGGCCTGGGCAAGAGATGTACACGATCCTTGGGCATTAGAGATTGTAGCCCAGGGATACCTTCTAGAATTCAAGGACTCTCCTCCAAGGGGAAGGTTCCACATTTCTCGTCTGTCTACAGATCAGACAAAGAAAGAGGCGTTTTTACGCTGTGTAGAATATCTACATACAATGGGAGTGATCCACCCAGTTCCAATTGCAGAACAAGGACTGGGGTTTTACTCAAACCTGTTTGTGGTTCCCAAAAAAGAAGGAACTTTCAGACCAATCCTGGATCTCAAAATTCTAAACAAATTCCTCAGAGTCCCATCATTCAAGATGGAGACCATTCAGACAATCTTACCAATGATCCAGGAGGGTCAATATATGACTACCGTGGATCTAAAGGATGCGTATCTGCACATTCCTATCCACAAAGATCATCACCATTTTCTCAGGTTCGCCTTTCTGGACAAGCATTATCAGTTTGTGGCTCTTCCTTTCGGGTTGGCCACTGCTCCCAGAATTTTCACAAAGGTGCTAAGGTCCCTCCTGGCGGTTCTAAGACCGCGGGGCATAGCAGTGGCGCCTTACTTAGACGACATCTTAATTCAGGCGTTGACTTTCCAAAGTACCAAGTCTCACACGGAGATTGCATTGGCCTTTCTGAGGTCTCACGGGTGGAAGGTGAACGTAAAAGAGTTCTCTCTCCCCCCTCACAAGAGTTCCGTTCCTAGGAACCCTGATAGACTCAGTAGAAATGAAAATATTTCTGACGGAGGTCAGAAAGTTAAAACTGTTAACTACTTGCCGAGCTCTTCATTCCATTCCTCGGCCATCTGTAGCTCAGTGCAAGGAGACAATCGGACTAATGGTAGCGGCAATGGACATATAGTCCCTTTTGCTCGGATACACTGCAACTATGCATGCTCAAACAGTGGAATGGGGATTATGCAGATTTGTCTCCTCAAATTCAGTTGGACCAGGAGACCAGAGATTCTCTTCTCTGGTGGTTGTCTCAGGATCACCTGTCTCAGGGAATATGTTTCCGCAGGCCAGAGTGGATCATTGTAACGACCGACGCCAGTCTGTTAGGCTGGGGTGCGGTCTGGGACTCCCTGAAAGCTCAGGGCTTATGGTCTCGGGAAGAAGCTCTTCTCCCGATAAACATTCTGGAACTGAGGGCGATATTCAACACTCTTCAGGCATAGCCTCAACTAGCGGCGGCCAAATTAATCAGATTTCAGTCGGACAACTTCACCACTGTAGCTTACGTCAATCATCAGGGGGGAACAAAGAGTTCCCTAGCGCTGACGGAAGTAACCAAAATAATCAGGTGGGCGGAGGATCACTCCTGCCATCTCTCAGCAATTCACATCCCAGGAGTAGACAACTGGGAGGCGGATTTTCTAAGTCGTCAGACTTTTCACCCGGGGGAGTGGGAACTCCACCCGGAGGTATTTGCCCAGCTGACTCAGCTATGGGGCACCCCAGAGTTGGATCTGATGGCGTCCCGTCAGAACACCAAACTTCCTCTCTACGGGTCAAGGTCCCGGGATCCCAAGGCGGTATTGATAGATGCTCTAGCAGCGCCTTGGTCCTTCAATCTGGCTTATGTTTTTCCACCGTTTCCTCTCCTCCTGCGTCTGGTTGCCAGAATCAAGCAGGAGAAGGCTTCAGTGATTCTGATAGCGCCTGCGTGGCCACGCAGGACTTGGTATGCAGACCTAGTGGACTTGTCATTTGTCCCACCATGGACACTGCCAATGAGGCAGGATCTTCTAATACAGGGTCCGTTCAAGCATCCAAATTTAGTTTCTCTACGTCGAACTGCTTGGAGATTGAACGCTTAATTCTATCAAAGGGTGGGTTCTCTGAGTCAGTTATAGATACTCTGATTCAGGCTAGAAAGCCTGTCACCAGGAAAATCTACCATAAGATATGGCGGAAATATCTTTGTTGGTGTGAATCCAAGGGTTACTCATGGAGTAAGATTAGGATTCCCACTATATTGGCCTTTCTCCAAGAAGGATTGGAGAAAGGATTGTCAGCTAGTTCCTTAAAAGGACAAATATCTGCTTTGTCTATAAACCTGTGGCTCCGCCATGGAGTTTGAATCTAGTTCTTTCAGTTCTTCAAGGGGTTCAGTTTGAACCTTTACATTCCATAGACATTAAGTTGTTATCTTGGAAAGTTTTGTTTTTTATAGCTATCTCTTCTGCTCGCAGAGTTTCAGAATGATCTGCCTTAGTCTGATTCACCTTACCTGGTGTTCCACGCAGATAAGGTAGTTTTGCGTACCAAGCCTGGTTTTCTTCCTAAAGTTGTTTCTAACAAGAATATTAACCAGGAAATAGTTGTTCCTTCTCTGTGTCCTAATCCATCTTCGAAGAAGGAACGTCTATTACACAATCTTGATGTAGTTCGTGCTTTAAAGTTCTATTTACAAGCAACTAAGGATTTCAGACAAACATATTCCTTGTTTGTTATCTATTCTGGTAAGAGGAGAGGTCAGAAAGCGACTGCTACCTCTCTTTCCTTTTGGCTGAAAAGCATCATCCGTTTGGCCTATGAGACTGCTGGCCAGCAGCCTCCTGAAAGAATTACTGCTCATTCTACCAGAGCAGTGGCTTCCACATGGGCTTTCAAAAATGAGGCTTCTGTTGAACAGATTTGCAAGGCTGCAACTTGGTCGTCTTTTTTCACACTCTTCCCAAATTTTACAAATTTGATACTTTTGCCTCGTCCGAGGCTGTTTTTGGGAGAAAGGTTCTTCAAGCAGTGGTGCCTTCCGTTTAGGTTCCTGTCTTGTCCCTCCCTTTCATCCGTGTCCTATAGCTTTTGGTATTGCATCCCATAAGTAAGGATGAAATCCGTGGACTCGACATATCTTGTAAAAGAAAAGGAAATTTATGCTTACCTGATAAATTTATTTCTTTTATGATATGACGAGTCCACGGCCCACCCTGTCATTTTCTAAGACAGGTCTTTATTTTTGTTAAACTTCAGTCACCTCTGCACCTTTTGGCTTTTCCTTTCTCTTCCTAACTTCGGCCGAATGACTGGAGTGGGAGGGAAGGGAGGAGCTATATATACAGCTCTGCTGTGGTGCTCTTTGCCTTCTCCTGCTGACCAGGAGGCGTAATCCCATAAGTAAGGATGAAATCTGTGGACTCGTCATATCGTAAAAGAAATAAATTTATAAGGTAAGCATACATTTCCTTTTTTGTAGGGCTGTTTTTTATGTTTAAGTTTACAGTCTCAAGATTAGCATCTTTTTAGTGCTCTTTGTATTCTGGCCTTCAAATGGAGGCTTGGGTTCATGTCCCAATTCTCCCTCCTTTTAGGGAGGTTTTCAGGGGGTCTAGGTTTTGTGGAAAGTAGCTATTCTCAGATATGTTTCCCATCCCTACATTTTAATATATTTTTTCTCCTTCTCTACTTCGAAGCAGAGTGATGCAACTTATTTCTCTAGCTTTTTACTAGTGCTAATTTATCAAGGATATCTACTTTTGTTATTCAGAAGAACTGTCTGGAGTAATTCCAGTTTTATCCCTCTGTTGGAGGGTTCTGTTTATTTTTCTTCTATTCTTAATATGTTCATGCTTTGAAAAGCAGTCCCTTCCTGCACATCTTGATGGCACTTGTTTTAATTTATGTTCTCCAACGTTCTGTGCAACGTCTGCTGTAGGAATAGACAAATGAGTGAGTACCGCAAGAGAATATGAACCAGTCTAAGGGACAATTTTCGTTCTGATAAAGCCCATGTCAGCAGTCCTCCGCTGAGCCAGAACAAACCAAGAGCTCTTGGAAGCCGGCTCAGTCCTGGAATAAATCCAAGCAGAGCAAGAAGCCTGCCAAGTCTAAGTTGGCATGAATGGGTGGTCCCCGGGCCTCTTCTGAGTCGCTTAGTTCAGGGACATGCAGGATCCAGGGGTCCTAGAGGTCTTAGCTTAGGGTTGCAAGATAGGTTTCAAGTATCATCCATCCAAGGGCAGATTCTTCCTCTCTCTCCTCCTGTCTTCCTGACCAGAAAGGAGGGAAGCCTTTCTGGGGTTACGTACGGGATCTGTCCTTCTCAGGAGTTATTGTCCTGGTGCCTATCGTAGTGATAGGTTTGGGATGCTATTCAAACCTTTTCGGGGTCCCAAAGAAGGAGGGAACTTTTCGTCTGATTTGGACCTAAAGTGCTTAAACAGGTTTTTAAATGTCCCCTCGTTCAAGATGGAGACAATAGATCTGAAGGATGCTCCCTTCACGTACCAATCCTCTAGGACCACTTCCAGTTCCTAAGGTTTGCGTTCCTGGACCAGCACTTCCAGTTTATTGATCTTCCATTTGGTCTAGCTTCGGCTCCAAGAAATGTCAAAGTGTGTACCATTTGGAATCTCTCCTCTCTCTAGATTAATCTTCCATCCATGGGATTGAAGAAGACAGAGTCTTTACTCTTGTATCAAATACCAGGGTAGAATTATCGGGTACTATACAGGGAGTGCAGAATTATTAGGCAAGTTGTATTTTTGAGGATTAATTTTATTATTGAACAACAACCATGTTCTCAATGAACCCAAAAAACTCATTTATATCAAAGCTGAATAGTTTTGGAAGTAGTTTTTAGTTTGTTTTTAGTTTTAGCTATTTTAGGGGGATATCTGTGTGTGCAGGTGACTATTACTGTGCATAATTATTAGGCAACTTAACAAAAAACAAATATATACCCATTTCAATTATTTATTTTTACCAGTGAAACCAATATAACATCTCAACATTCACAAATATACATTTCTGACATTCAAAAACAAAACAAAACCAAATCAGTGACCAATATAGCCACCTTTCTTTGCAAGGACACTCAAAAGCCTGCCATCCATGGATTCTGTCAGTGTTTTGATCTGTTCACCATCAACATTGCGTGCAGCAGCAACCACAGCCTCCCAGACACTGTTCAGAGAGGTGTACTGTTTTCCCCCCTTGTAAATCTCACATTTGATGATGGACCACAGGTTCTCAATGGTGTTCAGATCAGGTGAACAAGGAGGCCATGTCATTAGATTTTCTTCTTTTATACCCTTTCTTGCCAGCCACGCTGTGGAGTACTTGGACGCGTGTGATGGAGCATTGTCCTGCATGAAAATCATGTTTTTCTTGAAGGATGCAGACTTCTTCCTGTACCACTGCTTGAAGAAGGTGTCTTCCAGAAACTGTCAGTAGGACTGGGAGTTGAGCTTGACTCCATCCTCAACCCGAAAAGGCCCCACAAGCTCATCTTTGATGATACCAGCCCAAACCAGTACTCCACCTCCACCTTGCTGGCGTCTGAGTCGGACTGGAGCTCTCTGCCCTTTACCAATCCAGCCACGGGCCCATCTATCTGGCCGATCAAGACTCACTCTCATTTCATCAGTCCATAAAACCTTAGAAAAATCAGTCTTGACCCAGTCTTGACGTTTCAGCTTGTGTGTCTTGTTCAGTGGTGGTCGTCTTTCAGCCTTTCTTACCTTGGCCATGTCTCTGAGTATTGCACACCTTGTGCTTTTGGGCACTCCAGTGATGTTGCAGCTCTGAAATTTGGCCAAACTGGTGGCAAGTGGCATCTTGGCAGCTGCACGCTTGACTTTTCTCAGTTCATGGGCAGTTATTTTGCGCCTTGGTTTTTCCACACGCTTCTTGCGACCCTGTTGACTATTTTGAATGAAACGCTTGATTGTTCGATGATCACGCTTCAGAAGCTTTGCAATTTTATGAGTGCTGCATCCCTCTGCAAGATATCTCACTATTTTTTACTTTTCTGAGCCTGTCAAGTCCTTCTTTTGACCCATTTTGCCAAAGGAAAGGAAGTTGCCTAATAATTATGCACACCTGATATAGGGTGTTGATGTCATTAGACCACACCCCTTCTCATTACAGAGATGCACATCACCTAATATGCTTAATTGGTAGTAGGCTTTCGAGCCTATACAGCTTGGAGTAAGACAACATGCATAAAGAGGATGATGTGGTCAAAATACTAATTTGCCTAATAATTCTGCACTCCCTGTAATATACTTCATAGACATTAGAATATTCTCACAGACCAGATACGTTGCAAGCTAGCTTCATCATGTCTTGCCCTCCAGACCTCCTTAAGGCCATCTATGGCTCATTGTATGCAGGTGATTGGTCTCATGGTGTCCAGCATGGACATTATTTCCTTTGCCAGGTTTCACCTCAGACTGTTGCAACTGTTCATGCTGAAGCAGTGGAACGGTGATCATTCGGATCTGTCATCAGATTTCTCTGGACAACTGATCGAGCGAATCGCTCTCTTGGTGGTTTTGTCCGGATCACTTGTCCCAAGGGACGTCTGTCTCAAGACCATCCTGGGTGATTGTGACTACGGTTGCGAGTCTGTCAGGATGGGGAGCTGTTTGGGGTGCCTATGGACTCAGGAGGATATTCTCCCTCCTGATCGATTTTTGGATCTTCGGGCAATATACATTGCTTGGCCTCTGCTGGGTTAGTCCCAGTTTATCAGATTCCAATCAGACAATATATCCTCGGTTCATCCACCATCAGGAGGGAACGAGAAGCTCCCTAGCTATGAGGTAAGTATCTCGGATTCTGGAGTGGGCGGAGACCCACATTTGTTCACTGTCAGCGATCCACATTCCAGGTGTGGACAACTGGGAAGCGGATTTCCTCAGCAGACAATCCTTTCATCCGGGGGAATGGTCTCTCCATCCCGAGTTTTTGTGAAGATTTGCAAGAGGTAGAACTTATGACTTCTCAATACCAAACTACCCAGATATGGGTCGAGGTACAGGGATCCTCGGACAGAGCTAACAGATGCATTAACGGTGCCTTGGAGGTTCAATCTTCTTTCTTTTTACCGGCCGTTACCACTACAGGTGATACTGATTGCTCCGTCTTGGCTGCGAAGTATATGGTTTGCGGACTAGCGGGGATGTCATCTCCTCCGTGGGATCTGCTGACCAAGGTTATCTGGAGATTGAACGCTTAGTCCTAGCCAAGAGAGGGTTTTCTGAGTGTTATTTTTACTCTCCTTCAGGCTTGTTACTGGTTGCTCCTCGCATCTGTCATAATGTGTGGAGGACCTACTTATTCTGTTCTCCAGGATGAACTGAAGAAGTGCTTTTCTGCAAGTCCCTTCAAGAATGATGCCTCTATGGATCAGATTTGTAAGGCTACCTGGTCCTCCTTACATACTTTTTCCAGACTTTACAAGTTTGATGTTTTTGCTTCTGTTGAAGCAGATTTTGGGAGAAAGGTTTTGCAGGCTGTGGTGCCCTCAGATTAGGGTCCACTTTTTTTTTTCCCTCCCGTTTTGCATTGTGTTCTCTATAACTTGGGTATTGTTTTCCCAAAAGTAGTGAATGCAGCTGTGGCCTCTCCGTTTAAGAAGAAAAACTTAAATTATGCTTACCAGATACATTTTCTTTTTTTTCTGACGGGGAGAGGCCACAGCTCCCCGTCTGTTTATATTCTATGGGGCGGCCTTATATTTGTTCTTCTGGCACCTTTTTTTTCCCCCTGATTTTTCTCCTACTGTTCCTTGTTCCCTCAGCAGAATGACTGGGGGATGAGGGAAGTGGCGGAGGTATTTAAGCCTTTGGCTGGGTTTTTTTTGCCTCCTCCTGGTGGCCAGGTTCTGTATTTCCCAAAAGTAATGAATGCTGCTGTGGCCTCTCCCTGTCAGAAGAAAATTATCTGGTAAGCATAATTTAGTTTTTTTTCATCGGTTCCTTTTGTGTTCTCTGATAATGTGGGGTCTGACATCTACGTCTGTTTTCTTCGTGTCTTTGCTGAGGAGTTTGATTTTGAGACGGGTCATTGGCCTCCTCAAAGAATTGTAATTCATTGTAAGTTTCCATTTCCTGGGCCTTCAGTAATTTAGGCATTTGAAGAATGGGTTTGCAAGGTTGTATCCTGTGTTTTCTTGCATAATTCGAGATTTTATCATCTTGATATTTTTGCCTTGGGTAAGGCAGTTTTTGGCAGGTTTTTTTTCAGGTGGTTTTGCCAGGCAAATGGTGCCTGCCCTTAACTTTTTGTCCAACCCTCCTTTTTGTGGACTCCACAGCTTGGGTATTGGTTCCTAAGAGTAAGGATTTTGTGGACTCACACCACCATAGAAAGAAAACCATAATTTTATTATTACCTGAAATTAATTTCTTTCTTGTTGTGAGAGTCCAAAAACCTACCAATATTTTATCTGGTGGCAGCATAGGAGGGGGAGGAAGCAGGAATCAAATATGGCAAGAGAATTGAGAACAAATTATATATTTAACAAACCTGGCTTCATTTTTTTTTTTTACAAAAAAGTGTTATTGCTAATAATCCCATAGGAATTTCTTGCTTTACCATCACTTTTAAAGTAGCCTACTTTCCACTGGACCACTGTGCCAGCTTCCATTTTTATTCTGCTGCACATAGAATAATTTGCTATAGATGTCCATTTGCCTCTTATAATTCTCTCATGTATAAATATACCTTTTCTCACCCATAGAATATGATGACCCACGTGCCCTGCTGGTGCTAGCAGAAGAAGAGCTGGTAGCAATAGATTTGCAGACGCCTGGCTGGCCAGTGATTCAGTGCCCATACCTGGTGTCCCTCCACTGCTCCGCCATCACCTGCTCTTACCACATTTCTGCCATTCCCCTGAAGTTGTGGGAGAGGATAATCGGCGCAGGCAGGAAGCAGAATACACAATATTCCAGTATGGTACAGTGCCCACAACACTAACTGCTCTTTTTGCTGGCATACAGTATTGTACCCACTTCTTGGTACAATGCTCATGTGCATATTACTAATTCATCGTAATAGAATAGCTCTTTGTCCCACATTAACTCTCCGTCCCATTGTACAAGACATTTACTAGGGTTTATAGAATTTGTTCTCAGCGCTATGGAGGCTTCCTAATATATAAATCCATTAAGCATCTATTTAATGCAAATTTAATCTTATTCTCTTTGTTTTTAATTGGATCTTACAGTCCTTTTGTTTTTTTCTGTATTCATCTTGATTTTGTTTAAGACTACTACCACTATGTACGCGTTCTGTTTACATTATATTCTGTTTTCATACATCCTACACCTCAGATCCTACCATCTTTTCTGTAGCCTTCTCTCTTAAAAACATTAATTCACTCCCTTTTCACAGGCTACTGAGATGCTTCCTTTGCTGGAACCACACCAGTAATATCATGTAGAAATGACAAACTGAAGATGCCCACAATAAAAAGGCTTCAGGAATATTGTAATGTCTTAAAGCAGAATTCGAATGGTTTTGCTTAAAATCTAGGAGCCAGTGATCTATTTTTATTTAATTTTTAACCTACACAACTGATTTAACCCTTTTGTTGCTTGTAACACACCATTACATCAGTGATATGCTCCCTTGGTTACGCAGAACAGACTGTTAACCCCTTCATTTTCAACCCGTTGCAGCAGTGTAGATTTCCCTTATGACACACATGCAGGTAACCTCCCTCCCCTTTTTTATTTTTTTGGCCCAGAATGCACAATCTTGCACCTTTACCTGTGATCCACAAAGCTGCTGCGTTAATGCAAGGTTATGAGAGAAGCACACTGCAGAGTAGAGCTTTATCCATGCTCCCATCTCTCTCCACATGTCGGGGTCCAATTTTTTTTTTTTTGTGTTTTATGTTAATCTCAAATTTTTTTTTTTTGTGTGTATGTTAATCTCATTTTTTTTTTTTTTTGCATTGACACGCATTGTTTGTGAACCTAGTTTCAAATGTCAACATTTTCTAAGAAATCATCATGGACTACGTGGGAAAAGTCTAGAGATGCAGCAAGGGAGGCCCTTATTTCTATTTCTGCTTTTATCCGACTACACACACTATCTGTACACAGGCACCACTTATAGCTATAGAAAGTTTTTTTTTTCCCTTTTCTTAGTATTTGTTGCACCCTTTTCTATAGTGGTGCATTAGAAGCAAACCATAAGATCCACTCTGAATTCTAAACTGATTTATTTCTTCTCTAGTTATAGATATGTAGGCTTCCACAAATTCCCTTTTCTTGAATCTTCCCAATTCTCTCCCTGCAGCCTTGGCCAGTTGATGGCGGTGTGAATATGGCATCTTCTCCCCCACAAAGGGACCTACTTCTTACTGGGTGAGTCATTGTGTAAGGTTTGATGTGAGCAATCGCTGATAATTTTTTTTTTGTTAAAGGGACGGTGTACTCAGTCAAGCAGATTATATTAGTAATTGTATTAAAAGCAGCTGCAGGCTAATCCTTTCTCATTATCTCACCCCATCTCAGTGGTAATTTCTGCTGCTGACTATTTTCACGTTTTTGTTTGTTTTTTTTGTGTGTGTGTCCCCCCCATAATTTTTGTTGTGTAATCAGTCATTTCAAATGAGAAAATGAAAATAAAAGTAAAGGAGGAATTTGTAAAACTATTTTAATGCACTCCACAGGTAAAATGGATCACTGAGAATATATTTAAAGGGTAGAACATTTTACTGTACAATGTCCCCTTTTAAGCAGCAATTTAGCTAGAAGAAATAAAGTGGAGTTATACTTTTTTTTTTTTTCCTGATTTTTATTCATTGTGACCTTAAAGGGACTCTAAACCCAAAACATTTATTTCATGATTCAGGTAGAGAATACTATTTTAAACAACATTCCAATTTACTTCTATTATCTAATTTGCTTCATTCTTCAGATAACCTTTTCTTAAGAAATAGCAATGCACATGGGTGAGCCAATCACACAAGGCATCTATGTGCAGCCACCAATCAGCAGCTACTAAACCTATCTAGATATGCTTTTCAGCAAAGGGTATCAAGAGAATGAAGGAAAATAGATAATAGAAGTAAATTAGAAAGTTGTTTGAAATCGCATGCTTTTTCTAAATCACGAAAGAAAAAATGTGGGTTTAATGTCCCTTTAAATTAAATATAAATACTGGTTAATCTGCTTCAATTTTGTTTTTATTCTTGGTTGCAGTTCTTCCCTTGGCTGAGTGCCAATTAATCTCGTTAGTTATATTTATCAAATCTAAAATCTATACATGCTATATAAAACCCTGCAGTAGGTTTGTGTGATAGGCCCTGTATCTTGTCATTTTAGTATATAGAAAAGCAACTAGTAGAATATATTTGCTTTTATCTTCAGAAGGGTTAAGATTTTACAGTGGTGCATATAACCCAACCTGCCCTTTACCTAACACAGGCACGAGGATGGTACAGTGCGCTTCTGGGATGCCTCCGGGGTTTGCCTGCAGCTGATGTACAAGATGAGCACAGTTGGAGTCTTTCAGACAGACTCTGACCACAATGATAACCTCAACCCACATGGAGAGGAAGAGTGGCCTCCATTGCGTAAAGTAAGTGTATTGCGTAGTCCCCTAGGCAAACATTTGTTTTCCCCTCTTTTTTCCTAACCCTCCTCCTTTTCCTAGGTTGGCTCATTTGACCCATACAGCGATGATCCTAGACTGGGCATACAAAAGATTTATCTGTGCAAATACAGTGGCTATCTCTCCGTGGCTGGCACTGCAGGGCAGGTGAGAGAGATACTGCTATCTAGATACATCGCGCATCATGATTCGCATAGGTATACAATTTTTGAAAAGTTTACTTATGTTTTCTAATTTACTTTGTTCTCTTGGTAACTTTTTGTTTAAAATACAGGTAGGCTTAGGAGCACTATACAGGTGGAGTTTTTGCATCAGTGCATATAATGTTCTACACTGTGCAAAAACTGCTATCTAGTGCTCAAAAATGTGTAAGATTGTCAAATGTGCTATAGACACATGCATGCTACCTACCTAGGTATCGTCTTCAATAAAGAATACAATGACAGAAGTACATTTAAAGGAACAGTCTACACCAGAATTTCTTCTGTTAAGTGTGATCAGTCCACGGGTCATCATTACTTCTGGGATATTACTCCTCCCCAACAGGAAGTGCAAGAGGATTCACCCAGCAGAGCTGCATATAGCTCTTCCCCTCTACGTCACTCGCAGTCATTCTCTTGCACCCAATGACTAGATAGGATGTGTGAGAGGACTATGGTGATTATACTTAGTTTTATATCTTCAATCAAAAGTTTGTTATTTTAAAATAGCACCGGAGTGTGTTATTACCTCTCTGGCAGAGTTTGAAGAAGAATCTACCAGAGTTTTGCTATGATTTTAGCGGAGTAGTTAAGATCATATTGCTGTTCTCGGCCATCTGAGGAGTGAGGTAAACTTCAGATCAGGGGACAGCGGGCAGATGAATCTGCATAGAGGTATGTAGCAGTTTTTATTTTCTGACAATGGAATTGATGAGAAAATCCTGCCATACCGATATAATGTCATGTATGTATACTTTACACTTCAGTATTCTGGGGAATGGTACTTCACTAGAATTACACTGTAAGAAATACATAAAGCTGTTTAATAACTAGAGATTATGTTTAACGTTTTTGCTGGAATGTAAAATCGTTTTCATTGCTGAGGTACTGTGTGAATAAATGTTTGGGCACTATTTTTCCACTTGGCAGTTGCTTAATCTGTTTTTCTGACAGTTTCTGTTCTCCCTCACTGCTGTGTGTGAGGGGGAGGGGCCGTTTTTTGGCGCTTTTACTATGCATCAAATATTTCAGTCAGCAGCTCATTGTATTCCCTGCATGATCCGGTTCATCTCTACAGAGCTCAGGGGTCTTCAAAACTTATTTTGAGGGAGGTAATTTCTCTCAGCAGAGCTGTGAGAATTATAGTTTGACTGAGATAAAAAACGTTTATTCTGTAATTTGTTTCCTGCTTTCAGAATTTGTTATCTTTGCTAATGGGATTAAACCTTTGCTAAAGTTGTGTTGTTTACAAGGATTGAGGCTATAACTGTTTCAATTTATTAATTTTCAACTGTCATAGATCTTCTGTGCTTCTTAAAGGCACAGTACGTTTTAATATTATTCTAATTGAATTGTATTTCCAAGTTGCAAGTTTATTTTCTAGTGTGTTAAACATGTCTGATTCAGAGGATGATACCTGTGTCATTTGTTGCAATGCCAAAGTGGAGCCCAATAGAAATTTATGTACTAACTGTATTGATGCTACTTTAAATAAAAGTCAATCTGTACAAATTGAACAAATTTCACCAAACGAGGGGAGAGTTATGCCGACTAACTCGCCTCACGTGTCAGTACCTACATCTCCCGCTCAGAGGGAGGTGCGTGATATTGTAGCGCCGAGTACATCTGGGCGGCCATTACAAATCACATTACAGGATATGGCTACTGTTATGACTGAGGTTTTGGCTAAATTACCAGAACTAAGAGGTAAGCGTGATCACTCTGGGGTGAGAACAGAGTGCGCTGATAATATTAGGGCCATGTCAGACACTGCGTCACAGGTGGCAGAACATGAGGACGGAGAACTTCATTCTGTGGGTGACGGTTCTGATCCAAACAGACTGGATTCAGATATTTCAAATTTTAAATTTAAACTGGAAAACCTCCGTGTATTACTAGGGGAGGTGTTAGCGGCTCTGAATGATTGTAACACAGTTGCAATACCAGAGAAAATGTGTAGGTTGGATAAATATTTTGCGGTACCGACGAGTACTGAGGTTTTTCCTATACCTAAGAGACTTACTGAAATTGTTACTAAGGAGTGGGATAGACCCGGTGTGCCGTTCTCACCCCCTCCGATATTTAGAAAAATGTTTCCAATAGACGCCACCACAAGGGACTTATGGCAAACGGTCCCTAAGGTGGAGGGAGCAGTTTCTACCTTAGCTAAGCGTACCACTATCCCGGTGGAGGATAGCTGTGCTTTTTCAGATCCAATGGATAAAAAGTTAGAGGGTTACCTTAAGAAAATGTTTGTTCAACAAGGTTTTATATTGCAACCCCTTGCATGCATTGCGCCGATCACGGCTGCAGCGGCATTCTGGATTGAGTCTCTGGAAGAGAACATTGGTTCAGCTACTCTGGATAACCAGTCCTGGAACAAGGGCAAGCAGACTAGGAAACCTGCTGCTGCCCCTAAAACAGCATGAATTGAGGGCCCCCGATCCGGGATCGGATCTAGTGGGGGGCAGACTTTCTCTCTTCGCCCAGGCTTGGGCAAGAGATGTTCAGGATCCCTGGGCGCTAGAGATAATATCTCAGGGATACCTTCTGGACTTCAAATACTCTCCTCCAAGAGAGAGATTTCATCTGTCAAGATTGTCAACAATCCAGACAAAGAAAGAGGCGTTTCTACGCTGCGTACAAGAGCTCTTGTTAATGGGAGTAATCCATCCAGTTCCACGATCGGAACAGGGACAGGGGTTTTACTCCAATCTGTTTGTGGTTCCCAAAAAAGAGGGAACTTTCAGACCAATCCTGGACTTAAAGATCCTAAACAAATTCCTAAGAGTTCCATCGTTCAAGATGGAGACTATTCGGACAATTTTACCTATGATCCAAGAGGGTCAATACATGACCACTGTAGATTTAAAAAATGCTTACCTTCACATACCGATTCACAAAGATCATTATCGGTACCTAAGGTTTGCCTTCCTAGACAGGCATTACCAGTTTGTGGCTCTTCCATTCGGATTGGCTACAGCTCCAAGAATCTTCACAAAGGTTCTGGGTGCTCTTCTGGCGGTACTAAGACCGCGGGGAATCTCGGTAGCTCCATACCTAGACGATATTCTGATACAAGCTTCAAGCTTTCAAACTGCCAAGTCTCATACAGAGTTAGTGCTGGCATTTCTAAGGTCACATGGATGGAAGGTGAACGAAAAGAAAAGTTCACTCGTTCCACTCACAAGAGTTCCCTTCCTGGGGACTCTTATAGATTCTGTAGAAATGAAGATTTACCTGACAGAGGACAGGCTAACAAGACTTCAAAGTGCTTGCCGCACCCTTCATTCCATTCAACACCCGTCAGTGGCTCAATGCATGGAGGTAATCGGCTTAATGGTAGCGGCAATGGACATAGTACCCTTTGCACGCTTACACCTCAGACCACTGCAACTGTGCATGCTAAGTCAGTGGAATGGGGATTACTCAGACTTATCCCCTTCTCTGAATCTGGATCAAGAGACCAGAAATTCTCTTCTATGGTGGCTTTCTCGGCCACATCTGTCCAGGGGGATGCCATTCAGCAGACCAGACTGGACAATTGTAACAACAGACGCCAGCCTTCTAGGTTGGGGTGCCGTCTGGAATTCTCTGAAGGCTCAGGGACAATGGAGTCAGGAGGAGAGTCTCCTGCCAATAAACATTCTGGAATTGAGAGCAGTTCTCAATGCCCTCCTGGCTTGGCCCCAGTTGACAACTCGGGGGTTCATCAGGTTTCAGTCGGACAACATCACGACTGTAGCTTACATCAACCATCAGGGAGGGACAAGAAGCTCCCTAGCTATGATGGAAGTATCAAAGATAATTTGCTGGGCAGAGTCTCACTCTTGCCACCTGTCAGCAATCCACATCCCGGGAGTGGAGAACTGGGAGGCGGATTTCTTAAGTCGTCAGACTTTTCATCCGGGGGAGTGGGAACTTCATCCGGAGGTCTTTGCCCAAATACTTCGACGTTGGGGCAAACCAGAGATAGATCTCATGGCGTCTCGACAGAACGCCAAGCTTCCTCGTTACGGGTCCAGATCCAGGGATCCAGGAGCAGTCCTGATAGATGCTCTGACAGCACCTTGGGACTTCAGGATGGCTTTCGTGTTTCCACCCTTCCCGTTGCTTCCTCGATTGATTGCCAGAATCAAACAAGAGAGAGCATCAGTGATTCTAATAGCACCTGGGTGGCCACGCAGGACTTGGTATGCAGACCTGGTGGACATGTCATCCTGTCCACCTTGGTCTCTACCTCTGAAACAGGACCTTCTGATACAGGGTCCCTTCAAACATCAAAATCTAACTTCTCTGAAGCTGACTGCTTGGAAATTGAACGCTTGATTTTATCAAGACGTGGATTTTCTGAGTCAGTTATTGATACCTTAATACAGGCTAGGAAACCTGTTACCAGAAAGATTTACCATAAGATATGGCGTAAATACCTATATTGGTGTGAATCCAAAGGTTACTCTTGGAGTAAGGTTAGGATTCCTAGGATATTGTCTTTTCTACAAGAAGGTTTAGAAAAGGGTTTATCTGCTAGTTCATTAAAGGGACAGATCTCAGCTCTGTCCATTCTGTTACACAAACGTCTGTCAGAAGTTCCTGACGTCCAGGCTTTTTGTCAGGCTTTGGCCAGAATTAAGCCTGTGTTTAAAACTGTTGCTCCACCATGGAGTTTAAACCTTGTTCTTAATGTTTTACAGGGCGTTCCGTTTGAACCCCTTCATTCCATTGATATAAAGTTGTTATCTTGGAAAGTTCTATTTTTAATTGCTATTTCCTCGGCTCGAAGAGTCTCTGAATTATCAGCCTTACATTGTGATTCTCCTTATTTGATTTTTCATTCGGATAAGGTAGTCCTGCGTACTAAACCTGGGTTCTTACCTAAGGTAGTTACTAACAGGAATATCAATCAAGAGATTGTTGTTCCTTCTTTATGCCCAAATCCTTCTTCAAAGAAGGAACGTCTACTGCACAACCTGGATGTAGTCCGTGCTCTAAAATTTTACTTACAGGCAACTAAGGAATTTCGACAAACGTCTTCTCTGTTTGTCATTTACTCTGGGCAGAGGAGAGGTCAAAAAGCTTCCGCTACCTCTCTTTCTTTTTGGCTTCGTAGCATAATTCGTTTAGCTTATGAGACTGCTGGACAGCAGCCTCCTGAAAGAATTACAGCTCATTCTACTAGAGCTGTGGCTTCCACTTGGGCCTTCAAGAATGAGGCCTCTGTTGAACAGATTTGCAAGGCTGCAACTTGGTCTTCGCTTCATACTTTTTCCAAATTTTACAAATTTGACACTTTTGCTTCATCGGAGGCTATTTTTGGGAGAAAGGTTCTTCAGGCAGTGGTTCCTTCTGTATAAAGAGCCTGCCTATCCCTCCCGTCATCCGTGTACTTTTGCTTTGGTATTGGTATCCCAGAAGTAATGATGACCCGTGGACTGATCACACTTAACAGAAGAAAACATAATTTATGCTTACCTGATAAATTCCTTTCTTCTGTAGTGTGATCAGTCCACGGCCCGCCCTGTTTTTAAGGCAGGTAAATATTTTTTAATTTATACTCCAGTCACCACTTCACCCTTGGCTTTTCCTTTCTCGTTGGTCCTTGGTCGAATGACTGGGAGTGACGTAGAGGGGAGGAGCTATATGCAGCTCTGCTGGGTGAATCCTCTTGCACTTCCTGTTGGGGAGGAGTAATATCCCAGAAGTAATGATGACCCGTGGACTGATCACACTACAGAAGAAAGGAATTTATCAGGTAAGCATAAATTATGTTTTTTATTGTTTAAAAAGATAGATAATCCCTTTATTACCCATTCCCTAGTTTTGCACAACAAACACAGTTATATAAATACACTGTTTGCCTCTGTGATTGTCTTGTAGCTAAGCCTCTGCAAACTGCCCCCTTATTTCAGTTCTTTTGACAGACTTGCATTTTAGCCAATCAGGGCTGGTTCACCTGAACTCCACGTGCGTGAGCACAGTGTTATCTATATGACACACATGAACTAACACCCTCTAGTGGTGAAAAACTGTCAAAATTCCCAGAGAGGAGAGGCGGCCTTTTAAGGGCTTAGAAATTCACATATGAACCTCATAGGTTTAGCTTTCAACTAAGAATACCAAGAGAACAAAGCATAATTGGTGATAAAAGTAAATTGGAAAATTGTTTAAAATTACATTCTCTATCTGAATCATGAAAATTTTTTTTTTTTTTTTTTTTTTGGGACTAGACTGTCCCTTTTAAGAATATAAGTAAATTGGAAAATTATATGCTCTGTCTGAATCATAAAATTATATTTCTCCAACATAGGTGTGTCCGGTCCACGGCGTCATCCTTACTTGTGGGATATTCTCTTCCCCAACAGGAAATGGCAAAGAGCCCAGCAAAGCTGGTCACATGATCCCTCCTAGGCTCCGCCTTCCCCAGTCATTCTCTTTGCCGTTGTACAGGCAACATCTCCACGGAGATGGCTTAGAGTTTTTTGGTGTTTAAATGTAGTTTTTATTCTTCAATCAAGAGTTTGTTATTTTAAAATAGTGCTGGTATGTACTATTTACTCTGAAACAGAAAAGAGATGAAGATTTCTGTTTGTAAGAGGAAAATGATTTTAGCAACCGTTACTAAAATCGATGGCTGTTTCCACACAGGACTGTTGAGAGGAATTAACTTCAGTTGGGGGAAACAGTGAGCAGACTTTTGCTGCCTGAGGTATGACACATTTCTAACAAGACTTGGTAATGCTGGAAGCTGTCATTTTCACTACGGGATCCGGTAAGCCATTTTTATTAAATAAGAATAAAGGGCTTCACAAGGGCTTTAAAGACTGGTAGACATTTTTCTGGGCTAAAACGATTGATATATAAGCATTTTTAATACTTCATAGTTTTGAGGAGTTATTTTATTCTTGGGAATTATGTAAAATAACCTGCAGGCACTGTATTGGACACCTTTTTCACTGGGGGCCTTCTCTAATCATAGGCAGAGCCTCATTTTCGCGCCTCTATTGCGCAGTTGTTTTTGGGAAGCAAGACATGCAGATGCATGTGTGAGGAGCTCAGATACATAGAAAAAGCTTACTGAAGGCGTCATTTGGTATCGTATTCCCCTTTGGGCTTGGTTGGGTCTCAGCAAAGCAGATACCAGGGACTGTATAGGGGTTAAATATAAAAACGGCTCCGGTTCCGTTATTTTAAGAGTTAAAGCTTTCAAATTTGGTGTGCAATACTTTTAAGGCTTTAAGACACACTGGTGAAATTTTGGTGAATTTTGAACAATTCCTTCATACTTTTTCACATTTTCAGTAATAAAGTGTGTTCAGTTTAAAATTTAAAGTGACAGTAACGGTTTTATTTTAAAACGTTTTTTGTACTTTGTTATCAAGTTTATGCCTGTTTAACATGTCTGAACTATCAGATAGACTATGTTCTGTATGTGGGGAAGCCAAGGTTCCTTCTCATTTAAATAGATGTGATTTATGTGACACAAAATTTAGAGAAAATGATGCCCAAGATGATTCCTCAAGTGAGGGGAGTAAGCATGGTACTGCATCATCCCCTCCTTTGTCTACGCCAGTCTTGCCCACACAGGAGGCCCCTAGTACATCTAGTGCGCCAATACTCCTTACTATGCAACAATTAACGGCTGTAATGGATAATTCTATCAAAAACATTTTAGCCAAAATGCCCACTTATCAGCGAAAGCGCGACTGCTCTGTTTTAGAAAATACTGAAGAGCATGAGGACGCTGATGATATTGGTTCTGAAGTGCCCCTACACCAGTCTGAGGGGGCCAGGGAGGTTTTGTCTGAGGGAGAAATTTCAGATTCAGGGAAAATTTCTCAACAAGCTGAACCTGATGTGATTACATTCAAATTTAAATTGGAACATCTCCGCGCTCTGCTTAAGGAGGTGTTATCTACTCTGGATGATTGTGAGAATTTGGTTATTCCAGAGAAATTATGTAAGATGGACAAGTTCCTAGAGGTCCCGGGGCCCCCCGAAGCTTTTCCTATACCCAAGCGGGTGGCGGACATTGTAAACAAAGAATGGGAAAGGCCCGGCATACCTTTTGTCCCTCCCCCTATATTTAAGAAATTGTTTCCTATGGTCGACCCCAGAAAGGACTTATGGCAGACAGTCCCCAAGGTCGAGGGGGCGGTTTCTACTCTAAACAAACGCACTACTATCCCTATAGAAGATAGTTGTGCTTTCAAAGATCCTATGGATAAAAAATTAGAGGGTTTGCTTAAAAAGATGTTTGTTCAGCAAGGTTACCTTCTACAACCAATTTCATGCATGGTTCCTGTCACTACAGCAGCGTGTTTCTGGTTCGATGAACTAGAAAAGTCGCTCAATAAAGATTATTCTTATGAGGAGATTATGGACAGAATTCATGCTCTCAAATTGGCTAACTCTTTTACTTTAGACGCCACTTTGCAATTGGCTAGATTAGCGGCGAAAAATTCAGGGTTTGCTATTGTGGCGCGCAGAGCGCTTTGGCTAAAATCTTGGTCAGCGGATGCGTCTTCCAAGAACAAATTGCTTAACATATCTTTCAAGGGGAAAACGCTGTTTGGCCCTGACTTGAAAGAGATTATTTCTGATATCACTGGGGGTAAGGGCCACGCCCTTCCTCAGGATAGGTCTTTTAAGGCTAAAAATAAACCAAATTTTCGTCCCTTTCGCAGAAATGGACCAGCCCCAAGTGCTACATCCTCTAAGCAAGAGGGTAATACTTCTCAAACCAAGCCAGCCTGGAGGCCAATGCAAGGCTGGAACAAAGGTAAGCAGGCCAAGAAACCTGCCACTGCTACCAAGACAGCATGAGATGTTGGCCCCCGATCCGGGACCGGATCTGGTGGGGGGCAGACTTTCTCTCTTCGCTCAGGCTTGGGCAAGAGATGTTCTGGATCCTTGGGCGCTAGAAACAGTCTCCCAAGGTTATCTTCTGGAATTCAAGGAGCTTCCCCCAAGGGGGAGGTTCCACAGGTCTCAATTGTCTTCAGACCACATAAAAAGACAGGCATTCTTACATTGTGTAGAAGACCTGTTAAAAATGGGAGTGATTCATCCTGTTCCATTAGGAGAACAAGGGATGGGATTCTACTCCAATCTGTTCATAGTTCCCAAAAAAGAGGGAACATTCAGACCAATCTTAGATCTCAAGATCCTAAACAAGTTTCTCAAGGTTCCATCGTTCAAAATGGAAACCATTCGGACAATTCTTCCTTCCATCCAGGAAGGTCAATTCATGACCACGGTGGATTTAAAGGATGCGTATCTACATATTCCTATCCACAAGGAACATCATCGGTTCCTAAGGTTCGCCTTTCTGGACAAGCATTACCAGTTCGTGGCACTTCCATTCGGATTAGCCACTGCTCCAAGAATTTTCACAAAGGTACTAGGGTCCCTTCTAGCGGTGCTACGACCAAGGGGCATTGCAGTAGTACCTTATTTGGACGACATACTGATTCAAGCGTCGTCCCTACCACAAGCAAAGGCTCATACGGACATTGTCCTGGCCTTTCTCAGATCTCACGGGTGGAAAGTGAACGTAGAAAAAAGTTCTCTATCTCCGTCAACAATAGTTCCCTTCTTGGGAACAATAATAGACTCCTTAGAAATGAGGATTTTTCTGACAGAGGCCAGAAAATCAAAACTTCTAAGCTCTTGTCAAGTACTTGATTCTGTTCCTCTTCCTTCCATAGCGCAGTGCATGGAAGTAATAGGTTTGATGGTCGCGGCAATGGACATAGTTCCTTTTGCGCGAATTCATCTGAGACCATTACAACTGTGCATGCTCAGTCAGTGGAATGGGGATTATACAGACTTGTCTCCGACGATACAAGTAGATCAGAGGACCAGAGATTCACTCCGTTGGTGGCTGACCCTGGACAACCTGTCACAGGGGATGAGCTTCCGCAGACCTGAGTGGGTCATTGTCACGACCGACGCCAGTCTGGTGGGCTGGGGCACGGTCTGGGAACTCCTGAAAGCTCAGGGTCTTTGGTCTCGGGAAGAATCTCTTCTCCCGATAAATATTCTGGAACTGAGAGCGATATTCAATGCTCTCAAGGCTTGGCCTCAGCTAGCAAAGGCCAAATTCATACGGTTTCAATCAGAGAACATGACGACTGTTGCGTATATCAACCATCAGGGGGGAACAAGGAGTTCCCTGGCGATGGAAGAAGTGACCAAAATCATTCAATGGGTGGAGACTCACTCCTGCCACTTGTCTGCAATCCACATCCCAGGAGTGGAAAATTGGGAAGCGGATTTTCTGAGTCGTCAGACATTTCATCCGGGGGAGTGGGAACTCCATCCGGAAATCTTTGCCCAAATTACTCAATTGTGGGGCATTCCAGACATGGATCTGATGGCCTCTCGTCAGAACTTCAAGGTTCCTTGCTACGGGTCCAGATCCAGGGATCCCAAGGCGACTCTAGTAGATGCACTAGTAGCACCTTGGACCTTCAACCTAGCTTATGTATTCCCACCGTTTCCTCTCATCCCCAGGCTGGTAGCCAGGATCAATCAGGAGAGGGCATCGGTGATCTTGATAGCTCCTGCGTGGCCACGCAGGACTTGGTATGCAGACCTGGTGAATATGTCATCGGCTCCACCATGGAAGCTACCTTTGAGACAGGACCTTCTTGTTCAAGGTCCGTTCGAACATCCGAATCTGGCCTCACTCCAACTGACTGCTTGGAGATTGAACGCTTGATTTTATCAAAGCGAGGGTTCTCAGATTCTGTCATTGATACTCTTGTTCAGGCCAGAAAGCCTGTAACTAGAAAAATCTACCATAAAATATGGAAAAAATATATCTGTTGGTGTGAATCTAAAGGATTCCCATGGAACAAGATAAAAATTCCTAAGATTCTATCCTTTCTTCAAGAAGGTTTGGAGAAAGGATTATCTGCAAGTTCTTTGAAGGGACAGATTTCTGCTTTATCTGTTTTACTTCACAAAAAGCTGGCGGCTGTGCCAGATGTTCAAGCTTTTGTTCAGGCTCTGGTTAGAATCAAGCCTGTTTACAAACCTTTGACTCCTCCTTGGAGTCTCAATTTAGTTCTTTCAGTTCTTCAGGGGGTTCCGTTTGAACCCTTACATTCCGTAGATATTAAGTTATTATCTTGGAAAGTTTTGTTTTTGGTTGCAATTTCTTCTGCTAGAAGAGTTTCAGAGTTATCTGCTCTGCAGTGTTCTCCTCCTTATCTGGTGTTCCATGCAGATAAGGTGGTTTTGCGTACTAAGCCTGGTTTTCTTCCGAAAGTTGTTTCCAACAAGAATATTAACCAGGAGATAGTTGTACCTTCTTTGTGTCCGAATCCAGTTTCAAAGAAGGAACGTTTGTTGCACAATTTGGATGTAGTTTGTGCTCTAAAATTCTATTTAGATGCTACAAAGGATTTCAGACAAACATCTTCCTTGTTTGTTGTTTATTCTGGTAAAAGGAGAGGTCAAAAAGCAACTTCTACCTCTCTCTCTTTTTGGCTTAAAAGCATCATCAGATTGGCTTATGAGACTGCCGGACGGCAGCCTCCTGAAAGAATCACAGCTCATTCCACTAGGGCCGTGGCTTCCACATGGGCCTTCAAGAACGAGGCTTCTGTTGATCAGATATGTAAGGCAGCGACTTGGTCTTCACTGCACACTTTTACTAAATTTTACAAATTTGATACTTTTGCTTCTTCTGAGGCTATTTTTGGGAGAAAGGTTTTGCAAGCCGTGGTGCCTTCCATCTAGGTGACCTGATTTGCTCCCTCCCATCATCCGTGTCCTAAAGCTTTGGTATTGGTTCCCACAAGTAAGGATGACGCCGTGGACCGGACACACCTATGTTGGAGAAAACAGAATTTATGCTTACCTGATAAATTACTTTCTCCAACGGTGTGTCCGGTCCACGGCCCGCCCTGGTTTTTTAATCAGGTCTGATGATTTATTTTCTTTAACTACAGTCACCACGGTATCATATGATTTCTCCTATGCAAATATTCCTCCTTTACGTCGGTCGAATGACTGGGGAAGGCGGAGCCTAGGAGGGATCATGTGACCAGCTTTGCTGGGCTCTTTGCCAGGCTCTTTGCCATTTCCTGTTGGGGAAGAGAATATCCCACAAGTAAGGATGACGCCGTGGACCGGACACACCGTTGGAGAAAGTAATTTATCAGGTAAACATAAATTCTGTTTTCTTTCTAATGACACGATGAGTCCACGGATCTGATTACTATTGGGAATATCACTCCAGGAGGCGGCAAAGAGCACCACAGCAACGCTGTTAAATATCACCTCCCTTCCCTCTAACCCCAGTCATTCTCTTTGCCTACATTAGAGCAAGGAAGTGGTATAGTTAGTAATAGATTCTTCAAGCAAGATTTTATTTATCTTTTAAGTAGTACAAGATTGTGCTGCTTTGTTCTGATGTGTAGCCGTAGTCCATATCCGTATCTTCAGTAGAGCAGTGGTGGCTTTAGAGCAATGGGAACTTGTGGGATATAATTCTCACTGCGCCTCCCATGTAATTTATGCTGCCCTAATCCGGATAGCCTGAGTAAGATTACTCAGTCTTTATCTTTTTCTCCACAGGGCTATGTGAGGGAGAGGACCTCTCAAACCTGGTGAGCTGCCTTGCTATCTGGCAGATTTAAGAGGTAAGTGCTGACTTATTATTCTGGGTCTGGGAAATAAAAGGATCTCAGAGGAAGTTGGAGCACTTTATTTACTTGGGACATAAATCCTCCTATAGATATAAGAAGGGGACTTATACGACAGCACTTTAGGCAGGCACTGGGGCTAAGGAGATATTTTAGGCTCAGTATGTGGTGGTTTCTCTTGTTAAGTGTAGTCAGTCCACGGGTCATCCATTACTTATGGAATATATCTCTTCCCCAACAGGAAGTTGCAAGAGGATCACCCAAGCAGAGCTGCTATATAGCTCCTCACATGTCATATTCAGTCATTCTCTTGCAACCTAACTAAAGATAGGTCGTTGTGAGAGGTCTGTGGTGTTTTTTAACTTAGTTTATTTCAACTTAGTTTATTTCTTCAATCAAAAGTTTGTTATTTTAAATGGCACCGGAGTGTGCTGTTTGTTCTCAGGCAGCATTAGAAGAAGAATCTGCCTGCGTTTTCTATGATCTTGGCAGACGTAACTAAGATCCACTGGCTGTTCTCATCTGAGGAGTGAGGTAACTTCAGAAAAGGGGAATAGCATGCAGGGCCCCCCTGCAAACGAGGTATGTGCAGTAAATTATTTTTCTGAGGAATGGAATTGACTGAGAAAATACTGCTGATACCAATGTAACGTAAGTTCAGCCTTAAATGCAGTGATAGCGACTGGTATTAGGCTGATGAGTGTGTGTACACTGAATGTATTTTTCTAAGGAATGGAATTGACTCTGAAAATACTGTTAATACTGAAGTAATGTATGAGCCTTAACTGCAGTAAAAGCGACTGGTAGCAGGCTTATTAATAACACTTCATTACTTTTAAAATGTATGTTCAAAACGTTTACTGGCATGTTAATCGTTTTTTGTGAGGTACTTGGTGATAAAACTTATTGGGGCATGATTTTTACCACATGGCTATCTTTGTTTTCTGCATAGAAATAGTTAACTGAGCTTCCCCACTGTTGTAATATGAGTGGGAGGGGCCTATTTTAGCGCTCTTTTGCACAGTTAAAAATTCAGTCACAATCTGTCTACTTCATCCTCCATGATCCAGGACGTCTCTAGAAATCTCAGGGGTCTCCAAAATTCATTTTGAGGGAGGTAATCAGTCACAGCAGACCTGTGACAGTGTGTTTTGACTGTGATAAAAACGTTAATTATTAAATTGTTATCCGTTTTTGGGTATTAAGGGGTTAATCATTCATTTGATGGTGGGTGCAATCCTTTGCTAACTTAATACATTTACTGTGAAAAATTGGTTGCTATAACTAATTTGGTTCATTGTTATTTCAACTGTGACAGCTTTTTGTGCTTCTTAAAGGCACAGTAGCGTTTTTTTATATTGCTTGTAAATTTATTTAGAAAAGTATTTCCAAGCTTGCTAGTCTCATTGCTAGTCTGTTTAAACATGTCTGACACAGATGAATCTCTTTGTTCACTATGTTTAATTCGCCATCCAAGCACGCAGAGCGCTATGGCTTAAATCCTGGTCAGCTGACGTGACTTCTAAATCTAAATTGCTTAATATTCCTTTCAAAGGGCAGACCTTATTCGGGCCCGGCTTGAAAGAAATTATAGCTGACATTACGGGAGGTAAGGGCCATGCTCTACCTCAGGACAGGGCCAAATCAAAGGCCAAACAGTCTAATTTTCGTGCCTTTTGTAACTTCAAGGCAGGAGCAGCATCAACTTCCTCCGCTCCAAAACAGGAAGGAGCTGTTGCTCGTTACAGACAGGGCTGGAAAGCTAACCAGTCCTGGAACAAGGGCAAGCAGGCCAAGAAACCTGCTGCTGCCCCTATCTGGAAACGGATCTAGTGGGGGGCAGACTTTCTCTCTTCGCCCAGGCCTGGGCAAGAGATGTCCAGGATCCCTGGGCGTTGGAGATCATAATCTGTCTACTTCATCCTCCATGATCCAGGACGTCTCTAGAAATCTCAGGGGTCTCCAAAATTCATTTTGAGGGAGGTAATCAGTCACAGCAGACCTGTGACAGTGTGTTTTGACTGTGATAAAAACGTTAATTATTAAATTGTTATCCGTTTTTGGGTATTAAGGGGTTAATCATTCATTTGATGGTGGGTGCAATCCTTTGCTAACTTAATACATTTACTGTGAAAAATTGGTTGCTATAACTAATTTGGTTCATTGTTATTTCAACTGTGACAGCTTTTTGTGCTTCTTAAAGGCACAGTAGCGTTTTTTTATATTGCTTGTAAATTTATTTAGAAAAGTATTTCCAAGCTTGCTAGTCTCATTGCTAGTCTGTTTAAACATGTCTGACACAGATGAATCTCTTTGTTCACTATGTTTAAAGGCCAATGTGGAGCCCAATAGAAATTTGTGTACTAATTGCATTGATGTTACTTTAAATAAAAGTCAATCTTTACATGTAAAGAAATTATCACCAGACAACGAGGGGGAAGTTATGCCGACTAACTCTCCTCACGTGTCAGTACCTTCGCCTCCCGCTCAGGAGGTGCGTGATTTTGTGGCGCCAAGTACATCGGGGAGGCCCTTACAAATCACTTTGCAAGACATGGCTACTGTTATGACAGAAGTATTATCTAAGTTGCCAGAATTAAGAGGCAAGCGCGATAGCTCTGGGTTAAGGATAGAGCGCGCAGATGAGATGAGAGCCATGTCAGATACTGCGTCACAGTTTGCAGAACGTGAGGACGGAGAGCTTCATTCTGTGGGTGACGGATCTGATCCAGGGAGACTGGATTCAGAGATTTCCAATTTTAAATTTAAGCTAGAGAACCTCCGCATATTGCTAGGGGAGGTATTAGCGGCTCTGAATGATTGTAACACTGTTGCAATTCCAGAAAAATTATGTAGGTTGGATAGATACTATGTGGTACCGGTGTGTACTGACGTGTTTCCTATACCTAAAAGGCTTACAGAGATTATTAGCAAGGAGTGGGATAGACCTGGTGTGCCTTTTTCCCCTCCTCCCATATTTAGGAAAATGTTTCCTATAGACGCCACCACACGAGACTTATGGCAGACCTAAGGTGGAGGGAGCAGTTTCTACTTTAGCTAAGCGTACCACTATCCCGGTGGAGGATAGTTGTGCCTTTTCAGATCCAATGGATAAAAAATTAGAAGGTTACCTTAAGAAAATGTTTGTTCAACAAGGTTTTATCTTACAGCCCCTTGCATGCATTGCGCCTGTCACTGCTGCGGCGGCATTCTGGTTTGAGTCTCTGGAAGAGGCCATTCGCACAGCTCCATTGGATGAAATTATGAACAAGCTTAAAGCACTTAAGCTAGCTAACGCATTTGTTTCTGATGCCGTCGTACATTTAACCAAACTTACGGCTAAGAACTCCGGATTCGCCATCCAAGCACGCAGAGCGCTATGGCTTAAATCCTGGTCAGCTGACGTGACTTCTAAATCTAAATTGCTTAATATTCCTTTCAAAGGGCAGACCTTATTCGGGCCCGGCTTGAAAGAAATTATAGCTGACATTACGGGAGGTAAGGGCCATGCTCTACCTCAGGACAGGGCCAAATCAAAGGCCAAACAGTCTAATTTTCGTGCCTTTTGTAACTTCAAGGCAGGAGCAGCATCAACTTCCTCCGCTCCAAAACAGGAAGGAGCTGTTGCTCGTTACAGACAGGGCTGGAAAGCTAACCAGTCCTGGAACAAGGGCAAGCAGGCCAAGAAACCTGCTGCTGCCCCTATCTGGAAACGGATCTAGTGGGGGGCAGACTTTCTCTCTTCGCCCAGGCCTGGGCAAGAGATGTCCAGGATCCCTGGGCGTTGGAGATCATATCTCAGGGATATCTCCTGGACTTCAAAACTTCCCCTCCACAAGGGAGGTTTCATCTTTCAAGGTTATCAGCAAACCAAATAAAGAAAGAGGCGTTTCTACGCTGTGTACAAGACCTCTTACTAATGGGGGTGATCCGCGGACGGAACACGGGCAAGGATTCTATTCAAATCTATTTGTGGTTCCCAAGAAAGAGGGAACCTTCAGACCAATCTTGGACTTAAAAATCCTAAACAAATTTCTAAGAGTTCCATCATTCAAAATGGAAACTATTCGAACCATCCTTCCCATGATCCAAGAGGGTCAGTACATGACCACAGTGGACTTAAAGGATGCCTACCTTCACATACCGATTCACAAGGATCATTATCGGTACCTAAGATTTGCCTTCCTAGACAGGCATTACCAGTTTGTAGCTCTTCCCTTCGGATTAGCTACGGCTCCAAGAATCTTTACAAAGGTTCTGGGCTCACTTCTGGCGGTACTAATACCGCGAGGCATAGCGGTGACTCCGTACCTAGACGACATTCTGATACAAGCGTCAAGTTTTCAAACTGCCAAGTCTCATACAGAGATAGTTCTGGCATTTCTGAGATCGCATGGGTGGAAGGTGAACGTGGGAAAGAGTTCTCTATTGTCTCTTACAAGGGTTCCCTTCCTAGGGACTCTTATAGATTCTGTAGAGATGAAAATTTACCTGACGGAGGCCAGGTTATCAAAACTTCTAAATGCTTGCCGTGTCCTTCAATCCATTCCACAACCGTCAGTAGCTCAGTGCATGGAAGTAATCGGCTTAATGGTAGCGGCAATGGACATAGTACCATTTGCGCGCCTGCATCTCAGACCGCTGCAATTGTGCATGCTAAGCCAGTGGAATGGGGATTACTCAGATTTGTCCCCCCTGCTAAATCTGGATCAAGAGACCAGAGATTCTCTTCTATGGTGGCTTTCTCGGCCCCATCTGTCCAAGGGGATGACCTTTCGCAGGCCAGATTGGACGATCGTAACGACAGACGCCAGCCTTCTAGGTTGGGGCGCAGTCTGGAATTCCCTGAAGGCTCAGGGATTATGGACTCGGGAGGAGAAACTCCTCCCAATAAATATTCTGGAGTTAAGAGCAATATTCAATGCTCTTCTAGCTTGGCCTCAGTTAGCAACTCTGAGGTTCATCAGATTTCAGTCGGACAACATCACGACTGTGGCTTACATCAACCATCAAGGGGGAACCAGAAGTTCCCTAGCGATGTTGGAAGTCTCAAAGATAATTCGCTGGGCAGAGTCTCACTCTTGCCACCTGTCAGCGATTTACATCCCAGGCGTGGAGAACTGGGAGGCGGATTTTCTAAGTCGCCAGACTTTTCATCCGGGGGAGTGGGAACTTCATCCGGAGGTCTTCGCTCAACGGATTCATCGTTTGGGCAAACCAGATCTGGATCTCATGGCGTCTCGCCAGAATGCCAAGCTTCCTTGTTACGGATCCAGGTCCAGGGACCCGGGAGCAGTGCTGATAGATGCTCTGACAGCCCTTTGGGTCTTCAACATGGCTTATGTGTTTCCACCATTTCCGATGCTTCCTCGATTGATTGCCAAGATCAAACAGGAGAGAGCTTCGGTGATTCTGATAGCGCCTGCGTGGCCACGCAGAACCTGGTATGCAGACCTAGTGGACATGTCGTCCTGTCCACCATGGTCTCTGCCTCTGAGACAGGACCTTCTAATTCAGGGTCCTTTCAACCATCCAAATCTAATTTCTCTGAGGCTGACTGCATGGAGATTGAACGCTTGATTCTATCAAAGCGTGGCTTCTCGGAGTCGGTTATTGATACCTTAATACAGGCTAGGAAACCTGTTACCAGAAGAATTTACCATAAGATATGGCGTAAATATTTATATTGGTGCGAATCCAAGAGTTACTCATGGAGTAAGGTTAGGATTCCTAGGATATTGTCTTTTCTACAAGAGGCTTTAGAAAAGGGCTTATCTGCTAGTTCGTTAAAGGGACAGATTTCTGCTCTGTCTATTCTTCTACACAAACGTCTGGCAGAAGTTCCAGACGTTCAGGCTTTTTGTCAGGCTTTAGCTAGGATTAAGCCTGTGTTTAAGACTGTTGCTCCGCCGTGGAGCTTAAACTTAGTTCTTAACGTTCTTCAAGGCGTTCCATTTGAACCCCTTCATTCCATTGATATCAAGCTGTTATCCTGGAAAGTTCTGTTTTTGATGGCTATTTCCTCGGCTCGAAGAGTCTCTGAGTTATCTGCCTTACATTGTGATTCTCCTTATCTGATTTTTCATTCAGACAAGGTAGTTCTGCGTACTAAACCTGGGTTCTTACCTAAGGTAGTTACTAATAGGAATATCAATCAAGAGATTGTTGTTCCATCATTGTGTCCTAACCCTTCTTCAAAGAAGGAACGACTTTTGCATAATCTGGACGTAGTCCGTGCCCTGAAGTTCTATTTGCAGGCAACTAAAGATTTTCGTCAAACTTCTTCCCTGTTTGTCGTTTACTCTGGACAGAGGAGAGGTCAAAAGGCTTCGGCTACCTCTCTCTCTTTTTGGCTTCGTAGCATAATACGTTTAGCCTATGAGACTGCTGGACAGCAGCCTCCTGAAAGGATTACAGCTCATTCTACTAGAGCTGTGGCTTCCACCTGGGCCTTTAAAAATGAGGCCTCTGTTGAACAGATTTGCAAGGCTGCAACTTGGTCTTCACTTCACACTTTTTCAAAATTTTACAAATTTGACACTTTTGCTTCTTCGGAGGCTATTTTTGTGAGAAAGGTGCTTCAGGCAGTGGTTCCTTCCGTTTAAAGTTCCTGCCTTGTCCCTCTCTTCATCCGTGTACTTTAGCTTTGGTATTGGTATCCCATAAGTAATGGATGACCCGTGGACTGACTACACTTAACAAGAGAAAACATAATTTATGCTTACTTGATAAATTTGTTTCTCTTGTAGTGTAGTCAGTCCACGGCCCGCCCTGTCTTTAAGGCAGATCTAAATTTTAATAAAACTCCAGTCACCACTGCACCCTATGGTTTCTCCTTTCTCGTCTGGTTTTGGTCGAATGACTGAATATGACATGTGAGGGGAGGAGCTATATAGCAGCTCTCCTTGGGTGATCCTCTTGCAACTTCCTGTTGGGGAAGAGATATATTCCATAAGTAATGGATGACCCGTGGACTGACTACACTACAAGAGAAACAAATTTATCAGGTAAGCATAAATTATGTTTCTCCAACATTGGTGTGTCCGGTCCACGGCGTCATCCATTACTTGTGGGATATTCTCCTCCCCCACAGGGAAAGGCAAGGAGAGCACACAGCAAGAGCTGTCCATATAGTCCCTCCCAGGCTCCGCCCCCCCAGTCATTCTCCTTGCCGCTCTGAACAAGTAGCATCTCCTCGGGGATGGTGAGGTGTTTGTGGTGTTTAGTTGTAGTTTTTTATTCTTCTATCAAGAGTTTGTTATTTTAAAATAGTGCTGGTATGTACTATTTACTCTGAAACAGAAAGAGATGAAGAGTTCTGTTTAAAAGAGGATTATGATTTTAGCAGACAGTAACTAAAATCAGTTGCTGTTCCCACACAGGACTGTTGAGATGAGAGAACTTCAGTTGGGGGGAACAGTTTGTAGACTTTTCTGCTCAAGGTATGACTAGCCATTTTTCTAACAAGACTGTGTAATGCTGGAAGGCTGTCATTTTCCTTCATGGGGATTGGTAAGCCATTTTCTTAGTCTCAAACAGAATAAAGGGCTTATTATGGGCTATACACTGGTAGACACTCTTAAGGGCTAAATCGATTGCTTTATTTAAGTATTATATGCAGTTTGAAGTTGAATTTCACACTTTTATAACATTGGGGAACGTTTTTTAGCACCAGGCACTTGTTAAGACACCTTCCCAGTCAGGAAGGGCCTTTCTCTGTAGTAGGCAGAGCCTCATTTTCGCGCCATTACTGTGCAGTTACTTTTGAGTACAGTACATGCAGCTGCATGTGTGTGGGTCTGGAATCCACTAAAAACGTTCCTAGAAGGCTTCATTTGATATCATATACCCCCCTGGGATTGGTGAAGTCGCAGCAAAGGCTCCGGTTTCCACATTTTAAGGGTTAACAGCTTGAAAATTGGGGTGCAATACTTTGAATGCATTAAGACACTGTGGTGAAAATTTGGTAAAGATTGGATAATTCCTTCATAGTTTTTCACATATACAGTAATAAAGTGTGCCCTGTTTAACATTTAAAGAGACAGTAACGGTTTTGTTTTAAAACGGTTTTTGTGCTTTATTAACCAGTTTAAGCCTGTTTAACATGTCTGTACCTTCAGATAGATCATGTTCTGTATGTATGGTAACCAATGTGGTTCCCCCTTCAAATATGTGTGATAATTGTGCCATAGCGTCCAAACAAAGTAAGGACAGTACTGTCACAAATTGTAAAGTTGCCCAGGATGATTCCTCAGATGAAGGAAGTAGACATAGTTCTACATCTTCTCCTTCTGTGTCTATACCAGTTATGCCCGCGCAGGCGACCCCTAGTACTTCTAGCGCGCCAATGCTTGTTACTATGCAGCAATTGACGGCAGTAATGGATAACTCCATAGCTAATATTTTATCCAAAATGCCAGCATTTCAGAGAAAGCGCGATTGCTCTGTTTTAAACACTGTAGAGCAGGAGGGCGCTGATGATCATTTTTCTGTCATACCCTCACACCAATCTGAAGTGGCAGCGAGGGAGGGTTTGTCAGATGGGGAAATTTCTGATACAGGAAGAATTTCTCAGCAGGCAGAACCTGATGTTGTGACATTTAAATAAAAATTAGAGCATCTCCGTCCATTACTTAAGGAGGTGCTATCTACTCTGGATGATTGTGACAATCTGGTCAACCCAGAAAAATTGTGCAAGATGGACAAGTTCCTTGAGGTCCCGGTGCACCCTGATGCTTTTCCGATACCTAAACGGGTGGCGGACATAGTGAATAAGGAGTGGGAGAAGCCAGGCATACCTTTTGTCCCTCCTCCTATATTTAAGAAATTGTTCCCTATGGTCGACCCCAGGAAGGACACATGGCAAACAGTCCCTAAGGTCGAGGGGGCGGTTTCTACTCTAGCCAAGCGCACGACCATTCCTATTGAGGACAATTGTGCTTTTAAAGATCCTATGGATAAAAAATTAGAGGGTTTGCTTAAAAAGATTTTTGTACAGCAAGGTTACCTCCTTTAACCTATTTCGTGCATTATTCCTGTCACTACAGCGGCGTGGTTCTGGTTCGAGGAACTGGAAAAGTCGCTCACTAGGGAGACTCCGTATGAGGAAGTCATGGACAGAATTCACGCACTTAAGTTAGCTAATTCCTTTATTTTAGACACCGCTTTGCAGTTAGCGAGGTTAGCGGCGAAAAATTCAGGGTTTACAATTGGGGCGCGTAGAGCGCTCTGGCTAAAGTCTTGGTCGGCGGATGTATCTTCCAAGACAAAATTGCTTACCCCTTTCAAAGGTAAGACCCTTTTTGGGCCAGAATTGAAAGAGATTATTTCAGACATCACTGAGGGAAAGGGCCATGCCCTCCCACAAGATAAACCTTTCAAGGCTAAGAATAAGTCCAATTTTCGTTCCATTCGCAATTTCAGGAACGGACCGGCTTCCAACTCGGCAGCCTCTAGACAAGAGGGTAATGCTTCCCAGACTAAACCAGCTTGGAAATCAATGCAAGGCTGGAACAAGGGTAAACAGGCCAAGAAGCCTGCTGCTGCTACCAAAACAGCATGAAGGGGTAGCCCCCGATCCGGGACCGGATCTAGTAGGGGGCAGACTCTCTCTCTTTGCTCAGGCTTAGGCAAGAGATGTTCAGGATCCCTGGACACTAGAAATAGTCTCTCAGGGTTTTCTTCTGGAGTTCAAGGAACTACCCTCAAGGGGAAGGTTCCACATGTCTAACTTATCTTCAAACCAAATAAAGAGACAGGCATTCTTACATTGTGTAGAAGACCTGTTAAAGATGGGAGTGATACACCCAGTTCCAACTGTGGAACAAGGTCGGGGGTTTTACTCAAATCTGTTTGTAGTTCCCAAAAAAGAGGGAATTTTCAGACCAATTCTGGATTTAAAAATTCTAAACAAATTTCTCAGAGTTCCATCGTTCAAATGGAAACCATTCGAACAATTTTATCTACAATCCAGGAGGGTCAATTTATGACTACCGTGGATTTAAAGGATGCGTATCTACATATTCCTATCCACAAAGATCATCCAAGGATTTTCACAAAGGTGCTAGGGTCCCTTCTAGAGGTTCTAAGACCAAGGGGTATTGCAGTGGCACCTTATCTGGACGACATTCTAATCCAAACGTCGTCTCTTTCCAAAGCAAAGGCTCATACAGACATTGTTCTAGCCTTTCTCATATCTCACGGGTGGAAGGTGAACGTAGAAAAGAGTTCCCTGTCTCCGTCGACAAGAGTTCCCTTCTTGGGAACGATAATAGATTCTTTAAAAATGAAGATCTTCCTGACAAAAGTCAGAAAGTCAAAGCTTCTAAAGCTTGTCAAGTTCTTCACTCTATTCTGCAGCCTTCCATAGCTCAGTGCATGGTAGTAGTAGGGTTGATGGTTGCAGCAATGGACATAGTTCCTTTTGCTCAAATTCATCTAAGACCATTACAACTGTGCATGCTCAAGCAGTGGAATGGGGACTATACAGACTTGTCTCCAAAGATTCAAGTAGACCAGATGACCAGAGACTCACTCCGTTGGTGGTTGTCACAGGATCACCTGTCTCAGGGAATGAGTTTCCGCAGACCAGAGTGGGTCATTGTCACGACCGACGCCAGTCTATTAGGCTGGGGCGCGGTCTGGGATTCCCTGAAAGCTCAGGGTCTATGGTCTCGGGAAGAGTCTCTTCTCCCGATAAACATCCTGGAACTGAGAGCGATATTCAATGCTCTCCGGGCTTGGCCTCAACTAGCGAAGGCCGGATTCATAAGATTCCAGTCAGACAACATGACGACTGTAGCTTACATCAACCATCAGGGAGGAACAAAGAGTTCCTTGGCGATGAGAGAGGTATCCAAGATCATCAAATGGGCGGAGGATCACTCCTGCCATCTATCTGCAATTCACATCCCAGGAGTAGACAACTGGGAGGCGGATTATCTGAGTCGTCAGACTTTCCATCCGGGGGAGTGGGAACTCCACGCGGAGGTTTTTGCCCAGTTGACTCAATTATGGGGCATTCCAGACATGGATCTGATGGCGTCTCGTCAGAACTTCAAGGTTCCTTGCTACGGGTCCAGATCCAGGGATCCCAAGGCGACTCTAGTGGATGCATTAGTGACGCCTTGGTCGTTCAACCTAGCTTATGCATTTCCACCGTTCCCTCTCCTTCCCAGGCTTGTAGCCAGGATCAAACAGGAGAAGGCCTCAGTGATTCTGATAGCTCCTGCGTGGCCACGCAGGACTTGGTATGCAGACCTGGTGAATATGTCATCGGCTCCACCATGGAAGCTACCTTTGAGACAGGATCTTCTAGTGCAAGGTCCATTCGAACATCCAAATCTAGTTTCTCTCCAGCTGACTGCTTGGAAATTGAACGCTTGATTTTATCCAAGCGCGGGTTTTCAGATTCAGTGATAGATACTCTGGTCCAAGCCAGAAAACCTGTGACTAGAAGGATTTACCATAAAATATGGAAAGAATATATCTGTTGGTGTGAATCCAAGGGATTCTCATGGATTAATATTCCCAGGATCCTCTCCTTTCTAACAAGAAGGTTTGGATAAGGGATTGTCAGCGAGTTCTCTAAAAGGACAGAGATCTGCTTTATCTGTCTTGTTACACAGACGACTGGCAGCTGTGCCAGATGTACAAGCTTTTGTACAGGCTTTGGTCAGAATCAAACCTGTTTACAGACCTTTGACTCCTCCCTGGAGTCTAAATTTAGTTTTTTCAGTTCTTCAAGGGTTCCATTTGAACCCTTACATTCCATAGATATCAAGTTACTATCTTGGAAAGTTCTGTTTTTGGTTGCTATTTCTTCTGCTAGAAGAGTTTCTGAACTATCTGCTTTGCAGTGTGTTCCACCCTATCTGGTGTTCCATTCAGATAAGGTTGTTTTGCGTACCAAGCCTGGTTTTCTTCCAAAAGTTGTTTCCAACAAGAATATTAACCAGGAAATAGTTGTGCCTTCTTTGTGTCCGAATCCAGTTTCAAAGAAGGAACATTTGTTACACCATTTAGATGTAGTCCGTGCTTTAAAGTTCTATTTAGAGGCAACAAAGGATTTCAGACAAAACTTCTTTTTTGTTTGTCGTTTATTCTGGTAAGAGGAGAGGACAAAAAGCTACTGCTACCTCTTTTTCTTTCTGGCTGAAAAGCATTATCCGATTGGCTTATGAGACTGCCGGACGGCAGCCTCCTGAACGAATCACAGCTCACTCTACTAGGGCTGTGGCTTCCACATGGGCCTTCAAGAACGAGCCTTCTGTTGATCAGATATGTGAGGCAGCAACTTGGTCTTCTCTGCACACTTTTGCCAAATTCTACAAATTTGATACTTTTTGCTTCTTCGGAGGCTATTTTTGGGAGAGAGATTTTGCAAGCCGTGGTGCCTTCTGTTTAGGTAACCTGATTTGCTCCCTCCCTTCATCCGTGTCCTAAAGCTTTGGTATTGGTTGCCACAAGTAATGGATGACGCCGTGGACCGGACACACCAATGTTGGAGAAAACAGAATTTATGCTTACCTGATAAATTACTTTCTCCAACGGTGTGTCCGGTCCACGGCCCGCCCTGGTTTTTTAATCAGGTTTGAAAAATTTCTCTCTCTATACACTACAGTCACCACGGCACCCTATAGTTTCTCCTTTTTTTCTCCTAACCGTCGGTCGAATGACTGGGGGGCGGAGCCTGGGAGGGACTATATGGACAGCTCTTGCTGTGTGCTCTCCTTGCCTTTCCCTGTGGGGGAGGAGAATATCCCGCAAGTAATGGATGACGCCGTGGACCGGACACACCGTTGGAGAAAGTAATTTATCAGGTAAGCATAAATTCTGTTTTTTTTCACTGCTCCCGGCGGCTTAACTTTAGCATAAGATGCTGACCGGGAGTTTTCTTTTTGAGACGCCCATGATGGGCGGAGCTATGTGAGGCGGCAATTTGGATTGCGCGCCACTTTCTCAGCACTTCCTGATATCGGGAGGAATGAGAGTGTTATAAACAAATTCCTCAGTGTTAAGACATGCGTTGGGACCAGACAGCGGTTCGTTATCAACTACAGCTGAGTTCCGGATCTTTTACTGAGGGGATTGTAGCTGGTGTCAGCAAGGCAGGTAGGCACTTAAGCAAAGTTAAAGGGACATTATACACATTTTTTCTTTGCATAAATGTTTTGTAGATGATCTATTTATATAGCCCATAAAGTTTTTTTTTTTTTTTTTTTAATAAATGTATAGTTTTGCTTATTTTTAAATAACATTGCTCTGATTTTCAGACTCCTAACCAAGCCCAAAAGTTTTATGTGAATACCCTCAGCTACCTTCTCCAGCTTGCTTCTGTTTGTGTAAAGGGTCTTTTCATATGCAAAAGAGGGGGGAGTGTCTTATTTGCCACTTGCAGTGGGCTTTCCAGCTACCTTTTCAACAGAGCCAAACTGACAGCTTCTAAGTAAGTTTTTAAACAGTTTTATACTGGATTTTTATATAGGTATCTGTGCATCTTATTCTTTATAGTAGTGTCTATTACATGCAGTTATATGAAAATTAGTGTATACTGTCCCTTTAAGCTGAGGTGTAGAGGTGTTCTGCAGTATTTGTGTAGCTATCTAGCCCTCTCTGCATACAAAAATAAAACTTACGTTTTAAAATTTAAAGAGACAGTAACGTTTTTTTTTTTTTTGTTTTGTTTTTTTTTCTTCATTTTTATTAAAAAATGTAAGCTTTTTATTTGATTTCATCCATTGTGAGTCAGAATGGACCAAGAGGTCCTGTAAAATGTTACTTGTTCTTTATGTTTTGATGCCAATGTGGAACCACCAATCCCTTTCTGTTCCTCATGTATTGAGAGAACTTTAAATTATAGGGATAGACTTTTTTTCTGAGCCAACATTTCTCTTGTAAGATGTATCGAGTCCACTGATTCATCCTTACTTGTGGGATATTCTCCTCCCCTACAGGAAGTGGCAGAGAGAGCACCCACAGCAGAGCTGCCTATATAGCTCCCCCCTTAGCCCCTCCCCCAGTCATTCTCTCTGCCTGCTTAACTGCTATGAAGGGCAAAGAGGAGTGTGGTGACAAAAATGTTAGGTTTTTATTTTCTCAAGCAAAAGTTTGTTGTTTTAAATGGTACCGGTGTGTACTATTTACTCTCTGGCAGAAAAGGGATGAAGATTTCTGCAAGGAGGATGATGATGATCTTAGCATTTTGTAACTAAGATCCACTGCTGTTCTCACAAGGGCTGAAGAGTACAGGAAAACTTCAGTTGGGGGAACAGTTTGCAGGCTAAACTGCATTAAGGTATGTTCAGTCTATTTTTTTTCTAGACAGACTGTGTTATTTCTAGAAAAGGCTGGCAATATCCCCATGAGGGAAGGGTAAGCTGTATTCAGACACTTGGATAGGAATTTCAGCTTGCATGAAGGGCTCATTAGTTACTGGTGACACTGTTTGGTAAAAACGTTTTTGTTTATTCAGTGAATGATGCAATTATAACGTTTTTTTGAAGGGACTAAAGGGGTCATTGTGGCTTGTTTTTGAGTTTTCTCTAGTGCGTCAAATTCATTTATTTTACAAGACATGGCCACAGTTATGAATACAACCTTCAGAGGTTTTATCCTGACTTCCTGGTTTTCAAGGAAAGTGGGACAGCTCTGGGTTAAGGAAAAATGCCGAGCAGTCTGACGCTTTAGTAGCCGTATCTGATATGCCATCACAATGCTCTGAGGTAGGGGTGAGGGATTTGTTATCTGAGGGATACATTTCTGATTCAGGAAAGACGCTTCCTCAGACAGATTCTGATATGACGGCCTTTAAATTTAAGCTTGAACACCTCCGCTTATTGCTCAGGGAGCTATTAGTGGCTCTAGATGATTGTGACCCTATAGTGGTCTCAGAGAAATTGTGTAAGATGGATAAATACTTAGAGGTTCCTGTTTACACTGATGTTTTTTTCCAGTCCCTAAGAGGATTGTGAATATTATTGCTAAGGAGTGGGATAGACCAGGTATTCCGTTCATTCCCCCTCCTGTTTTTAAGAAAATGTTTCCCATATCTGACACCATGCGGGACTCGTGGCAGACGGTTCCTAAGGTTGAGGGAGCTATTTCTACTCTGTCTAAGCGTACAACTATACCTATTGAAGTCAGTTGTGCTTTCAAAGATCCTGTGGATAAAAAATTAGAGGGTCTCCTGAAGAAAATTTTTGTTCATCAAGGTTTTCTTCTTCAACCTATTGCGTGCATTGTTCCTGCTTTCTGGTTTGAGGCTCTAGAAGAGGCTCTTCAGATGGAGACTCCATTAGAAGAAATTTTGGACAGAATTAAGGCCCTTAAATTGGCTAATTCTTTTATTACAGATGCCACTTTTCAACTGGCTAAATTAGCGGCAAATAATTCAGGTTTTGCCATTTTAGCACGCAGGGCGTTATAGCTTAAATCCTGGTCTGCTGATGTGTCATCTAAAACTAAACTTTTGAACATCCCTTTCAAAGGAAAGACCCTATTCGGGCCTTAACTGAAAGAGATTATTTCAGACATCACTGGAGGGAAAGGTCATGCCCTCCCTCAGGATAGATCAAATAAGATGAGGACCAAACAAAATAATTTTCGTTCCTTTTGGAATTTCAAGAGTGGTCCCGCTTCAGCTTCCTCTGCTGCAAAGCAAGAGGGGAATTTTGCCCAATCCAAGTCAGTCTGGAGACCTAACCAGGCTTGGAACAAGGGTAAACAGGCCAAGAAGCCTGCAGCTGCCTCTAAGACAGCATGAAGGGGTAGCCCCCGATCCAGGACTGGATCTAGTAGGGGGCAGACTCTCTCTCTTCGCTCAGGCTTGGGCAAGAGATGTTCACGATCCCTGGGTTTTAGAAATTGTGTCCCAGGGATATTTTCTGGAATTCAAAGGCTCTCTTCCAAGGGGAACTTTTTACATTTCTCGATTGTCTGTAAACAGACAAAGAGAGAGGCGTTCTTACGCTGTGTAGAAGACCTACATACCATGGGGGTGATCCACCCAGTCCCAAAAGAGGAACAGGGGCTAGGTTTTTACTCAAACCTGTTTGTGGTTTCCAAAAAAGAGGGAACTTTCAGATCAATCTTGGATCTCAACATTCTAAACAAGTTCCTCAAAGTTCCATCATTCAGGATGGAGACTTTTCGGTCTATTCTACCTCTGACCCAGGAGGGTCAATATATGACCACTGTGGACTTAAAGGATGCGTATCTACATATCCCTATTCACAGAATTTTCACAAGGGTGCTAGGGTCCCTTCTGGCGGTTCTACGACCACGGGGCATAGCAGTGGCGCCTTATCTAGATGACCTCTTATTTCAGGCGTCAACTTTCCAGCTATCCAAGTCTCACACGGACATTGTGTTGGCTTTTCTGAGATCTCTCGGGTGGACGGTGAACATAAAAAAAGAGTTCTCTCTTCCCTCTTATAAGAGTTTCCTTCCTAGGGACTCTGATAGACTCGGTAGAAATGAAAATATTTCTGATGGCGGTCAGAAAATCAAAGCTCTTAACCACTTGCCGAGCTATTCATTCCATTCCTCGGCCATCAGTGGCTCAGTATATGGAGGTAATCGGACTCATGGTAGCGGCAATGGACATAGTTCCTTTTGCCTGCCTACACCTCAGACAACTACATCTATGCATGCTCAAACAGTGGAATGGGGATTATGCAGATTTATCTCCTCAACTGCACCTGGACCAGGAGACCAGAGATTCTCTTCTCTGGTGGTTGTCTCAGGACCACCTGTCTCAGGGAATGTGTTTCCGCAGGCCAGAGTGGCTCATTGTAACGACAGATACCAGCCTGCTAGGCTGGGATTCAGTCTGGAACTCCCTGAAAGCACAGGGCTTATGGTCTTGGGAGGAATCTCTTCTCCCGATAAATATTCTAGAACTGAGAGCAATATTCATTGCGCTTCAGGCGTGGCCTCAGCTTGCTGCGGCCAATCATCAGGTTTCAGTCGGACTACATCACGACTGTAGCTTATATCAATCATCAAGGAGGAACAAGGAGTTCTCTAGCGATGATGGAGGTAACCAAAATAATCCGATGGGAGGAGGATCACTCTTGCCATCTCTCAGCAATCCACATCCCAGGAGTAGAGAACTGGGAGGCGGATTTCCTAAGTCGTTAGACTTTTCATCTGGGGGAGTGGGAACTCCATCCGGAGGTATTTGCCCAGCTGATTCAGCTATGGGGCACACCAGAATTGGATCGGATGGCGTCCCGTCAGAATGCCAAACTTTCTCGTTACGGGTCCAGGTCCCGGGATCCCAAGGCGGTACTGATAGATGCTCTAGCAGTGCCTTGGTCCTTCAATCTGGCCTATGTATTTCCTCTCCTTCTACGTCTGGTTGCCAGAATAAAGCAGGAGAGAGCTTCGGTGACTCTGATAGCACCTGCGTGGCCACGCAGGACTTGGTATGCAATCCTAGCGGATATGTCCTCGGTTCTACCATGGACTCTGCCAATGAGGCAGGACCTTCTAATCCAAGGTCTGTTCACGCATCCAAATCTAATTTCTCTGCGTCTGACTGCTTGGAGATTGAACGCCTGATTCTATTAAAGCGTGGTTTCTCTGAGTCGGTCATTGATACCCTGATTCAGGCTAGAAAGCCTGTCACCAGGAAGATCTATCATAAGATTTGGCGCAAATATCTTTATTGGTGTGAATCCAAAGGTTACTCGTGGAGTAAGATTAGGATTCCTAGAATATTGTCTTTTCTCCAAGAAGGTTTGGAGAAGGGATTATCAGCTAGTTCCTTATAAGGACAAATATCTGCTTTGTCTATTCTTCTACACAAACGTTTAGCAGATGTCCCAGATGTTCGAGCATTTAGTCAGGCTTTGGTCAGAATCAAGCCTGTATTTAAACCTGTTGCTCCGCCATGGAGGCTAAACTTAGTCCTTAAAGTTCTTCAAGGGGTTCCGTTTGAACCTATGCATTGCATGGATATTAAGCTTCTATCTTGGAAAGTTTTGTTTTTAGTAGCTATCTCATCGGCTCGAAGAGTTTCTGAGCTATATGCTTTACAGTGTGATTCCCCTTATCTTATTTTCCATGCAGATAAGGTGGTTTTGCGTACCAAACCTGGGTTTCTTCCTAAGGTTGTTTCTTATAAGAATATCAATCAAGAGATTTTTGTTCCTTCACGGTGTCCTAATCCTTCTTCAAAGAAGGAACGTCTGTTGCACAATCTGGATGTGGTTTGTGCTTTAAAGTTCTATTTACAAGCAACTAAAGATTTCCGTCAAACATCTCCATTGTTTGTTGTTTATTCTGGTAAGCGGAGAGGTCAGAAGGCTACGGCTACCTCTTTCCTTTTGGCTGAAAAGCATCATCTGTTTGGCTTATGAGACTGCTGGCCAACAGTCTCCTGAAAGAATTACTGCTCATTCTACTAGAGCTGTGGCTTCCACAAGGCTTTTAAAAATGAGGCTTCTGTTAAACAGATTTGTAATGCTGCGACTTGGTCTTCGTTTCATACTTTTTACAAATTTGATACTTTTGCTTCTTCGGAGGCTATTTTTGGGAGAGAGGTTCTACAAGCAGTGGTGCCTTCCGTTTAAGGTCCCTGTCTTGTCCCTCCCTTCATCCGTGTCCTAAAGCTTTGGTATTGGTATCCCACAAGTAAGGATGAATCCGTGGACTCGATACATCTTACAAGAGAAAACATAATTTATGCTTACCTGATAAATTTATTTCTCTTGTGATGTATCGAGTCCACGGCCCGCCCTGTTTATTAAGACAGGCATATATATATATATATATATATATGACTGGGGGGGTGGAGCTAAGGGGGGAGCTATATAGGCAGCTCTGCTGTGGGTGCTCTCTCTGCCACTTCCTGTAGGGGAGGAGAATATCCCACAAGTAAGGATGAATCCGTGGACTCGATACATCACGAGGAGAAATAAATTTATCAGGTAAGCATAAATTATGTTTTTCTAAGGCGGATGCTGTTCAGGAGTCTGACAGAGTTCAATATATGCCGCAACTTTCTCCTCAAGTGTCCCAAATTTTATCGCCCACACATGCAGTGCCCTGCACTTCCTCTCAAACTCCACCTGGAGTTACCTTGCAAGACATCGCTTCCCTAATGTCATCGGCGGTATCTGATGCATTGTCTGCTTTTCCCATGCTGCAGGGAAAGCGCAAGAGGAAATGTATTCAATCAATGAATAAGGTTGCTGATACAGTAGTGGCTATTCCGAATGTTTCTTCCCAGAAACCTGAAGAGGAGGATACTTCAGTATCAGATAAAGGTATTACACTGTCTGAGATTTCCCCCTCAGGTACTACCGAAGTTGTTTCCTTCAGGTTTAAGCTTGAACACCTCCGTTTGTTACTTTAGGAGATTTTAGCTACCCTGGACGACTCCGACACTACCGTTGTAGTCAATCCTAAATAGTACAGTATTTTGACGTGCCTTCCATGGTGGAATGTACCAGATAGGGCTACAGAGATTATTGCTAAGGAATTGGAGAGACCGGGTATCCCTTTTTTTCCATCCCCTATTTTTTAAAATATGTTTCCTATAGCAGACTCTATCAAGGCGTCTTGGCAGACGGAACCCAAGGTGGAAGGGGCAATTTCCACGCTAGCCAAGAGAACTACTATTCCCATCGAGGATAGTTGTTCCTTTAAGGATCCTATGGATAAGAAGTTAGAGGGGTTGCTCAAGAGAATGTATGTACACCAGGGTTTACAATGGCATCCTGCGGTTTGTGTTGCTACTGTCACTAGTGCGGCAGCATACTGATTTGATGCGTTGTCTAATTCTATTCTGATAGACACTCCCCTTGAAGAAATCCAGGATAGGATAAAGGCCCTTAAGTTGGCTAACTCCTTTATTACAGATGCTTCCCTTCAGGTTATTAAGCTGGGAGCTAAGATTTCAGGCTTTGCCATATTGGCTCGCAGAGCGTTATGGTTAAAATCTTGGTCTGCGGATGTGCCATTTAAGTCTAAACTTTTGGCAATAACTTACAAGGGAAAGACCTTGTTTGGACCCGGTTTGACAGAGATAATTTCTGATATTATAGGAGGTAAGGGACATTCCCTCCCTCAGGATAAGAGAAATAAACAAAAAGGACGTCAGTAATTTTCGTTCCTTTCGAAATTTCAAGGGAAATCCTTCCACTCCCTCTTCCAAGCAGGAGCTGTCCAAGCCTTCCTGGAGACCCAATCAGTCTTGGAACAGGGGAAAGCAATCCAAGAAGCCTGCTGTTGAATCAAAGACAGCATGAAGGGCCTGCCCCCGATCCAGGACTGGATCTTGTGGGGGGCAGGCTTTCCTTCTAAGCTCAGGCTTGAGTTCGAGATGTTCAAGATCCCTGGGCGGTGGACATTGTTTCCCAGGGATACAAACTAGAGTTCAAGACCTTTCCTCCCAGGGGCAGATTTCTGCTTTCAAGATTATCTGTAGACCAGACAAAAAGATGCAATCTTACACTGTGTACGGGACCTCTCCGACCTGGGAGTGATGGTTCCTGTTCCAATGCAGGAATGATGTCTGGGATTCTATTCCAATCTGTTCGTGGTTTCCAAGAAGGAGGGAACCTTCAGACCAATTTTAGATCTCAAGTCTAAACAAGTTTCTCAGAGTGCCGTCCTTCAAGATGGAAACTATTCGTTACATTCTTCCTTTGGTCCAAGAGGGTCAATTTATGACCACGGTGGATTTAAAGGACGCTTACTTGCATGTTCCCATCCACAGGGACCATCACAAGTTTCTAAGGTTTGCTTTTCTAGACAAACACTTCCAGTTCATGGCTCTTCCATTCGGCCTTGCCACAGCTCCCAGAATTTTCTCAAAGGTTCTGGGATCCCTGCTGGCGGTGCTCCGATTGCGGGGCATTGCAGTCGCACCTTATCTGGATGACATTCTGGTTCAAGCGCCTTCTTTTCAACAAGCAAGATCCCACACGGAAATGTTATCTTTCCTGCGGTCTCACGGATGGAAGGTGAATTTGGAAAAGAGTTCCTTAGTTCCAACTACAAGGGTAGTTTTCTTGGGAACCATAATAGACTCCTTATCAATGAAAATTTTTCAAAGATTTTCGTTTCTTGCCTAGCACTTCAGTCCTCTCCTCGGCCGTCAGTGGCTCATTGCATGGAGGTAATTGGGCTGATGGTAGCGGCAATGGACATCACCCTGTTTCCACCTCAGACCTCTGCTGTTAAGCATGCTCAGGCAGTGTAACGGAGATTATGCGGATCTGTCTCTGCGATTACAGCTGGAGCAGGAGACTAGGGATTCTCTACTTTGGTGGTTGTCTCAGGATCATCTCTACCAGGGAACCTGCTTTCGCAGACCCTCTTGGGTGATTGTGACAACAGACGCCAGCCTTCTGGGATGGGGAGCAGTCTTGGGGCTCTTTAAAGGCTCAGGGAACACGGACTCGGTCAGAGGCTCTTCTACCCATAAACATTCTAGAGCTGAGAGCAATCTTCAATGCTCTTCTGGCCTGGCCTCAGTTAGCCTCGGCCCTGTTCATCAGGTTCCAGTCGGACAGTATAACCTTAGTGGCTTACATCAACCATCAGTGAGGAACTATGAGGTAGCCAAGATCATTCAGTGGGCGGAGACCCACATTTGCTGTCTGTTGGCGATCCACATTCCAGGAGTGGAGAACTGGGAGGCGGACTTCCTGAGCAGACAGACCTTTCATCCGGGGGAGTGGGAACTCCATCCGGAAGTGTTCCAGCTTGATTCTCAAATGGGGTCAGCCGGAATTGGATCTCATGGCATCTCGGCAGAATGCCAAGCTTCCGAGGTACGGGTCAAGGGACCCTCAGGCTGTACTGATAGACGCTCTGGCTGTACCTTGGAATTTCAGTCTTGCATACCTTTTTTTCCTCCATTTGCTCTTCTACCTCAAGTCATTGCTCGAATCAAGCAGGAGAGGGCGTGGGTGATCCTCATTGCGTGACCTCGCAGGATTTGGTATGCAGACCTGGTGGACATCCGTTGAGGAAGGACCTTCTACTTCACGGACCCTTCCTTCATCCAAATCTAGTTTCTCTGAAGCTGACTGCTTGGTGATTGATCACTTAATTTTATCTAAGCATGTTTTTTCTGATCAGATCATTGAGACTATGATTCAGGCTCGTAAACCTGTGACTAGAAAGATTTACCATAAGATATGGCGTAAATATCTATATTGGTGTGAATCCAAGGGCTACTCTTGGAGTACAGTTAGGATTCCTAGAATTCTGTCCTTTCTCCAATAAGGTTTGGAGACGGGTTTATTGGCAAGTTCCCTAAAGGGTCAAATATCTGCCTTGTCTGTTTTGTTACATTAACGTCTGGCGGACGTCCCAGACGTACAATCGTTTTGTCAGGCCTTGGTCAGGATCAGGCCTGTATTCAAACCAGTTACTCCTCCCTGGAGTCTTAATTTAGTTCTTCAAGGGGCTCCGTTTGAGCCGATGCATTCCTTAGATATTAAGTTGTTCTCTTGGAAAGTTTTGTTTCTTGTTGCTATTTCATCTGCTCGTAGAGTGTCAGAGCTCTCGGCATTATAGTATGAGTCTCCTTACCTTATTTTTCATTCGGATAAGGTGTTTTTACGTACTAAATTAGGGTTTCTCCCTAAAGTAGTTTCAGACCGGTACATTAATCTGGAGATTGTTGTTCCTTCCTTGTGTCCAAATCCTCCTCCTCAGAAGGAACGGCTTCTGCACAATCTAGACGTGGTACGTGCATTAAAATTCTATTTGCAGGCGACTAAGGATTTTCGTCAGTCTTCTGCTCTATTTGTGTTTTTCTCTGGGAAACGTAAGGGTCAGAAAGCTATGGCTACTTCTTTCTTTATGGCTGAAGAGTATCATTCGCTTTGCCTATGAAACTGCTGGACAGCAGCCTCCTGAGAGAGTTACGGCTCATTCTACGAGGGCTGTTTCCTCTTCCTGGGCATTCGAACAGATTTACAAGGCTGCAACTTGGTCCTCTCTTCACACTTTTTCAAAATTCTATAAATTTGACACAATTTGTCAATTAGAACAAAATAGAACAGAGAGATCAGTCTCTGAATATGTCACTCCCTTAATATCTCAAGGAAGGGATGACTTAAGAAATGTCACATTAGAAAGTATAGAGGAAAGTACACCAAGTAGCAGCAGAAAGCACATGAAAATTAAATGTATGACAACAAATGCAAGAAGCATGACAGGTAAAATGGGGGAGCTGACGCTCTTAGTTGCAGAAGAGGACTATGATGTTATCAGTATAACTGAAACTTGGTGGGATGATTCACATGACTGGGCAGTTAACTTAGAGGGGTATACATTATTTAGGAGGGACAGGAATAATAAAAGGGGTGGAGGAATTTGCATGTATATTAAACCTGACCTTAAACCTACAATAAGGGAAGATATTTATGATACAAGTGACAATGTAGAGACCCTGTGGGTTGAAATAAAGAGTGGGGGGAAAATCCTAAAAAAATATTACTAGGAACATGCTACAAGCCTCCCAACATTAGTGACCCGGAGGAAACTCAACTACTTATCCAAATAGGTAAGGCTGCTAATAACAGTGCTGTAATTATGGGAGATTTTAACTACCCTGATATAAACTGGGCCAATGAAACTAGTAATTCAGCTAAGGGGGATAGATTTTTAAATGTTCTCAGGGATAACTTCTTGTCACAATTAATAGAGGAGCCAACTAGGAGTAAAGCTATATTGGATTTAGTGCTATCAAACAATAGAGATATAATATCAAACATAGAAGTTAAAGAACATTTGGGTAACAGTGATCATAACATGGTCACATTTGAAATCTCTTTTCATATGCAGTGTTTTAAAGGCTTAACTAAGACTTTTAATTTCAAGAAAGCAAAATTCAACGATTTAAGGAAATCATTAAATAATATAAATTGGGACAATGTATTTTCTAATAAAAATACAGAGGATAAATGGATAATATTTAAAAATTTGTTAAATAAATATACATATCAATACATACCATATGGTTATAAAAAAAAAAAAAAAAAAAAAAAAGCCGTTATGGCTAAATAAAAATGTGTTACGAGAAATTAGGAAAAAACGTAGGGCATTTAAATTATTAAAAGAAAATAGTACAGACTCAGCATACAATATTTATAAGGAATGTAACAAAGCATGCAAAAAAGCAATCAAATTAGCCAAAATTGAAAATGAAAAATTAATTGCCAAGGATTCTAAGTCTAACCCTAAAAGGTTCTTTAAGTACATAAATAGCAAAAAATCTAAGAAGGATAATATAGGTACATTAAAATGTGTGGAGGGTAGCATGATAAATAATGACAGGGAGAAGGCTGAGGTACTAAACCAGTTTTTTTTCTTCAGTATACACAAGAGAGGAACCATTGAATGATACTTTGGAACAGAATAGAACATGCCAGTCCATACCACTAACTGGGTTTTGTTTAGAGGATATCAGGAAAAAACTAAAAAATATTAAGGTAAATAAAACTGCAGGCCCAGATGGAATACACCCAAGGGTGTTAAGTGAACTTAGCACTGTTATAGACAAACCTTTACTCTAAATTTTTCAAGACTCATTATCCTCAGGCATGGTACCCCAGGATTGGCGTAAAGCTGATGTGGTGCCACTCTTCAAAAAGGGAAGCAGGGATGATCCAGGAAGCTATAGACCAGTTAGTCTGACATCAATAGTGGGGAAGATATTTGAAGGGATTATATTGATGAGCATATTTGTGTAAACAAGATTATGAGTTCTAATCAGCATGGCTTTAGGAGAAATAGATCATGTCAAACTAATCTAATTAGATTCTACGAGGAAGTAAGTAAAAATATAGATAAAGGGGAATCAGTTGATGTGATATACTTAGATTTTGCAAAGGCATTTGATACAGTGCCACATGAGAGATTAATGCACAAAATTAAGGGACTGGGAATAGCTGAAAATGTTAGCTCATGGATAAATAACTGGATAAAAGATAGGGAGCAACGAGTAGTAGTAAATGGATCATACTCAGATTGGACAAAGGTAATCAGTGGCGTCCCCCAGGGATCAGTACTGGGCCCTGTTCTTTTTAATATTTTTATAAATGACTTGGAGCAAGGATTAAATAGCGACATCTCTATTTTTGCAGATGATACTAAGTTAAGTAAGGTCATTAGGTCAGAGCAGGACGAACTCTCTTTAAAAAGGGATTTGCTAAAATTAGAACTATGGGCAAGTGAATGGAAAATGAGATTTAATACGGAAAAATGTAAGGTTCTACACTTTGGAAGTAAAAATAAGCAGGCTACATATTTTTTAAATGGGACAAGACTTAGCCAAACACAGGAGGAAAGGGATTTGGGAGTAGTAATAGATAACAAGCTAAAGATGAGTGCACAATGCAGGGCAGCGGCTTCAAAGGCTAATAAGATACTAGCATGTATTAAAAGAGGCATTGATTCAAGGGAGGAAAGCATAATTCTGTCATTATATAAAGCCCTGGTAAGACCTCACCTTGAGTTTGGAGTGCAGTTCTGGGGACCGATTTTTAAAAAAGATATTGCAGAACTAGAAAAAGTTCAGAGAAGGGCCACAAAGCTAATAAGGGGATTGGAGAAATTAACCTATGAGGAGAGGCTAGCCATACTGGGTCTGTTCTCTTTAGAAAAAAGGCGCTTGAGAGGTGACATGATTACTTTATATAAATATATTCAAGGCCCATATACAGAGATGGCAGAAGCTCTTTTTATTCCAAGAAAATTGTTTCTGACAAGAGGTCATAATTTAAGGTTGGAGGAAAGGAGATTTAATCTCCTGCAACGGAAACGTTTTTTCACTGTAAGAGCAATAAAATTGTGGAACTCATTACCAAAGGAGGTAGTGAATGCCAATACCATAGATTCATTTAAAAATAGTCTGGATAAATTTCTGTATATAAACAAAATTCATGGATATGATTGCTAGTATTAAATGGGTCACATTTTAATGGGGTTATTTAAGCTTAACTGGAGCTTTTTGTAAGTATTTTAGATTTGTATAGGTTGAACTCGATGGACTTCAGTCTTTTTTCAACCTTATCTACTATGTTACTATGTTACTTTTGCCTCGGCTGAGGCCACTTTTGGGAGAAAGGTTCTTCAAGCAGTGGTGCCTTCCGTTTAGGTTCTCTGTCTTGTCCCTCCCTTATTATCTGTGTACTCTAGCTTGGGTATTGATTCCCAATAGTAATTAGATGATCCGTGGACTCATTGTGTCATTAGAAAGAAAACAAAATTTATGCTTACCTGATAAATTTCTTTCTTTCTTGACCCGATGAGTCCACTGCCCGCCTTGTTCTTAAGACAGTTTGTTGGTATGTTATAAGCTTCAGACATCTCTGCACCTTGTTGCTTCTTTTCTCTCTCTTACTTCGGTCGAATGACTAAGGTTAGAGGGAAGGGAGGTGATATTTAACAGCTTTGCTGTGGTGCTCTTTGCCGCCTCTTGCTGGGCAGGAGTGTTATTCCCAATAGTAATTAGATGATCCATGGACTCATCGTGTCAAGAAATAAATAAATTTATCAGGTAAGCATAATATTTGTTTTTTTGGGGGTTTTCATGTCCCTTTTTAAACATATGATGAATGTCCTATAAAACCCCATAAAATTCTCCTCTAACCTATTTAAGAAGTTTCAATTTTCCTACATTTTAAGTTCTGGCCCAGCTGTCTCCCTCAGCTTCAGGTTGCTCCATTTCATGCTCAAATTGATGCTTCTGAAAAGTTAATTCATTTAGTACAAAGAGCCATCTCTCTCACTACATGTCCAACTATCCTCTATCATTGCAGGTTCTTGTTCTAGAGCTGAATGATGAAGCTGCAGAACAGGTGGTAGATCAGACTGTAGTTGATCTCCTGCAAGAACAGGAAGGCTACAGATGGAAAGGTCATGAGAAGCTCCGTGCCCGCCAGGACCCCATTCATTTTCCATCAGGGTTCCAGCCCTTTTCCCTTGTGCAGTGTCAGCCACCTGCTGTGGTCACCTCGCTAGCGCTGCACTCTGAGTGGAGGCTGCTGGCTTTTGGTACCAGCCATGGTTTTGGCGTGTATGATTACCAACAGAAGCGCCAGGTGATGGTCAAGTAAGTGCCATGAATAGAGTATGATAGATATAGAGAGATAGTTTAAGGAATCATGGACTCACCACCTTAAGATTTTTAAGGGATATTAAACTCAATTTTTTTTCTTTCAAGATTCAGAAAGAGCTTGCAATTTTAAGCAGCTTTGTAATTTTACTCCTTTTATCAATTTTTCTTCGTTCTCTTGGTATCTTTATTCGAAAAGTCATGCATCTAAGCTTAGGAGCCAGTCAATTTTTGGTTTAGCGCTCTGGATAGCGCTTGCTGATTGGTGGCTACATTTAGCCACCAATCAGCAAGAGCTACCCAGGTATTAAAAAGTAAATGATAATAGGAGTAAATTACAAAGTTGCTTAAAATTACATGCTCTATATGAATCGTGAAAGAAAAAAATTGGGTTTAGTATCCCTTTTAATGTTGGGAATTTAACACCTAGCTCCCAGTAGGAGGCGAAGACATCCTACACCAAGAGTTTTTAATCCCTCACACTTCCCTGTACCTCCTAGTATTTTCTTTGCCTCTCCAGGGTAAGGTAAATAATCGAGGTGCTCAAGGTTGTTGTTACACTTTATAAGGGGAAACTTTAAAGAGTGGGGTATACTTGGCTGTGTAAAATAATCCTCCTGCGGGAGTCTTTTATCACAAGCCTGGCACAGGTATGACTGGGACTGGCCCTTCTGCCTCCTCCTGTTTGGCCATGTTGTTACACTCCCAAGTTAAATCATCTGCTGTTCTTATACACTACTGTATAGGCTCTCTGGATAAGCACAGTGTAGTGGGTGTCCTGTCCGGTAACCACCTTCACTCACACAGCCTACTTGATAGCCTGTGGGCTGTGTAAGTGAAGGGGGTTACTTGACAGGACACCCACTCCACTTTGTTTACCCATATCATAGCCAGAGGACATTAATCTGGTAACACCATTTCAGTATGGTGTAATACAATAATTTATAACATTTTTTTTTTTTCCCTCTGCATAGTCACTCACTCACTACTTCCTTCTCACTCACTCGGCAGCAGCCGTTTCCTTGCTCTAGTCACCAGCATATTTCAGAACAGGTAAAAGGATTGCACTTCCTTCAGAGATCCTATTTACAGTACATTTTAGGCTATCTTAGAAAGTCCTTTCTTTCAGGGGGTTGAGTTTTATTCAAGCCAGCCGTTGGCATCACTTGTGTTGCTGGTGAGACATAACTTTGGTGCGATTCCCTATCGTATCAAGTCTTGGATGATGCTTTCGTAGAGGATATTCAGGACCGTTTAAAATTCCTCAGACTTTCTAACTCCTTCATTTGTAATGTGTAGATTTAAACTATTTGGTGCGGCAGCATAACAGCTCTGTTATTCACATGTACTACTTTTTTTCTTATGTGAGGTCATCGGCTCTATTTTACGTATTAATACAAAAAAAAAGGCTTTAGCTGTTCTTAATAGAAGTGCCTTATGATTAAAGTCTTGGTCTGCTGACATGGTTTCTAAAAGTAGACTTAACTTTATCTTTTCAAGGAAATTTTTTGTTTTTGTTCAGGTTTAGAATCCATTATTTCCACTGTTACTGGTGGTAAAGGAGCTTTTCCGTCTAAATACAGGGAGAGTCAACAGCTGCATTCCTTACATTTTGGAATACAGAACCTGGCCACCAGGAGGAGGCAAAGACACCCCAGCCAAAGGCTTAGATACCTCCCCCACTTTTCTCATCCCCCAGTCATTATTTTCCTTTTGTCACAGGAGGTTGGCAGAGAATTGTCGGAAGTTTATGGAGTAGTTCCTTATGGAGTAGTTCCTTATGGAGGGTAGTACTCTTTGAAATGGGACTGTAGTTTTAAGTAGTCTTGTCATCCTCTCAGTGAGAGCTTTGATGAAAGTTTGTGTCCGGAGATGCAGGTGAGTCTTTCTACGAAACCATCCCGACTCATATTAACAGCTCCAAAGGCAATCAGCGTTGACGAGTTTCGCTGCCTGCTTTCTTCACTCACAAGTATGTCAGAAGCGCTGCTACAATCTGTCAAACTTGAAGCACTGTGTTGCTGTTCCACGGCATAGATTCCGGTAAGGTCGTTTTCCATTTTTACATGCTTGTAACGTTAGAAGACAGGGTATCAGTGGGACTCCGTTCCCTTTATGGAATCAAGGGTTAATATCTCCTGAGGAGGATTATTGAACAGTGGGCACTTTATTCATGTTTATGTGATTCTGACTTCTTAGGTGTAAGACGTTTAGACGTTTTGGGGCTCATAGGCTATTACAGAATGTACAGGTTAATTTTCCTGCTGCACAAGTTTATTACACTGGTGCGCTTTTCCTTAGCGGGACTGATGTTGCACCACGTGACCGGGTGCTGTCAAGTTTTTTGTTTTTCCTATTTCCGTATTCCTGACCGAGGATCTGTTTCTCTACCTGTCTGGGTCATAGGAGGTGGTGAGTGCTCCAGCCATTGGGGGTGTATGGTGCCAGTAGTTTTTGTCCATAAACGAATTAGTAGAGTTATGGAAGATTCTGATATGTTAGAGGGGGGTTCCTTTGATTCAGATTTTGATACCTGTGTATATTGCGGGGAGGCCCGGGTAACCGAGCCCTCTCAATTGTTCCGTATGCTGCCATAGGGTGTTCTCTTCCAATGTTGGGAGGTTAGAGAGCGCTGAGACATCCGCCTCTGCAGAGTCTGCATCCCGTGAGGTTTTTTGCCTAGAATCTTCTGTTCCTACACTGGCAGTTGTCCTGAATACCGTTACCCCTTCTGCTGAAGGAGGTCTCTTTACACTAGCGGTTACTACACGGTTTCACAGGGCCATATCTCTAGCTTTCTGCCACGTGCAAGAGAAGACTTAATCTTTGTGTTCCTACCCAGGGTCCGGCATGTAAGAGGCCGATGGTATCCGATCAGTCTTCTAGGGAAGCGATGTCCTCTGAGGCTTCAGGGGTGCTACCTCCAGAGTCGGAGCTCCCAGATACTCTGACGGAGGTGAATTTTGCTTTCAGATTTAGAATGGCTCGTGTACTTCTGAGAGAGGTTTTGGAGACGACGGAGGTTCCCAGTTCTGATCCGTCAGCTGAATCCCAGTCTTCTGAATCGGATAGCGAGCTTCTTTAGACGACTGGAGGGATGGTGATCCTTTTTTTTATCGTCTCTTTATTTGTTATTTATTTGTTTTAGTATCAGATTCCCAGTTCTGAGTTCTTGAGGAATTGTCGCATAACGGGCTTGTCCGGTCGGTTTCACTTTCCCTTTGGCTATTACTTGTGTGCACTTGCCTAATTTAAAAAAAAAAAAAAAAAATTTCTTTCTTATCCGGTTGGGATAGGTTTTATTTTCCTTTTTTTATTTTTAGAGCTTGAGATTGTGTATCTCTTCTTAGGAAGACTTTTCACCTCTGGGATTCTGGTACTAGCGATTTTCATGGTCGCGATTGATAGAATCTTCTGATGGAAGTTTATATATCTATATATCTATATCTATATATCTATCTCTATATCCAAAAAAAAAACAACACAGAACAAAAGCATAGGATGTCTCTTGTCGGAGTGATGTTCCCTCGATATGTCAGAGACTATGTTTAAGCTTCGGAGCTTGTATATTTTTCTGTTTTTATTATTTTCAGTTTTCTGGCCTGGCTAGAACTTTAGGATTTACCGTTTGACCTTTGAAACAGATATGTCGTATCCTACATATCGGGCTGGTCCTGGTTGGGTATTGGTTATCTCTGTTCTTTTTGAGGTTTATATCAGGTTGTATTCTAAATAACAGGCTGGACCTGGTTGGGTACTAGTTACCTCTCCTTCTCAAGAGTTTGTTTTCTTGGTCCTTCGGTCCAGAGGAAGCCTTTCTATCCTAGATGTCAGGCGGGTCCTAGTTTATATCATCTTGGTTGGGCCTCTGATATTGGAGTGTGTGCAGTCCAAGTGGCCTACGAGTTATTACCCTGCTTAGCAAAGCTGTTGACTTGGAGTTTGAATTCTGCTGTGGCAGTTTTCTTTAGGAGCTAATTTCCCCCCCCCCCCCTTTCCTGATGAGGGGGTCGGGTGACACTTTTTTGGAGTTTTTCTTTCCCGGGTCCTTTTAGCAGAGGAGACATTTTTCCCTCTATTGATGCTCCATAGGGGTGTTCTTGTTCTATTTTGTTTCTATGCTCTCTATGCAGAGCTTAATTCTTCTTCCTCTTGAGGGTTGCTATACTGTTCTCTCTTCCCTTTTTCAGGGAGATGGATACTTTCCTGTCGTCATGTTGAGGAAATACGTTTTTTAGGGACCGTATTGTCTTCAGTAACCGCGTTCTGATCCTAGATTTTTCTTGGGATGGTTTTTTTTGTGGCTCTTCCTTTTGGCCTGGCAACAGCTCCTAGAGTTTTCAAAGGTTCTGGGGTTTCTGCTGGCAGTTCTACGACCGAGGGGTATTGCAGTAGCGCCTTATCTAGACGATATTCTGATCCAGGTGTCCTCTTATCAACTAACAAAGTCTCTTACCGACCTTGTTTTCTCCTTCCTGATGACGGTAAAGCTGGGAAAGAGTTAGTTAATTCCACAGACAAGGGTGCCCTTCTTGGGAACTCTAATCGACTCTTGCCTTGAAAATTTTACTGACAGAAGTCAAGAGGTTAAAGATCGAGCCTTTCAGTCAGTGGCTCAGTGCATGGAGGTAATTGGATTGATGATGGCAGCGATGGACGTCGTTTCTTTTGCTTGTTTTCATCTCCGGCCTCTACAACTGAGTGTGCTCAGGCAGTAGTATGGAGATTATACAGAATTGTCTCCTCAAATAAATAATTGTAGATCAGGAGACCAAGGTCTCTCTTCTATAGTGGTTGTCGCTGGATCATCTGTCCCAGGGGACATGCTTTCTCAGACCCTCGTGGGTGATAGTGACATAAGATGCCAGCCTACTAGGATGGGGAGCAGTCTGGAACTCCCTGAGGGCTCAGCGTTTAGGGACTCGAGCGGTGTATCTACTTCCCATCAATACCCTAGCGTTGAGAGCTGTGTTCACTGTGCTTCAGGCTTGGCCTCAGTTGGCTTTGGCCAAATTAATCAGATTCCAGTCGGACAACATTACGACTGTATCTTACGTCAATCATCAGGGAAGAACAAGGAGTTCCTTAGCAATGACAGAAGTAGCCAAGATACTACAGTGGGTGAAGTCTCACTCTTGATATCTGTCGGCGATCCACATCCCAAGTGTGGAAAGCTGGGAAGCGGAATTTCTTCGCAGTCAGACATTTTCATCTGGGAGAATGGGACTTCCATCCGGAGGTATTTGCCAACCTGATTCTCAGATGGGGCAGGCAGGAACCGAGATACAGGTCCAGGGTTTTCCCAGGCCGAGCTGATAGATGCCTTAGCAGTGCCTTGGTCTTTCAGCTTAGCGTGTGAGTTCTCTCCTTTTGCTCTCCTTTTCCCGGGTGATTGCTCGAGTCAAACAAGGTGAGGGCATCGGTGATCCTCATCGCTCCTGCGTGGCCTCGCAGGACTTGGTATGCCGATCTGGTGGACATGTCACCTCAGCCACCAGGGCAGCTTCCATTGAGGGAACTTTCTCCTTCAGGGACCCTTCCTTCATCCGAATCTAGTTTCTCTACAGCTACCTGCTTAATTTTATCTAAGCAAGGGTTTTCTGATTCGGTCATAGATACCTTGATTCAAGCACGTAAGCCTGTTGCTAGAAAGATTTACCATAAGATATGGCGTAAATATCTTTATTGGTGCGAATCCAAGGGATACTCATGGAGTAGGGTTAGGATTCCCAGGATACTCATGGAGTAGGGTTAGGATTTTGTCTTTCTCCAAGATGGATTGGAGAAAGGGTGGTCATCAAGTTCCTTAAAGGGACAAATGTCTGCTTCGTCTTATTTGTTTCACAAGCGTCTGGCAGATGTTCCAGATGTTCAATCTTTTTGTCATGCTCTGACTAGAATCAGGCCTGTGTTTAGACCAATTGTTCCTCCTTGGAGTTTGAATTTCGTTCTTAATGTTCTTCAAGGGGTTCCGTTTGAACCTATGCATTCCATAGATATTAAGTTATTATCTTGGAAAGTTTTGTTTTTGGTTGCTATTTCTTCTGCTCGGTCAGTATCTGAGCTGTCAGCCTTACAATGTGATTCTCCTTATCTTATTTTCCATTCTGATAAGGTGGTGGTACGTACCAAACCTGGTTTCCTTCCTAAGGTTGTTTCTAATAAGAATATTATTCAGGAAATTGTTGTTCCTCCTTTGTGTCCTAATCCTTCTAAGAAGGAACGGCTGTTACATAATTTGGACGTGGTCCGTGCCTTGAAGTTTTACTTACAGGCCACTAAGGATTTTCGTCAATCTTCTTCCCTTTTTGTTGTGTTTTCTGAGAAGCATAGGGGTCAGAAAGCTACGGCTACCTCTTTCCTTTTGGCTGAAGAGTATCATCCGTTTTGCATATGAGACTGTTGGACAGCAGCCTCCTGATCGAATTACGGCTCATTCCACTAGGACTGTGGCTTCCTCATGGGCATTCAAAAATGATGCTTCTGTTGCACAGATTTGCAAAGCTGCAACTTGGTCTTCTCTTCACACTTTTTCCAAATTTTCCAAATTTGATACTTGTTTTTGGGAGAAAAGTTCAAGCAGTGGTTCCTTCCGTTTAGGTTCCCTGTCTTCTCCCTCCCTTTCATCCGTGTCCTATAGCTTTGGTATTGTATTCCATAAGTAAGGCTGAAATCCGTGGACTCATTGTATCTTAAAGAAAAGGAAATTTATGCTTACCTGATAAATTTGTTTCTTTTACGATACGATGAGTCCACAGCCCACCCTGTTTTTGTATGACAGGTCTTTTATTTTGTTAAACTTCAGTCACCTCTGCACCTTGGCTTTTCCTTTCTCTTCCTAACTTCGGTCGAATGACTGGAGTGGGAGGGAAGGGAGGAGCTATATATACAGCTCTGCTGTGGTGCTCTTTGCCTCCTCCTGCTGACCAGGAGGCGATATCCCATAAGTAAGGATGAAATCCGTGGACTCATCGTATCGTAAAAGAAACAAATTTATCAGGTAAGCATAAATTTCCTTTTTTCATTTGGATAAGGTGGTATGTACTAGACTTGCTCTTCTTCCTAAGGTTTTTTCAGACGAAAACATTAATTAGGAAATTATTGTTCCTTCCTTATGTCATAATCTTTCTCTCAGAAGGAACGTCTTCTGTACGGACGTAGTCCGTGTTTTAAGAATTTTATTTACAAGCGACTAAGGACTTTTTGTCAATCGTCTTCTCTGTTTGACTTTTATTTCTAGAGAACGTAAGGCTCAGAAAGCTACGGCTACTACTTTCCTTTTGGTTGAAGAGTATCATCTGTTAAGCATATGAGATTGCTGGACAGCAGCCTCCTGAAGGAGTTACGGCTCATTTCACCAGGGCTGTTGCTTCCTCATGGACATTCGAAAGTAATGCTTCGGTTGAGCAGATTTGCAAGCTGCCACTTGGTCTTCAAGTTTTTTCTATATTTTACAAATT